>NC_090440.1:94411745-94721579 GCF_031143425.1 Pleurodeles waltl | reverse complement strand
TGATGGCAATTAAAAAAGCAACTTTCCATGTTAAGTATTGCATTTCACAAGAGTGCATGGGCTCAAAAGGTGGACCCATGAGTCATGTTAAGACAATGTTGAGGTTCCATGAAGGAACTGGTGGTGTTCTTGGTGGTATAATTCTCTTTAGGCCTTCCATAAATGCTTTTATGACTGGTATCCTAAATAATGAAGTTGAGTGCGTAATTTGCAGGTAAGCTGAAATTGCTGTAAGATGTATCTTAATGGAAGAAAAAGCTAGCTTTGACTTTTGCAAATGTAGTAAATATCCTACGATGTCTTTGGCAGATGCGTGTAAGGGTTGAATTTGATTATTGTAGCAGTAATAAACAAATCTTTTCCACTTATTTGCATAGCAATGTCTAGTGGTAGGTTTCCGAGCTTGTTTTATGACCTCCATACATTCCTGTGTAAGGTCTAAATGTCCGAACTCTAGGACTTCAGGAGCCAAATTGCTAGATTCAGCGATGCTGGATTTGGGTGTCTGATCTGCTGTTTGTGTTGCGTTAACAGATCTGGTATGTTTGGTAGTTTGACATGAGGCACTACTGAGAGGTCTAGTAGCGTGGGGTACCAGGGTTGTCTTGCCCATGTTGGCGCTATTAGTATGAGTCTGTTTTGACTCAACTTGTGCACCAGATATGGAAGGAGTGGGAGAGGGGGAAAAGTGTAAGCAAATATCCCTGACCAACTCATCCATAACGCATTGCCCTGAGACTGATCTTGTGGGTACCTGGATGCGAAGTTTCGGCATTTTGCGTTTTCCTTTGTTGCAAATAGATCTATTTGTGGTGTTCCCCAACTCTGGACGTAAGTATTCAGTATTTGGGGGTGAATCTCCCATTCGTGGATTTGTTGGTGATCCCGAGAGAGATTGTCTGCTAACTGATTCTGAATTCCTGGAATAAATGATGCTATTAGGCGAATGTGGTTGTGAATCGCCCAATGCCATATTCTCTGTGCCAGGAGACACAACTGTGTTTAGTGTGTCCCTCCCTGTTTGTTTAGGTAGTACATCGTTGTCATGTTGTCTGTTTTGACAAGAATGTGTTTGTGGCTTTTTATGGGTTGAAATGCTTTCAGCGCTAGAAATACTGCCAATAGTTTTAAGTGATTTATGTGAAACTGTTTTTGGTGAGTGTCCCATTGTCCTTGGATGCTGTATTGATTGAGGTGTGCTCCCCACCCTTTCATGGAGGCATCTGTCGTTATTACATATTGTGGCACTGGGTCTTGGAAAAATTTATACTGTTCCAACCATTGAAGCGTGGTGTATGTTTGGCGGTCTATCAACACCAGATCTAGAAGTTGACCCTGTGCCTGTGACCACTGTGATGCTAGGCACTGTTGTAAGGGCCGCATGTGCAACCTTGCGTTTGGGGCAATGGCTATGCATGAGGACATCATGCCTAGGAGTTTCATCACCATTTTGACTTGTATTTTTTGTTTTGGATACATGGCCTGTATTACATTGTGAAATGCCTGAACCCTTGGTGGACTTGGAGTGGCAATTCCTTTTGCTGTGTTGATTGTCGCCCCTAAGTATTGCTGTGTTTGACATGGCAGAAGGTGTGACTTTGTGTAGTTGATTGAGAAACCTAGTTTGTGGAGGGTTTCTATGATATACTTTGTGTGTTGTGAACACCTTTCTAGCGTGTTGGTTTTGATTAACCAATCGTCTAGGTACGGGAACACATCTATTTGCTGCCTTCTGATATGTGCAGCTACGACTGCCAGGCACTTTCTAAAAACTCTTGGCGCAGTTGTTATTCCGAATGGCAACACCTTGAATTGGTAATGTATCCCTTGGAATACAAACCTTAAGTACTTTCTGTGTGAAGGATGTATCGGTATATGGAAATATGCATCCTTTAGGTCTAGTGTTGTCATGTAGTCTTTTTGTTTGAGCAGTGGGATTACGTCTTGTAATGTCACCATGTGAAAGTGATCTGATTTGATATAGGTATTTAATTTTCTGAGATCTAATATAGGTCTCAGACTCTTGTCTTTTTTGGGTATGAGAAAGTACAGAGAGTAAACTCCTGTTCCTTTCTGATGTTTTGGTACAAATTCTATTGCTTCTTTCAGTAGCAATGCCTGAACTTCTAGTCCTAGAAGATCTATATGTTGTTTTGACATATTGTGTGTTTTCGGTGGGACGTTTGGAGGGAATTTGAGAAATTCTATGCAATAACCATGCTGGATAATTGCCAGTACCCAAGTGTCTGTTGTTATCTCCTCCCAATGTTTGTAAAATTGGCTTAGTTTCCCCCCCCACAGGTGTTATGTGTTGGGGATGTGTGACTTGGAAGTCACTGCTTGTTTTGAGGGGTTTTGGGGCTTTGGAACTCCCCTCTATTCTTTTGGAATTGTCCCCCTCTATATTGCCCCCGAAAACTTCCCCGCTGATATTGGCTTTGATAAGTGGGCCTTGCTTGTGAGGTTGTGGCCTCTGTAGGTTGACCTCGAAACCCTGCCCTAAATTCTGTTTTGCGAAATGTGCCTCTGCTTTGTGGGGAGTAGAGTGCGCCCATGGCTTTTGCCGTATCAGTATCTTTTTTGAGTTTTTCAATAGCAGTGTCGACTTCCGGCCCAAACAACTGCTGTTCATTAAAGGGCATATTCAGAACGGCTTGTTGTATTTCCGGCTTGAATCCTGACGTACGCAACCATGCGTGTCTCCTTATTGTTATTGCAGTATTTACTGTCCTTGCAGCCGTATCTGCTGCATCCATTGCTGACCGTATCTGATTATTGGAGATACTTTGTCCTTCTTCTACCACTTGTTGTGCCCTTTTCTGGAACTCTTTGGGTAAGTGTTCTATGAAATGCTGCATTTCGTCCCAATGAGCTCTATCGTATATTGCCAAAAGTGCTTGTGAATTGGCAATACGCCATTGGTTTGCTGCTTGTGCTGCAACCCTTTTACCCGCAGCATCGAATTTGCGACTCTCCTTGTCTGGAGGTGGTGCATCTCCCGAGGTATGAGAGTTTGCTCTCTTGCGAGCTGCCCCAACAACCACAGAGTCTGGTGTTAATTGCTGCGTAATATAAACAGGGACTGTTGGCGGTGGCTTGTACTTTTTCTCCACCCTTGGAGTTATGGCTCTGCCTTTTACAGGATCCTGAAATATTTGTTTGGAATGTTTTAGCATTCCAGGGAGCATAGGTAAGCTTTGGTATTGGCTATGAGTGGAGGATATTGTATTAAACAAAAAGTCATCCTCAATTGGTTCTGAATGCAAGGTGACGTTAAGAAAAGCAGCTGCCCTTGAGACCACCTGTGTGTAGGATGTACTGTCTTCAGGTGGCGACGGCCTCGCAGGGTAGCTGTATGGACTGTTATCTGATACAGGAGCATCATAAAGGTCCCATGCGTCGGGATCATCTTGACTCATTGCAGTATGAGTCGGGGATTGCATCAGTGGTGGAGTGGCTACTGGTGATGTGTGCATTGATGGTGGTGGAGATGGTGGTGGAGTTGTTTGTCTTGCCACCTTTGCCTGTGGCTGCTTGTCCTTTTCTTGAAAGGCAAGTCTTCTTTTCATCTTAATTGGGGGAAGAGTGCTTATCTTCCCTGTGTCTTTTTGAATGTGGAGCCTTCTTTGAGTGTAGTCTGGCTCAACTGATTCAAGTTCCTCTCCGAACTTATGTCCTTGCATTTGGGAGGACAATCCCTGTTCCTCTGTGTAGGAACCTGATTTCGGTTCCGAGGCTGGATGTTTCAGAATGGAAACCTTTTCGGTAGCCTTTTTCGGCACCGACGACACTTTCTTTATTTTCGGCGTCCCGGTCTCTTGGTGCCGAACCATTTCGGTGCCACTGTCTCGGTGCCGAATCTGCTCGGAGCCGCTGTCTCGGGCCCGAGATTGCTGTGTGGCGGTATCTCGACCGGAGTCGGATGACTTCCACACATGCGTGCCCTTTTTCGGTGCCGATGATCGGTCACCTTTTTTTCGGGTTAAGCCATGGCCTGTTGGTGGTGGCGTCCCCTGGGCTTTTGTGGTCTTCTCGTGAGTTTTGCGTGTCGACGTCTTACTCACGGTTTTAGGCGTCTCTTCGGGATCGAGCTCATCCGAGTCCGACTCCTGGATGGGGAAGGTTTCCTCTTCCTCCTCCAAGTGTCTTTGTCCTGTCGGCGCCGACGCCATTTGCAGTCTTCTTGCTCTTCGGTCTCTTAATGTCTTCCTCGACCGAAACGCTCGACAGGCTTCACAAGTATCTTCTCTGTGTTCTGGAAACAAACACAAGTTACAGACCAGATGCTGATCTGTATAAGGATACTTGTTGTGACATTTGGGGCAGAAGCGGAATGGGGTCTGTTCCATCAGCCTTGAAGAGACACGTGGTCGGGCCGACCAGGCCCCGACTGGGGATCGAAAAAACCCCGAAGGGCCACCGGAGCTCTTCAAAAGTCGGTGTCGATCTGTTGTAACTAACCCGATACCGAACGCAAACAATACCGTCGAATTTTCAGAGATTCTAACTATCTTTCCGAACCGAAACGCGGAGCGAAAAGGAACACGTCCAAAGCCGATGGCGGAAAAAAACCAATCTAAGATGGAGTCGACGCCCATGCGCAATGGAGCCGAAAGGGGAGGAGTCCCTCGATCTTGTGACTCGAAAAGACTTCTTCGAACAAAAACAACTTGTAACACTCCGAGCCCAACACTAGATGGCGGGATGTGCAAAGCATGTGTATCTGCAGCTACACATGCCATCGAAAATATATATATATATATATATATATATATATATATACATATACACACACACATATAAATAATTTAGCCAGTACTCCATGAACTATAAAGTGGTGTCCAAACCGCAAATTTGTTTGAGGGAATGGAGTCAGAGCAGCATGGGGCATAATGATTTTCAGCATTCTTCCTTCCATGCCCCAACCTCAACCCACCAAAGAATGGACAAAAGGAAAATAATTGCTTTTTAGTTTGTCTCAGAGCGCATGTAACAAGGTAAAGAATTTCTTTCTTCTTTCAGGTTTTTTGGAAATCGGCTGTGGACCGCATAATGCTAAATGTCAAGTGTTTATTCCTTTAGTCTTTTGATAATTGTTATTCTTGTCTCACTTTTGTAGTATACTCTCACTTGCACAGCATTGTATTCTCACTTTCAGCTCATATCACACAAACTGTAGTGAATTAGCATTTCTACAGGTACTTCTGCACTCTACCTGGCACACAGTATTTTTTAAAGAAAGTTTTAGATAGTTAACACAGATTACAGGAGAAATGTGAGAAACGTGTAGGAACACTGCCTGGTAGGGATTATGTCAAGGACAGCAGATTATGGAACTTTCCCTCACAGAAATGGTAGGAAAAGCACAAATGTATCTTAAGTTGTACATTTGCAGGGCATTCTGGGTACGGAAACATAGTGTGGTCCACGCATATCACACCACACAAGACTACTTCTGGTTGTCTAGTGTTTAAAAATGCCAGAGTTTAGTAGGTTTCCTGGGAGTCCAGGTCCAAATAGTGTCTAAATCCTCAAAATGGGTCCATTTTCAAGTCATAATAGTGATGTTGCTATCTTACGTTGGGGAGTGACAAGTGGGGTGGGGTGCAGTTGTTACTGGAATACATGTGGGACAGTATAGTCAAATATTTCTTACTATCAAATGCATTTCTCTCCATTTCTGGCTTCCAAATGTAAGCCAGGGTGCAAGAAAGAACACATTTTGAAAAATGCCCTCCTACATTTCACCTTTATGAATTGACGCAAGGTTGGTATGCAGTGAAATAATATATTAAGCTGCAGCCCAGTTGTTGGCTCGGGGTATCACCTGTGTTTGGACAACTAAAATACACAGTAGAAATCCCTGCGACCAAAAGGGTCTGAAGGACGTAAAAGCATGCTCATTTTGATAATCAGCCACTGAGGCAAAAAACCTAAAGCTAAAAATACTTGCCTATTGCTGTTTCCCTGCTTATTTTCATTATTTTGCATTTAAACAATTAGTTTCTTTGTGAAAACCTTGAGCGATGCACACCATTGACACCTTCCTGAATTCAGTATTTTGCCTACTTTTCAGAAACGTACAGCTTTGTGGGTTCACTCATGGGTTGCACACCTGTTTCCACCACAAACTACAAGTAGTTAGATACCACGAAAATGGGAAACATCTTCTATCATTTAAAAAAAAATCCAAAACTGTAGTAAAATAATTCTTTGTTTTACATCTCTACTTATTCACGAAATCTGAAAGAAGATGATCTTAGCACAGTAAATTTTTTGTTGGTTTCGTTTTTAGAAAAAGAAACATGAGCTTTCTACCACAGCACTTATCCCCATTTTTTGTAAAAATAAATAAATAAAGAAATGTGCAATTTTTTGCCTATTTTCTTGTTTCCCTCCAGGGAAAGCCACTAGCACTAGATAATAAGCCCACCATGAGGGTGGAGGGAAGGATGCACATTTGGCCTGGATACCGTTTGTGGGAAAAAGGTATGCAGGCTTAAGCATGAAGGTCCCCAAACATAAAAAACAGTGCTCTGCACAGAGTGGTTGATAGCATGACAAAAATACATGAAGATGCCTGGAGATGAGGTGAGTTGGGAAGAAGACAAATAAATTGTAAAGAAATAATTTCCCATAAGATTGATTTATCGCTTAATGGAGAGGTACTTTCAAAGCCTCAGCCTAGCTGAAGGTCAATCTAAAAGCCAAATACTGTAACAATGAAAAGCCAACACTCCCAGAACATTAAGTGATTGGTTGTACATTTGATCTTACTTCACAAGCTCCAGTCTGTTGTTAATTGCAGCCCAGTGGAGAAGTGTAACATTTTCCTTATCTGGTTGTCGTACATCATATCCCGCTTCCACAAGTTCCTTACACCGCTGCAGTATGCCATGTCTTTAAAAACATAAACAAGTCACCTGGTTAGATTTCTATATGGAACATTGTTCATAAACAATTATGTACATACACAAACTGGTGGGCCTGTGTGTGCATGCACAGACACACACTCAGAGCTGTAAGTTTCCTTTTCTCTTTACGGTACCTGGTTATGAGAAGGCATTTCTCAGTTCGAGGACATAAGGTAACGCACTGCTTCTTTGTGTTTACCTTCATCAGGCCATTTGAAATTTAAAAACCTTAACACAATTTATTTGTACAGCACAGATAAACAAAAATATCTGCTCATGCCTGAACAGCGTTTATCAAACGGTGATTATTTTCATTGGCCTCCACCACAAAGGCTGAGCCTGCACTGTAAGGACTCAAACCTCTGGCCTGCAAACTACACTCTAATTTCAGAATCAGCACTTCATTCCTTGAAATGCCTTCTCAACATCTATCACAGACAAGAAGCAGGAATTGGGGCAGGTATAGTACTGTTCAGAACCAAATAAAGGATTATCCTTTCTGACCTAGATAACACACCTAACCCCAAATTGAAATAAAGATCAGCCCATTCTATTGCTACACAAGCTCTAGGTCCAGCTGAAGAACTACATTAGGTAAAGTAGCTGCTTATGCTGCATCTCCAGGCTAGCCTCGCCGGCTCCCCTGTCAGCACCCACTGGGTGTGGTGGGAGGCTGCATTGTTCCTGCCCAGCAGGAGCAGCATTTCATACTGTTTCCTCCAGACAGGAGCAATTCTGTGCTCTAGCGGTGTAAGGAAATGCCTCCTTGGCATGGTTACCCCCTGACTTTTTGCCTTTGCTGATGCTATGTTTTGAATTGAAAGTGTGCTGAGGCCTGCTAACCAGGCCCCAGCACCAGTGTTCTTTCCCTAACCTGTACTTTTGTATCCACAATTGACACACCCTGGCATCCAGATAAGTCCCTTGTAACTGGTACCCCTGGTACCAAGGGCCCTGATGCCAGGGAAGGTCTCTAAGGGCTGCAGCATGTCTTATGCCACCCGGGAGACCCCTCACTCAGCACAGACACACTGCTTACCAGCTTGTGTGTGCTAGTGAGAACAAAATGAGTAAGTCGACATGGCACTCCCCTCAGGGTGCCATGCCAGCCTCTCACTGCCTATGCAGTATAGGTAAGACACCCCTCTAGCAGGCCTTACAGCCCTAAGGCAGGGTGCACTATACCATAGGTGAGGGCACCAGTGCATGAGCACTGTGCCCCTACAGTGTCTAAGCCAAACCTTAGACATTGTAAGTGCAGGGTAGCCATAAGAGTATATGGTCTGGGAGTCTGTCAAACACGAACTCCACAGCACCATAATGGCTACACTGAAAACTGGGAAGTTTGGTATCAAACTTCTCAGCACAATAAATGCACACTGATGCCAGTGTACATTTTATTGTAAAACACACCCCAGAGGGCACCTTAGAGGTGCCCCCTGAAATTGTATCCAACTATCTGTGTCGGCTGACTGGTTCCAGCAGCCTGCCACACTAGAGACATGTTGCTGGCCCCATGGGGAGAGTGCCTTTGTCACTCTGAGGCCAGTATCAAAGCCTGCACTGGGTGGAGATGCTAACACCTCCCCCAGGCAGGAGCTGTAACACCTGGCGGTGAGCCTCAAAGGCTCACCCCTTTGTTCCAGCACCGCAGGACACTCCAGCTAGTGGAGTTGCCCGCCCCCTCCGGCCACGGCCCACACTTTTGGCGGCAAGGCCGGAGGAAATAATGAGAACAACAAGGAGGAGTCACTGGCCAGTCAGGACAGCCCCTAAGGTGTCCTGAGCATAAGTGACTCTAACTTTTAGAAATCCTCCATCTTGCAGATGGAGGATTCCCCCAATAGGATTAGGGATGTGCCCCCCTCCCCTTGGGAGGAGGAACAAAGAGGGTGTACTCACCCTCAGGGCTAGTAGCCATTGGCTACTAACCCCCCAGACCTAAACACGCCCTTAAATTTAGTATTTAAGGGCTTCCCTGAACCTAAGAATTTAGATTCCTGAAACTACAAGAAGAAGAGGACTGCTGAGCTGAAAAACCCCTGCAGAGGAAGAACAGAAGACACCAACTGCTTTGGCCCCAGTCCTACCGGCCTGTCTTCTGCCTTCCAAAGAAACCTGCTCCAGCGACGCTTTCCAAAGGACCAGCGACCTCTGAATACTCAGAGGACTGCCCTGCTTCAAGAAAGACAAGAAACTCCCGAGGACAGCGGCCCTGCTCCAAAAAGACTGCAACTTTGTTTTGAGGAGCAGATTTAAAGACCCCTGCAACTCCCCGCAAGAAGCGTGAGACTTGCAACACTGCACCCGGCGACCCCGACTCGACTGGTGGAGAACCAACAACTCAGGGAGGACCCTCCGGCGACTCCAAGACCGTGAGTAACCAAAGTTGTCCCCCCTGAGCCCCCACAGCGACGCCTGCAGAGGGAATCCCAAGGCTCCCCCTGACCGCGACTGCCTGACTCTACTTTCCCGACGGCTGGAAAAGACCCTGCACCCGCAGCCCCCAGCACCTGAAGGATCGGAACTCCTGTGCAGGAGTGACCCCCAGGAGGCCCTCTCCCTTGCCCAGGTGGTGGCTACCCCGAGGAGCCCCCCCCCTTGCCTGCCTGCATCGCTGAAGAGACCCCTTGGTCTCTCATAGGAAACTATTGGAAACCCGACGCGTGTTTACACACTGCACCCGGCCGCCCCCGCGCTGCTGAGGGTGTACTTTTTGTGCTGACTCGTGTCCCCCCCAGTGCCCTACAAAACCCCCCTGGTCTGCCCTCCGAAGACGCGGGTACTTACCTGCTGGCAGACTGGAACCGGGGAACCCCCTTCTCTCCATTGAAGCCTATGTGTTTTGGGCACCTCTTTGACCTTTGCACCTGACCGGCCCTGAGCTGCTGGTGTGATAACTTTGGGGTTACCCTGAACCCCCAACGGTTGGCTACTTTGGACCCCAATCTCAAACCTGTAGGTGATTTACTTACCTGCTAAAACTAACATTACTTTACCTCCCCCAGGAACTGTGAAAATTGCACTGTGTCCACTTTTAAAACAGCTATTTGTGTTTTATGTAAAAAGTATATATGCTACTGTAATTATTCAAAGTTCCTAAAGTACTTACCTGCAATACCTTTCAAATGAGATATTACATGTAGAATTTGAACCTGTGGTTCTTAAAATAAACTAAGAAAATATATTTTTCTATAACAAAACCTATTGGCTGGATTTGTCTCTGAGTGTGTGTTCCTCATTTATTGCCTGTGTGTATGTACAACGAATGCTTAACACTACTCCTTTGATAAGCCTACTGCTCGACCACACTACCACAAAATAGAACATTAGTATTATGTCTTTTTGCCACTATCTTACCTCTAAGGGGAACCCTTGGACTCTGTGCATACTATTCCTTACTTTGAAATAGTGCATACAGAGCCAACTTCCTACAAGCGGGCATAGTAACAACGATGTGCTGGGGTTTGGGGTCAACAGGATACTGTCATGGAGCAGGCGCTGAAGTTCGGGCTCCCAGGGCCAAACAGTGGCTCAGGAGGGCAGGGGTGAGCAGGAGAGGGGGAGTCATGCCCTTCCCCTTTTAATTAAATGGCCTCAAGGGATGGGGTCCCCAGGACCTGATAAAGGCTCAGGGAGTGGGGCTGCATCTTTTTCTGTGGGGACTGAGGCTTGCCTGGGCATTAACTGTGCTGGACTTTATTTTTCAGGGCGCCTATCATACGAAGACTCAGAGTGCCACAAGGTGCAGCGCCTACAAAGTTGTGAAGGGTTCCTGCAGCACGGGGAAGTGAGGCTTGCCTGGGGCATTCGCTGTGCTGGACTTCATTTTCCAGGGCACCTATCACACAGAGACTCAGCATGCGAGGAGGCACTGTGCCTACAAAGCCTACCTGTCTTCATCCATCATTGCCCGGAAAATACCAGGGTGAGGCCCCCTGTTGATCGCTGCGGCCTCACAGAAACTTTACAGTTTAAGACTTTTTCTCCCTTTAACTGCCTCGGCTCTTGTAGCCTCCTGTTTTTTTTTTTTCGACTGACTGTGTTAGCTCAGATCCTTCACAAGCCCCTTTCTTGAGAATTAGGGGCCCAAGGGCCTACTAATTTATCATGGGAAAAAGGAAGTTGCCGGGTGCTAAAGATTGTTTCCTGGCCCAGGAGGTTGGTGTTATTTTGAGGGAGATTGACTTGGCTGAGAATAGGCTTACTTTGGAGTTGGAGTGTGGGCTAGGACCTCTGCTGGTTCTTCAACCAGTCCAACCAGGCGAGAGAGACCCCCAGGCCCACTTGAGACTTGCTGATCTATCCATTTCCTCCAGCCCATCTTTTTTGGCCCAGGGCGAGCCGCCGGAGAGTACCTTGTCTGATGCTCTCAATAATAGTGCCTGTCCACCTCAAGCGAAGAAAAAGCACCAACAACAACAGGATGGTAATGTTAAGTGCCCTTTGAGTAATCTCGAACCTCCTGGGGTCAACTTTGGTATCCTAGCCCGTCGATTGGGACAGTGCTATTGACACACTTAAGGACATCATTGCACAAAGTATGTGTCTCCCTTGCTGGAGAGGCTGACCAGTTTAGAGACCACTGTTTTGGCACTGTCAAAATCCATTTCTTCCCTTAATGGGAGACATGGCACTTCTCCTACAGGAATAACCAGTTTGCTGAACCCAGCCCCAATGGCAAGCTCTAGCACATCTTGCGGTGAGTGTCCTGCCTGTTCGACTGCTGGCCCTCTGACTGATTTGTCTGCTACTCAGCCTACTGTGCCAACATTGGCGGCCTCTTTGACAGCTAATCATGATGGATGAGGGCCCTCTGATATTCAAGGTGAACTGATTGATGGTGGGCGCAATGAGGAGCGATGGGAGGGTTCTAAGCTGTTTAATGGGCTACCCACTTTAAACTTGCCACCTGACTGCAGACCTCATGCAGATATTCTGATGGGGGTACCACAAATTTGTGATACTAATAGTGATTCAACTACCCAGTTAAAGAACAAGGTGTGTCACTGGTTTTGTCAAAATACGAATTTTAATATCACGGAAGAGCCCTGCTGCAAAATCTATAACAGAGGACTGCAAAGTAATCAATTGTAAGTCACCTTTACTGGCCAGGTGCCTGGTCCACTGCATAAAATTATCCCACAACAGGGATCTGGGAACTAGAACTTATGTGCTTGGTTTCTTCTATAGGCACCTGTGTTCGGTACCCCTATTTCTTGATTCTGTGGATATGCAGCCACTGGAGCGACTTGATTTGCCCACATCAAATACATTTCTCCCCCTGTCAGTTTTAGATCAGAATGACTAACTATCGGTAACTTCTGTTTCATCCCCTAAGCCCTTAGCTAGTTGGCCACTACCACCTGTACCCCCGCAACCTGCAAAGGAGGTGGCCGACACAACCCCTGGATCCAACGTTAAAGATTTGTTACTGGAATGTGGCTGGTGTTAGGGCACAGTTTCAGGGCCCCGAATGGTTAAATTGTGTTACAAAATTTCATGTGGTCATGTGTGTGGAGACCTAGAGCCAAGAACTGATTACCTGGGATGGCTGTGAATGCTTTTGTATTGCAGCGACCTGTCACTGTCAATTGAGCACGAGGGGGTTAGGCCACAATGGTTCGCATCTCTAAACACCTCAGGGTCATTCCCGTTCCCCATAAACACTCTGGGATCCAGATTCTTTGGGTAGTTGTTTGCCGGGAGTTCCATTTCTTGGTTTTGAATTTTTATAACTCAGTTAGGGATCCTTGGTGTCAAATCGAGGTCTTATTTCAAGCCTCATCAATTCTTGAGGCTAGATCTCTTAGCCATCTCAAGTGTTTTAATGTTATCTTGAGGGGTGATTTTAACATGAAGTTAGGCATCAGTCAAATCACATTTTTCGTGTGGGGATGTGTCGACCTGGCAGCTATTATCCAGGGGGAGAAAGTTGTTTAAGGCATTGGGACATGCGGGTCTCTGCAACTTGATATACTCTGGACCGGACTTGTCGGCCCAACTTTCCACCTTTGTTTGTTTGCCTCTCGGTCTGTAGTAAGCATTATCAGCCCAGGGCTGGTCCTTGAGATTTGTTATAGTGACCATAAACCCATGGAAGTAAGGGTGTCAATAGCTGTCAGTGGCAGGTTTAATTTGGTTCCTGGTCTTAAGGACCTGATTCCTCAGGATAAGGGCTGGAGCCTTTCGATCCCGAGATTGATAGAACTGTAATCAAGTCCAATCTAGACATTGTCTTAGAACTTCTACTTTCCATTGATTAATTGCCTTTTTCAGTTTTGGAAGCTTTTAGTGACTTAAAGGACTCTATTAATGCAATCATGAGGGTAATGTCAGAAGGTCAGAGATCCAGTCTCACTGGCTGGTTTAATAGGACCTGTAGGGTGACAAATAGGCATGTCCGTGAGTCTCTAAACTCAAACCCTCGCAATCAGGCTGTCATTGCAGCAGCCAGTAAGGCCAATAAGATCGACATTCATCAACTGAAACTAGTCTTTAAAGAAGTAACCTGGGAGCAATTGATATCTACTTGTAAATCGGGGGACTCAGGGGATTCTGGCTTATTGTCAATGTGAAGCAGCTTTGTGCTGCTCAGTCTGACGACACAGGTTTCTCCATTTCTCCTGAACAGTGGGTGACCCATTTTCAGAAGGTCTATGTGCTCAATGAGAATATGCTTGGGTTAGCCAAGGAGAAGGATTGCCCCCTTCCCTCTGAACATTAGTTTTGATGTGTCAGAGGTGTGCCGCCATCTTAGTCAGCCCCTCAAATAAATATCCGGGCCCAGATGGGATTCCTGTGCCCCCGTTTTAAAAAATTTTTGAATGCGGTGACCCAGGTCAAAATTACTCCCCTCTTTGTAATCTACAGTGATTGTCCCGGTTTTAAAAAGGCCAACCAACAGGCTCGTAGGTGTTACCGCCCCATTCTGTAGGGCGGTTGCATCAACAGTGTCGAAGTTCACACATGCAACAAGCCAATGTCACAATGAGGAAAACAGAAGGAGTCAGAAGACAATCAGTTGTGCATCAATCCAAAGGGTGCACACAGGAGAAATAACAAGACTAAAGGAGGGGACATGTGTGTCAAACTTTTAATAATCACAAGTGATGTGAAAAACAAATGTTGGTCTCGCCACTAGAGACAGCCCAAAGAGCTGACACGTAACTTTTAATAGTGTCCACTGCAAGGGTCATAGACAAACCAAAGGGGAGAACATCTTGACAGTTGGGCTTGTAATTTGGACTGTCTTGCACACTCCGCACCAGGCCACAAATCTCCCCCAACACCTGGCCTTATTTCCCATGCCATTTCAGGTGGTAGATCAAGCGCAGTTAACTGCTGCCACGCAACCTCCATGCATTGTGCAGGCTGGGATGACGGATCCTGCCCTGCCAGTGGAATAGGATCCTCTTTAAGTGGTAGCCTGATTGGTAAGCGGATACTCATGTCCAGAAGTGTAGGCTAACACACTCTCCTGGCCCAATCTGGATCCACTAGAGGGGCTTGGTCAGGTTGTTCTTGATCTTTTCAGAATTCTGAGCTGGAGAGGCAGATAAGGGAAGGCATACAGGAGACCTGTGTTTGATTTCCACCAGAATCCATCTCCTAGCAAGGGACTTA
Organism: Pleurodeles waltl; assembly: GCF_031143425.1. Classification (NCBI taxonomy): domain Eukaryota; kingdom Metazoa; phylum Chordata; class Amphibia; order Caudata; family Salamandridae; genus Pleurodeles; species Pleurodeles waltl. The sequence goes on along the minus strand of NC_090440.1, from coordinate 94,707,039 downwards.
ATGGAAACTACAGTGCGCAAAAATCTTGGACAGTGCAGGTTCTCAAAAGGTAGCAAAATGATTTCATAAAGGTTCTTCCAACTGTTGGAAGATGCCCAGGGCCACATCAGCATGTAGACTCCAATTGTGATCCACAAGAAGCTGCCAGCTGACCTGGACCATCCTGGCATTAAAAGGATCCCACAAGGTAGTTCAGATTCAGGAAAATGCCCTGACACTCCAGTCAACTGCAGAGGCTCGTTGCAAAGGACCCATGACCCCACTCAGCCTTGCCTGGCTGCAGTACCACATGGAGGTGGTGCTGCATGTCATAACCTACACTAGCCTCCATTTGATGGGGGCAAAAAGACATTCAGAGACTGACAAATGGCTTGCAACCAACAAATGTATGTGGTGGCAGCCCTTTGCCGGAGACAGATTTCCCTGATCTCCAACTCTCCCAGATGACTTCCCCTGCTCAGTAAGGAAGCATCGGTCACCACCATCAGCTCTATATGGGGAATAAAGAGGGCCAGTTGCTGGACCAAAAGTGTTGGAGCAACCACCACTGCAAATCTCAAGCAGTCTTCTCTGAGACCAGGGTGTCATTAGTCAAACTGTCTTGGTGGTGGGCCCAGTGGAACTTCAAATTCCATTGCACACCCAGCATGCATCATCTGCCCTGTGTCAACCAGGGAGATTAGGAGGCTTAAAGGCTAATAATCCTCAGAGCTGCTCTCACCATGATACAGGACCAAGGCAGAAAGATCAGCATAATAGCCTGAATGTCCATGGCATGCTGTAGTGAACAAAAGGTCTTGAATTGCACTGTATCCTGGCAACCTCTGTGAAGGAGTCTGTAGCGAAATTGATTTGTTTGCTATGAACCCAAACAACATCAAGAGGTTCACTGTCATCTGGCGGTGGCCTAAAACTATTTTGGAGAGGTAGGAAAAGACTGGTACCCTCAACGATCAAAGGTGTGCCAATGCAATTGCCATAACGTTTATGAACACTCAAGCGGCACTAGTGAGGCCCAAGAAGATCACTACAAACTAGAAATGCTCTTGGTAAACTATGAACTGCAGGTAATGGCTGTGGGACTGTAGAAAGGATATATAAAAATATGTGCCCTGCAGGTCCCAAGGACACCATACAGACAGGAGCGACCAAGATCCGGGCTAACCTGCGCATTTTGGATTCACAGGATGGCATTCAAAGTTCAAAGGTCCAATATTGGCCAGAGACACCCATCCTTTTCTGTACAGTATGGCATGATGCTCCTCTGAAAGTCAATCATATGGGTGTGTGTGTGTTGGGGGGGTGGGGGAGGCAAGTAAGGGAGATGTTGCAGAGCAAACAGAATGATAATGTTTCCTGCCCTCCTCAGGCTGCGTGTGTGCCACTAAGGACTGAAGTGGCTTAAAGGCGGTTGCCGCAGGATTAGAGTACTGGCTGAACTGGTGGTACTAGTAGCCCTGCTGTGCTGCATGATGCCTGCCAGACCCCATCCCCAACTTTGTAATGAATGCAGTGGCTGCAGCAAAGGTTGATGCAGTCTGTACACCAACCCTCTAGAATAGTCCAGTTCCTTAAAATGATGCGGGAACTGCTTGGCTAGTGTCCACAATTCCAGGGCCTGTGCTGTCTCTCTACAGTCCATAAAAAGCTTCAGGGCTGAATCAGCTTGTTCAAATACGCATGAGCTATCAAATGGTATTCCATGAGCAAGGCTTACACAACTCCAGAAAAACCGGTCAAATGCTTTGTGGTGTGGTGGCAAATCACATTGCTTTAGGAGGGCAGTTGGCATCAGCAATCAGTCATATCTAGGCCACAATGAATAAGGCACTTAGCCACGTCATTTAGATCATGAATGGTTTAGGCCCAAGAGACCCTAAGATATTCTGAGATCGCCATCCATGTACACAAAGGCATGAGTAAACAATCTGCATTGACCAATGTCATTGCCAAGGTGGCCGTACTGGAACATTTGTTTTCCATATGTTTCAGTCCTCTTGGATCTTGGGGAAAAATTGGGGTTAACCTTACTGCTTGAAGCCTATACCACCAGGATTCTGGAGTAGGAGAAATTCAAGGTTGCTAGATGCAAGTCTGTCACCTGCCCACCTGAATTTTTCACTGACACGCAAGAACAGAGTTTGGCCATGTATTCATCACAGTATCAGTGAAGGCCTTGTTGAAAGGGAGCAAGGGCTTAGACGTTGCAGACCGTGGCTGAAGAATGTCTGATAGGACATTAGTCTTACTCTTGACAGGGGGTGGCAGCTAATTCAGGAGCTCCACGGCAAGATTAATTTCTCAAACAAAGGAACCAGCACCCCACACAAATCAATTATGGCTGAAAAAATACACTGTGGGGTCTTCGAGCTGTACCGGGACATTATAAATGTTGATGCTGCGTGGCGTGCAAATTCAGTTTCAACACTACGGATTTTTGCTATCGAGACAACACTTTCACTTTGGTTTTGTTCACAAATTGTAATACATGTGATGTTATTTACGTGATCTGGTGTCCGTATAATCTTATGTATATTGGAAAAACGACACAGAAAGTGAAATGTAGGATCCTACAACACAGAAGCAGAATCAAATGCAACACTGTAGGAGCGCCCCTAGTGGAACATTATCAAACATTCCTACATAAAAGCGAGGAATTGAGATGGCAAAACATTGAACAAATTACCTTGGGCCCAAGAGGAGGGGATAAAAATAATATCCTCTCTAAACGTGAATTGTATTGGATGGAAAAATGCAAAACCTATAAGTAATGGGCTCAACACTTCGGAGGATTGGAGACAAGCCTCAACAATTTTACTACACTACTTCTTAACTGATTATGCTGGTATTTATTAGAAGATAGTGTCATGTGCAACAGATATGTGATTGTGTTATATATAATTGTCCTACACCATGTATTAGATGTTTAGGCTTTGTGAATATCAAATCTCTAGTGAAAGTAAATATATGATTGACATGTTACACCGTTTGGGTAGAAACATCTATGGAATAGACTGATTTATGAATATTGATTGAATATTTCAAAGATTGGTTTTTAAATTATTTTTTTAACCATGCCTGTGTTACATCATTTGGGCACCTTTGAGACTATGGACACAGAAATTGCGATATAAATATCTTTGAGTATAAGTAGATCTTCTTTTTTAATTAATCATATGTTCTAAAATGTAAAATCATTGTAACAACTATGACCGGCGTCTTTTAGGGAAAGATGATTCACTACTCCATAAATAGCCTGATCAGTTAGCGCCTCGTTACATAAAGACGCGAACATTCAACAAACCTTTTTTCCATGGACAAATACTAAATACCCTAGTGCGCACTGGAAAGGATACTGGCAAAAATACTCATAAATAAGATCTGCTGAGATAAATACAACAGTTTTTGGAAACGCTATGAACAGTTCAGCATTTTTAAAATTCGTCGGACCAGAGAGGGCACTTGCAATTCAAGATGTTACGTATAGGACGCCTTGGTGTAAACAGGATATCCGTTTCGCTGGGTGGACCGGAGAGGGCACCGCTCGACGTATCTTGTTACGAGCGAGCACCTTCTATTTAAATGGCCAGCGAGGCCGCACACGGAAGGTTGAAGTCTGGCGTCTTCTGGTGCGGCCTTAGAGAAATCACAAAGTACGTTTTTAATAAGCTGCCACGATTCATTCATAATATTAAGAATAGACTTTACGACTCTTACCGTATTTTTTCAGGGTTTGTCACTACCATTGCCAAAAATCTTTCAAATAAGACAGAGTGCTGAAAAGTCAGTAATATATAGTGGAGACCTTAAAGATATGGCGGTTCTTCTTGAGCGAGATTGCCCCTGTAAGGCATAGTGATTTATGTCACTGATGACTGTAAAAAATTTGTAAACACAGAATAATATTCCTTTACTGATTATTGCAGCATAGTTAGGTGTATAAAATTAAGAAAATATTCTTAATACCTAATTATTTTTCCATTAGGAAAACGATCAATAACTTTGGAAATTAGTATCAAAGAAATAAATGTAAGAAATAAATCTGAATTGATAGGTGAGTGATATTTTACCAAATAAATACTAAAAACTAATTTTCGTCCTTCAAGAGATAAACTTCTGAAAATTACAACAAAAATTATTTGTTTGTAGGTGCTACCAGAATAAAAAGATTTCCAGTCCTGACGATGACCCGCTGCGGATTTATATTTGTATAAAGGGTCGAAACGTCAACATAAATTGAGTGTGGCTTGATGTTAAATAACCTAGGGACTTCGACTTCAGGACTCCTGGATGGAAGGAGCCTTCTGGAAGTTCACGTCTTATTTTTAACCACATTTTCCGGTATATATTGTACATAACACTGGCACCTTTTGCATCCCAATATTCACCTTCACTGTGTTTTTATCCTTAGGAGCACCTATTACTTAATAATAACCATAAGAAATTTGTGATTAAATTATAAGATTGAAGTGGATGATTCCATAAAGAAATAAAATATGAATTAATTTAAGGGGACCAGATTGAATATATGTGGTTCTTTTGTTTGAGAAACTAATCTTGCTGTGGAAGTCAAGGCATACACTTCCCCACTTCTTTGGACCAATTATTATTCTTGATGTTTATCTACCCAGGTCTAAGGGTTATTCAGTCTGCCTCATTTTTGTGAAATAACTCAGGAGCTCAACTGTCTGTCAGACCAGACCACAAGTGGCGCACTCTCTTTAGTCAATAGTCCAATAAGCAAGTCCAACCCCATTTTCCTGACAGAAAGAACACAGTCAGTCTAGCGCCACATACCCCGAAAACTGATCTGCAGAGTGCCGCAAGTTTCATCCCTCAGCTCTACCCTCTTCAGAGCATACATAACTCCAGTGACCATGATATCAAGATCCTTTCATACGCTGATAAGACACAACTCATACTGTTCCTCACAGACAGAATCTCCAACACAAAACAAGCTCATCATCTGCATTACTTAGGTCACCACCAGGATGAACTTCAGCTGTCTCTAGCTCAAACAAATAATAGAGCTGTGGTAAACTTCGGTAAAAACACCTCACCTTGGGACTCCACCTGATGGCTGGCTGATCTTTTACCAAAAACCATCACACAGCCCCCACAACAGGAACCTCAAGATCATCATCAATAATAAACTGGACATGAAAGCACAAGTAAATGCTGTCACAGCATCCTGCTTCTGCATCCTGAGGATGCTTAACAAAAAAGTCAAATGGCTCCAGAGGAGTACCAGGAAAACCATCACCCATGCCCTGAGTAAGCTGGTCTACGGTGTCACCATATGTACTGGAATCACCAACCAACTTACCAGTAGATTACAAAATCACCCAGAAAGCGCGAGCCAGATCCATCCTCAACTTTCCAGGTAGAACACATATCACAAGGCACATCTGAGAACTCCACTGGCTCCCATACAGAAACACTATCAAAGCAAACTCCTAACTCACACATTCGAAGCGCTGCACAACACAGGCCCAGCCTACCTAAACATTTGCATCTCCTTCCAACAACCATCCAGACAACTCCACTCAGCCGATCTCTTACCTGCACAGATCCCGTGCATAAACAGAAACAGAGCTAGAGGTTGAGTCTTCTATTACATCACTCCTAATGCCTGGAATGACCTCCAACTTCACAAAGCCATCTCCACGGTCCTAGGATTCTGCCAGAGGCTGAAGACCTGTCTTTTTGACTAGTACCATTCCTCGCCCTATGAGGTGAGGCTACCACACATGCTTAGTGCCAGGATACCCTTAGGGATGATACTGTGCCCTACCAATACACATAATAACATGAATTTGAATTACTAACTTGGAAACTGTCAACATCCACAAACATTAACTGCCCTTGTAATCATCAGAGATCTACTAATACACATAAGTAAGGTAGCATGCTAAGGCCAGACAAAAAGGTTCACTAACAGGCTCTGACCAGCTGGGAAGAATTCTAAGACTTTGTGGCAGAACTCTAAGCAAACTCTGACCTGTAGGTTTGCAGCAGAGGTTTTTCCATCCACATTTGTCAAGCATTTATTACCCACACATTTCATGAAAATACCATAAAAAAAAGGTACTTACTGGGTTGCCTTAACAATGTCCCAGTTACTACAGTCATCCATGTGTGGAAAATCTGGTTGACTGGACATGACGCTATCATCTTGAGGAATCACATTCTGCCAGTGGTGTCCATGAGGCTGATGGGACCCATGTGGCCCATGCTGATGACCGTGACCTCCATGCATTTTACACTGTTGATGTAAAGGTAAACATGTTAGCAGAAGGCAATGTTGGGAAACAGACTGCCAAAGACATCAACTCAGAGAATGCATCACTGGTAACTGCACGTTGGTACATAAAGAACCAGTGCTTAAAATCATGTGTGGCCACAGAGGTGGCGAAAGCTGCCCATCGCTTGAGAAAACCCTTGTGCACTCTTGGTAACAATTGTCATATCTCAGAGAAGACAAACAGATGAGGTGGATGAAAGATAAATAAAATATTTGGTAAATAGTCAGTGAAAGAATAACATAACCACAGGAAGAACCAGGAGTGGGACAGGAATCTATGTTATGAGCAAGGACACTAGAATAATGTGATTGTGTGGCTGTGGCGTTTTTCGCATAATTATACATTTGCCATATTTGTCACACAATGCCGCGTTTGTCACATAATCTGCCTCAACCTGTAGATTTTAACAAAAAAACTTCTTTCTAGCTCAAAAGGGTTGAAAAGTTAATAAAAATACAGCAATGGTTGTACAAAAGGAAAACCATAGCCAAATGTTGACTGGTCACCTTTCTGGTGCTTACAGCTACTATGCCAAGAGTGTTAACAAGTATAAATAAAGACAAAATGGTCAAGGAATGGTCAAGTAATACAATCACAAGATGTGCTGCATTACACAGCATAATTTGCCTTTTCTTACTGCATAATTTACTCAACCCTGCTACACAATTTGGCCCTCCACTGCTGCATGATTCTAGTAGCACTGGTTATGGGATACCATAGCAAACTGGTTTTAAGGTGATTTTTTAGCACCAACAAAAAATAATTAACTGGAATACACCAAACCTGACTGTAACAACATCAATAAACATTTCTGGAGGCACTGTAGACAAAACTGTGATACCTTGGAGGGAACATTAATATACGCTCTGTATTGAAAAGATAAAGGTATTTTCATGATGGCTTAAACTGTGATGATTCATCTACCAAGGTTAACATGAATAAGGAACTTTATCAGTGCTGCAATATACAGTAACTTGTGTTGATAATTATGGAGATAATGTGAATATCACTACACTTATATATGTGGTGTATTTTGTTTCTCTGCCATACAAATTCTCATACAGTATTTGATAGTGTGAAGAAGAGTATTTAGGATGTTAATTCGGTGTTGGTAGAATTCATGGTTTTTAAAATATTCCTTTATCGGTATCTGTATATTGCAGCCCTGATGAATCTCCCATGAGAGTGAAACGCGTCGGCTGATTTCTCTTTGGAACAAGCTGAATAAAGACAACCTTCGTCTTTTACTACAAAACGTGGAGATTTTCTTTGTTGGACCATATCTATTAAGACTGCTGCTGTGTAAATTTAGCTATGGTTATTATTACCTATCTATTGTTGTTAATGTTCTATATATTGGGTGGGTGTAAGGCCAACCTTTAGAGGAAGGAAATTATTTGGACAGTGCAGAAGAGAGTTATCGGTGGTGGAGTACCTTCAGTCCTTAGATGTACAATAAGGTAGTAATTGTTTGATAAGGAGTAACAAGTGCACACAGTTTCCCTCAGAAAATTAATACAATATGGATGTATTTGACAATAACAGGGAAGAACTGGCAAAACACTTGCTTGGAATTGAATCATGTTCACATAAGGTAGCTCAAAAGAGAGGGCCCATAAAAGAAGGCTTACGTGCTAAAGGTTTGGGATTGAAAATATTAAAAAACAAGCATTATCTAAATGGTGGGATGGTGTAACACTGAAAAGGTGCTTAGAGAACAAAAAGGTTCCATGTGGTCTAAGAATTCTAACGTTTCCCAATTCTGATGATCTAGACCGTGATTTATTACAATGGAAAGCCGATTTACACAATTTCTCCTTTACAATGATGAGAATTCAGATACAACACGCAGATAGAAAGTCTATCTCCTTAAGAGAGGAAATAAAAGCCTTGGAATACAAAATAAAAGGAATGAATTTGAAAGAGGCAAACAAAAAATCTTCTACTATTCTTAAGGAAGAGATACGAAAACACCAGACTATGGTGAAGAAAGGAAAGTGGATAAAATCAATAGAGACGATCTGGATAACAGAAAGGGCAAAATCTTTACACTTGCACACAGATTTGACAATGCCAAGAGTAAGCAAGTAGTCAACATAGGTGATATTTCAAGGGGGGCTAGCAGTTCAGATGTCTCATAGAGAGATGAAACAGGTTCAAGTGGAGTGGTAAATAGAAAGACGCTTTGGGGCAGTTCATGTACTTTTTTTGAAGAAGCTTTAAGGTACAGAATAGGCAACAAAGAGCAACAATAAAAGGAAATTCAAAACAAGGAGAGGGGGAGGTGAAAAAATAGAAGAGAAGGAGTGCAGATGAGGAACCCGAGGAGAAAGAATAAATAGGAGCTTGTGCACAACTGTAATAGGTAGGAATGGTCAAGGGGGGCGTGGTCTACCGCCTAAGATGGCGGCCGTCTAGTCCCAGAGCTCCCGTCCCGGGCCCGCCTAAAATGCAGATTCTGCCGCGGAGCTGAGCCGCTATGTGGAGATAAGTAATCCGGAATATGTGGGAACTGGCAGGGCACCCCTGGAGAGAGTTCGGGGCGCTCGGCTGGGCGCGGTAATAGATTGGCAGACCTGGCCCTGGTCTGGGCCTACGCCGCGACCACAGCGTAGATGGAACGCCGACCGGAAGAGGCCGCATTGCGGTGAGTGAGGGGAAAAGAGCGCGTCGGGGCTGTTGCCGAAGGCGAGGGTCGACGCGGTGTGCCTGAAGAAATCAGGGAGTCCGCTCCTCGACGCCCCCCCCCCCCCTCCGCACCTTGGGTCTTACCTGCCGGGTCGCGGGTTGGCGGTGGAGAACGGGGTAGTGGCCCGGGGACCAAGCGCACAAACAGCCCTTCCGTGTATGGGAAATAGAGGCAGGGGAACGGCGGCACCTCTCCGATGGAGAGTACCACACCGAGGAACCACTAGAGCCCCGCCCTCGCTTGATGATCGAACCCCCATTGGCCTGATACCAGAGGGCACACGGGAGGGACCAGTCAGCCTGAGAAGGAAATACCGCCCCAATACCAGCGGAGCCCAACACAAGATTCTGGAGCGACCGCAAGACTGGCCCTGCTAAGCCTGGCAGTTGAAAACACACACAGACTACAGCAAGCAATCACCCCATATAACTAGCGCCCCTCTACGCAAATACTAACAGACACAAGTAACAATGGGCCGCACCAAGGGAAAGCAATCAGAAGACATGGAAAGACCATCCCCTGAACGCCCAATACAAGCAACGCCTCCTGGGGATCATGCAGATAAACTGGACATTATTCTCCAGGAGATCAGAGACTCAAGGCAAGCAATAGAGAAAAAACTAGGATCAATAACGATTGAGTTAAATATCCTAAAGGATGACCAGAAAAAATTGCCGGACAGATTGAAACAGGCAGAATCCAGTGTCGCTGAGATCCTTCCGACCCACAAAGAAAACAAGAATGCCAATGAACGCCCCCAACAACAGGTACAAACGATACAAGAACGTGTCGAGGATGCGGAGGGGCGACCCAGACACAATAATATACGCATAATAGGTCTCCCGGAGGGACAGAGGGCAAGACTCCTACGCAATACATAGAATTTGACAGCTGCGAGAGCTGTCACCCTTTAATTTCATGGCAGTTCCTTCTTGACACTGCTGATTCATTGGGAGTGTGCCCCCAAGTGCCTCCTCTGTGGTTCTGAAGACTGTTCTGAAGGGATCACCTTCCGGTTGCTGGCCATCCGTTTTTTCCAATCACAGCCAGACATCTTTAGCTTTAGTGAAATATCTAGTTGAGTCCTGATCAATAATCTTCCACTTGTCTGGATACAGCAGCATATATTTGAGATCTTGACTTCATAGCTAGAAATAAGTTCTGTTTGTTTTGAACAGTGATGGTTTAGGCGGGAAAGATCAAGACTTTGCTGCTATCAATCAAAAGCTGCCCACTTGTTCTCACCTTCTGCAAGATGTCACTGTTCCTGTAACTGAGCCAGTGAGCCACCACTAGCCTGGAGGGGGCACTACCACAAAGCTTTATTAGTTCTCAACATTGCACAGTATCGACTTTTGCAACTTTGCACACTCCTAATTTATTTATGTCAATTGTTTGGCTGATAATGTTTTTTTCTTTATTATTCTTGTCCATTTTGATGAGGTAAGGTGTCAATTTCCATCTCCTCATATCTAATGTTAGTTATCTTTGTTCATGGTCAACCATGAACTCAGCTGTGATTTTCGGGGCCCAGCATAAATCACTATTTGTGGCTCGGGTGCACCTATTTCCCTAGTAACAATGATTTTTTTAGGCCATTTTTTTGCAATCTGATGCCCTCTCGTGGTAGTGGCAAGTGGATGTTTAATACAGTGGCCTTCAAGGAGCACCCCTTAAGCTGATGCTGGAAACAAACGTACATAAAAAAAACGTAGGAGATCAGTGGACCTGAAATGTGTCCAACAAAACAGTTCATCTGTAAATGAAAAAGGTTGCCAGTGTGCAGCAAAATTTATGAAGATAATTTTGTCTGTATAACATATCTTTCAGTCCCGTAGTGTCAAATGACACATTGTGCGCACAGCAGATCTGGGCTGCCTTTCCCACGGATTATACCTCATGCAGGAATTCACGAGGTGAAATTCTTGGCAGGGAGTCACGAATAGTTTTTTTCTGTGCTTCAAAACGGTCTGTGTGCGTTCAGGTTATGGGAAGCAGCTTTTTCTGCATCGTATGTGTCCAAGGCCTGAATGCTCGCTTTCACACTTTTATAGAGACAACCTTTAGAGTTGTGTTTGTTTACTTTTTTCCAGAGAGGGTTTTTCCTAGCAAATACACCACAGGGCCCCTCCGACGTCGTCGCATAAACTGAAAAAAGGGATTTTAGAGAACATTCCTGTATTTTTGGTTTGAACTTCTCGTTACTTGGGCAAGGGTGTGTTTTCCATATTTATGACTGGCAACATCATTTTCATATGGCGAACTCACATTGTATTTTTGGTACTATCGATCTGGGTGACACCCATACAAACTGGGTAATTTGTTGTTAATGAGCAGGACCACTTGCATTATCTTGGCAGGAGAGCACCAAATTATGCCGAAGGATTGACTAAATTATGTGACAAGAAAAGGCAAATTATGTGGCATAAGGAGCAACATTTTGTGATAGCATTACTTAATTATTTTGTTTTTTTACACAGGGTATCACTGTCTGGGAAAAGATGTCACTTTCTTAGTACCAGTTTAACTCTGCGATCCACAATAAGTATTTGGGAGATGAACAGTGAACCTCTGTGAAGGGCTTTCCACTGCACAGGGACACTGGTTGCCACAGTTTTAGTAACTTTTTACTAGTTTGGGCTAGAATCATGTTTTGACTAAAATCTGCAATTATACCTCATATGATGGATTATGTGACAAATGTGGCAAGGGGGGCGTGGTCTACCGCCTAAAATGGCAGACGCCTAATCCCGGAGCTCCCGTCCCGGGCCCGCCTAAAATGCAGATCCTGCCGCGGGGCTGAGCTGCTATGTGGTGATAAGTTATCCAGAATATGGGGGAACTGACAGAGCACCCCCGGAGTACGTTTGGGGCACTCGGCTGGGCGCAGAAATAGATTGCCGGACCTGGCCCTGATTCGGGCCCACGCCGCGGCCGCACCGTAGATGGAACGCCGAACGGAAGAGGCCACACTGCGGTGAGTGAGGGGAGGAGAGCGCGACGAGGCTGGTGCCGAGGACAGGGGTCCGCGCGGTGTGCCTGCGGAGATTGACGGGCCCGCTCCTCTGCGCCCCCCCCCCCCTCTCCGCGCCTTGGATCCTACCTGCGAGGGCGTGAGTTAGCGGTGGAGGGTGGAGTAGTGGCCCGGGGACCGGACGCACCAGCGACCCATCCGTGCATGGAAGGCAAAGGCAGGGGAGTGGCGGCACCCCTCTGACGGAGAGTGCTACGCCGAGGAACCACCAGAACCCTGCCCCCATTCAACGGTAGAACCCCCGTTGGCCCGCCGCCAGAAGACACACGGGGGGACCAGTCGTCTGGAGAGGGAAATATCGCCCAAATACCAGCAGAGCCCAACACAAGATTCCGGGGCGATCGCAAGACCGGACCTGCTAAGCCTGACAGCTGAAGACACACACAGAAAGAGGGCCCACGAGCTCCAAACTACAACTAGCAATTATCCCATATAACAAGCACTCCTCTACGCAAATACTAGCATAACCACAAGCAACAGTGGGCCGCACCAAGGGAAAGCAATCAGAAGACATGGAAAGACCATTCCCCGAGGACCCAATGCAAGCAACGCCACCCGGGGATCAAACAGATAAACTGGACATTATTCTCCAGGAGATTAGAGACTCAAGGCAAGTAATAGAGAAAAAATTAGGATCAATAACGATCGAGTTATATATCCTGAAGGATGACCAGAAAAAATTGTCGGACAGATTGAAACAAGCAGAATCCAATGTCGCTGAGATCCTTCCGACCCACAATGAAAACAAGAATGCCATTGAACGCCTCCAACAGCAGGTACAAACGCTACAAGAACGTGTGGAGGATGCGGTGGGGCGCTCCCGACGCAATAATGTACGCATAATAGGTCTCCCGGAGGGGACGGAGGGCACTACTCCTACGCATTACATAGAACACTGGCTCAAGAAAATAATGACGGACAAACTGTCAACCCACTTTGCAGTGGAGAGGGTGCACAGTATACCAGGAAGGAGACCCCCTCCAGGCGCACCAGCGCGTCCCCTGATAGCCCGGATCCTAAATTTCAGGGACAGAGACCTCATACTACAGGCGGCAAGAGATCTAGACTCTATCACAGTAGACAACACTCGAATCTCTCTATACCCAGACTACACATTAATGATGCAGAGGCGCAGAGCCTCTTTCCAGGTGGTGAAAAAGAGGCTACAAACTGAAGGACTGAAATACGCACTACTATTCCCGGCCCGGTTGCGTGTCACATTTAATCAGAACACACATTTTTTTGACACACCAGACTCTGTGTGCGACTGGATGGATGCGACCTTTCCTCACTTGGGAAACGAGGAGCGTGATGCCCTGCCCCCGAGGCAGCCCCATCAGTCACGTAGAAGAGGACGTGGTAGGATGCAATCGACTCGAAAAAAATCTGGCCCAACTATGCTGCAGGTCCTGGAGGGCCGAAATGGGGCACTACACTCAGCATATTCCTTGCAAGGAACAGACTCCTCCCCGCACAGACCTACTTCATCTATAGACAGTGCCGCGGCATCTGATTCAGAAGGCAGCTCAGCGTTGTTCCCTGCTGTTACTCCGCAGTCAGCCCATGACCTCTGAAGAGAGACACAGTACTCCGTGGCTGCCGTTGTGCGCCCAGCGCTCGCTGGATTTACTTCTTCCTTTATACAGGGCCCGGACAGTCGAGATCTATACTCCACGCCATCTACCAAATAATTGGTTGCCACAGGCGAGAACTATTAACAACACACCAGTTAGAACCCCAGAGCGCAGGCCCCCTTCCTTCATAGACGCTTCCCCGTTGGTGGCAACGATTATGGTTCTATATAGCACGATGGTTTGGCAAAGCCAGTTTGAGTTTTGCCCAGTATTCATTTTAAAAAGTAAAGTTGGAAGTAGATTTAGAACACTGAAATCAACACACATCATATATATTATACCTAAAGGGGCATCCAGTAACACGGACTTCTATAGAGACCACTACATCAATATCTAGATATGACTGCACCACGTGAATACAATATTATCACCTGGAATGTAAGGGGAATGGGATACGTTCAAAAGCGAAATAGAATTTTAGCTCAACTAAATCGTCGTAACATACATATAGCCTATTTGCAAGAAACCCACCTCACTACCCATGAAGCAACGAAACTCCGTAAGAAGTGGCGGGGCCAGCTCCTACACACAACATATTCCGCGTTCGCAAGGGGAACAGCGGTATGGATACGCGCTGGGGTACCATTTGAAATACTAGAGACCAAAAATGATGATCAAGGCCGTTACACACTGGTCAAGGGTAATCTAGATGGGAAACATAGAATACTAGGAAGCATATACGCCCCGAATACCACACAGGATATCTTCCTGGAGCGCTTGTCGAGGGTGCTATTGCAATGGGCTCACATCCCATGGATAATAGGCGGAGACTTTAACACGGTACCAGATATCATAACAGACCGCACCACGGCCCCATTGTCAGGAACCAATGCACAACGACAGGCAGAAGCATTGCGTAATTGGCTACAGGGATGGTCACTGACGGACATTTGGCGAGCTAGAAACATAGGTATAAGAGAATACTCCTTTTATTCGCATCCGCAAAAAGTACACATGAGACTAGACCGGGTAGTGTGCACTACTTCAATGCAGACTCAGATATCACAAACCACATATTTGGGAAAAACATTATCAGACCATAACCCCCTCGAGATGATGCTATTGTGGGGGCGGAGATCTACGCCGATCCCCACATGGCGTTTACAGCCATCAATACTAGAAGATGATACCTTAAGAACAGAAATATCCCAAACGATCACAAACTTCTTCTCCGACAACGTGGGCTCAGCATCCTCTCCATTACTCGAATGGGAAGCATTTAAAGGGGTGTGGTGATGGGAGCGACAACTGGAGTACGTAAAGTACTAACCAGGGAATTAAAACTAATAGAATACAAGCTACACACACTAGAAAAAGAGGCGATACTAATACCCTCATCGACTCAATAGCTGCAAGAAGCGAGAGCCGAACATACAGAGCTTGTGGAAAGATTACGGAAAATAGACTATATAAAATACCGTGAATGTATCCATAGCGAGGGAGACAAAGCAGGAACGCTATTGGCGCGCCTGATTAAAGCTGAACCCTCCCCCACTCGTATCCTGCAGATTATTACGCCACAACAAGATGCAATAAATACACAACTGGGGATAAATAATGCTTTCCATGATTATTACCCAACTTTATACTCAGCCCCTACAACTACAAATCGAGCCGAGATAGATGTCTTCCTAGCTGACATTAAGCTACCAACACTAACAGAGGAGGCCAAGCTGCAATTAAGCGCGCAGATAACACAAGACAAAATAAAGGAAACAATTAAAAGCATGGCGCAAAATAAAGCACCGGGTTCAGACAGGTTACTGTCTGAATTTTACTCCCTCTTCTGCTCACAACTTGCCCCACAGTTAGAAAAATTATACTCTTCGTCTCTAAAACATGGAGCTCTTCCAGACACAACTTAACAGGCAATAGTCACCTCACTATTGAAACCAGGTAAAGCCGCAACTGATATGTCATCTTACAGACCTTTATCTCTGTTAAATACAGAATATAAAATATTAGCAAAAATACTAGCGCAACGACTGCTTAATTACATAGATAGCCTGATACACACAGACCAATGTGGATTTGTACCGTCCCGTAGCACTTCTCTGAACATTCGGCGACTATACCATGTAATGGATCAGGGGTGTGGAATTTATTAAAATATCTACTTGTCCAGGGGACAGGTTGCTTCTCAAATCTACTTGTCCTGTAAAAAGATCTACTTGTCCCTTTGGTGCCATGTATTTTGGCGACAAATTATGGCAGCACTTAATAGCCTCTCTGATTATGCCAGGGCTACTACCATAGTAGGGCTTGAATACTTGGAGTTTCAATCCCTACTGTAGCAATTTCCTTATTTTGCCACCTTTCTGCAGATCTGCATACTGGGGCTGGAGGAAGCAGTAAGCAATAGTTCCAGGGCTGGAATGCCTTTGAGTCTGCAAACCTACTAACCTGCATGTTTTAAAGATTTTTACCAGCTTCTCTCTAATATTTTCCCATAATAAGAAAGGTTGGACATTTACTCCTGACAATGGCAGAATTAGAACTTCTTCCAGGGTTGGGAAGAAAGTAGCTGGAGGGAAAATGAACTTGCAGATGCTCAACAGATTTTCACATGAGCAAATCTACATATCGTATTTACCCACGCTAAAATACAGTTCACAAATATTTTATAGGGGTACGACATATACCATGGGTGCACTTTTGTGACTTTCTTTAAGAATTTGGGGCCACAAGTAGGTAGGTTCAGATTTGTGACCTGCAAATTGCGAGTCGCAAATCCAAATGTAGGATGGTGTCCTTGACACCATCTGTGATTCGCAAGGGCTTCGCAAATGCCCACATCATGAATAATCATGAGGTGGGTCGCAATTTGCGACCCCCTCACGAATGGTGGCCTGCTGGAGACCGCAGACCACCATGTCTGTGACTGCTTTTCAATAAAGCAGTTTTTTTTGTTTTTTTTTTGTAATGCAGCCCGTTTTCCTTAAAGGAAAACGAGATGCATAACAAAAACGAAAAATGAAACGTTTTCGTTTCATTTTTTCAGAGCAGGACCACTGCCTGCTCTGAAAAAATGTTTACAGTGACATTCACAATGGGGAAGGGGTCCCATGGGGATCCCTTCCCTTTTGCGAAAGTGTTAGCACCCATTTGAAATGGGTGCAAACTGCGATTGGTTTGCGCCCGCGTTCGCGGTCACAAAACAATCCTACATTGCACTGCGAGTTGCAATTAGGAAGGGAACACCCCATACTAATTGCGAGTCGCAAACCTGTTTTGTGATTCGGTAACCAGGTTACTGAATCGCAAAACTGGGTTTTGCATTGCAATGTGCTTTTTGCATGTCGCAAACAGCGAAAGTCGCTGTTTGCGACATGCAAAAAGCTACCTACATGTGGGTCTTGGTCCCTAATTAGGTCTGGTGTTAACAAAGACATTTTGTTTTTATTAAACTTCTATTTCTCTCTCTTTCGGCTGGCTTTACTGTGAGTGATTGCATTCTGCTCTTCCACAAGGAGCATATTGCCACACAAAGTAGTTTTGTTCAGTGTCAGGAACTACAGTGGCAATCAGTGACGTAACGAAACTGGAGGGTGCCCCTTTGCAAAGAACATGGAGGAGCCCCCTCTCCAGACTCACTCAGGGCAGGTGCTGTGCTGACGGGGCCCCCTGGAGGGCGGCTGGGGGGCTCTGTTATGCCTCTGGTGGCAACGTGTGCTTTAAGAGTTCAAAAACTTTTTGGGGGGGTTTTGCCAATGTTTGTTACAATGTTGAGGGCCTGGTAGCTCCCACAACAATAAAGTGTTACAAAAGCCATGTCAAAACAAGACACGCATTGATGAAACTAAAAGACTTATAAAAATATGTCAGATCAGTTGGCTTTGTCAGTGTTTGTTTATTTTCATGCTTCCCATAATCATGTTGAAAATGGTTACACTGATTTTCCATTAGAAATATTTTTGGGAAATACTAGCATGCATCAACACATTTTACTAAATGACACTTCATTTGCATATAATCAGAGAGCATTCTGGGAGCATTATACTTAGCCTCTTAGCCTAAAGTTTTCAAACATGTGTGTACACGTTTTTTTTTTTTGTACTGGAACCAACGTCAGTAGTGAAGTGTGACCTTAAAACATTTATTTACAGCACGCACCCTAATAATGAAGGCTTTCAAATAATGAACCATAAATACAAGTTCGAACAGCATTATCTTTTGGAAACACATTACCTCAACTGTAGAGAGTTCAACTCTCTGTAAACAGGCAGCCAAAGAGTTTGTGCTGCAGGGGGTTGGGCCTACTTGTCCCAAGGACAAAGTAAACATAAAAACTTGTTGCCCTTGACCCCAAACAAGATGTCCCGGGCGTCAGGCGATAGGAATTCCGTGATGGATGCTGCTAAGAGTCATTACCCACATGCAGGATGCCGGTCACTAGATCTCAGACAGGCATTTGACTCCCTGAGCTGGGAATATATGTTTAAAGTATTGGAGAGGTTCAACGTCCCCCACGACTACATACGCTGGGTTTGATTATTATACGCCTCCCCGACAGCAAGAGTGCGCACTGGTCAGAACATCTCAGATACCTACCATGTACAAAGGGGCACCAGGCAAGGATGTCCACTACCCCCCTTACTGTTCATTATGGCGATAGAACCACTAGCCTGCAAGCTACGACAAGAAGGTACAGTCTGGGGAATAGGCACACCTGGGACCAATCACATAGTATCACTATATGCGGACAACATTATCTTATATGTGAAAGATATGAGACAGAACCTAGATGCTATAGCACAAATATTCCAAAAATTCACGCCACTATCAGGACTAGCTATAAACTTTGACAAATCAGTGGCGTTCTCCCTCACTGGCCCAGATCCGAGAAATACAATAACATTCGGCGAAAAACATCTACAATTAGCCTCAGACACATTCTGATACCTCGGCATAAAAATTTATCGCACCCCAATAGATCTAATGGAAGGTAATTTATTAAAAGCGATGGCTTCTCTTAGATCACAGATACAATTTTGGACATCGCTACCAATATCAGTTGCAGGTAAGCTCGCCCTGGCCAAGATGGTAATGCTACCCCGCTTGCTATATTATTTTATGAATCTACCAGTGAAAATCCCAGAAATACACTTCAAAACCCTTAACTCGATGCTGGTTGGCCTGATCTGGGGGAGGGGTAGACGCCGTATAGGCCTAGCCAAGCTGCAGATGCCAACAGAGAAAGGAGGCATGGGCGCACCTGACTTTAAGGCCTATTGTTTGGCAGGCCAACTGCAATGGCTGGCATACTGGCTAGCGAGTACACCCAGGAAATGTTAGATAAAGGTCACATACATTCCCTGCTATGTCCTGGTTTTCAAGCCCCGAAGCAACTACCACTCTTATTACGAATAGCTTTGCAATACTGGAAAACAGCGCTCAAATATACAACTAAAACAATCCCATACTCCAATACTCCACTCCTGGGACTACCAGTAAACACAGGTACACTGTCCCAATGACAACTACAGAAGTGGTCACAGGAAGGGGTGGACACGGTTGGGGCATTCTTCAAAGACCAACATCTATTAGTACACACAGATTTCACACACGAACACAACCTGACTACATCGCTCTTTCTTTTGCATGCCACCATACGGCATTATATTAAAAACCACTGGGCCCGAGACAGTTAGGAACCCCCTACGCATGAACTTGTAAATGCTGCTTACTCAGTAGGACATGGCAGACATTTAATAAAATGGCTGTACCGTGGGTTGAAGGCTCATTTATCACCGCCCCTAGCCCGACTACAGACTAGATGGGAGACAGATGTCGGCAAAGAACTTTCAGAGGATGATTGGGAGACAATTCTGAAATACCCTAGTCAAATACCACGTAATACTAGATTTAAATTTATACAGTATGCTATTCTACACAGGGCATATCTCACACCGCACAAGATACACTTGCTATATCACGACGCAGCACCAGGCTGCCCCAGATGTGGCACTGAGGAGGCAGATCTATTACACATGCTCTGGAGCTGCCTGGCCATTGCCCAATATTGGAATAGTATAACAAATGTTTTGGGAAAAGTAGCAGGCACTCCTATGAGCCTGACGGTGGAGGCCTGCTTACTGGGCTTGCTCCCATGCCCGAAGAAGGGAAAAGCACTCCCACGACTAACAAATCTAGCACTCATACTAGCAAAACGCTTACTAACCAAGCCCTGGAAAGCTACAGTGCCCCCACGGGTGTCACAGTGGTGTGCAGAGATGCTAGACTGGGGGAAGGCAGAAAGTACAGCTCTTAAAAGAGAAGAAAGTAGAGGAATGAGAAATTACCCATTGGCTGATGAGTGGGATGAAATATTAGAGAATTGTGTTACAATATGTAGAACAGAAGGGTTTGAAATTACTATATAGCGATGCCTTTATATAAACACACAATGAACGATCTGATATTCGTAATCCTAAAATGCTCCCCCCAGATGATAGACACATATACTCAAACAAACACATGCAATACACTATCCCAAGATATAACCAAAAGCAGAGGTCAAAGAAAAGTACATATACATATACTTTACCCCGCATAGTAAAGACAGATGATGTCAGATGTAGGTTAAGTTTAAGGAGTTAAGTTGTAATCAAACCAGAGTAATAGTAGAACATGATGATTAAAGGTTACATACTATGCCAGTATCATACACACCATACCGCAGTTGAGAAGCTTGTATTGTATCTAATGTAAGATCTTATAAGCCGAGCCAGAAACGCCAGCTCTCAAAATCACTTGTACAACCAGCAGGGCTGGATTAATGCCTATTTTTTTTTTTCATACAAAATGCCCATTGTACTATATGTAATCGTACTGAAAATGTCAATCAATAAAAAGATTTTTCAAGAAAAAAAAAAAGGGTAGGATTGGTCAAATCAGTGGTCAATACTGATTCCAAGAGTTTGGTTGTTAATTTATCGAATTGTGTCTTGACCAAAAAAAAAAAAAAAAAAAAAAAAGAGATTTAAATATTTAATAAAGTATTGAGTTTTTATCCAGCACATAATGGAGTGTATTTTGATTTACATATAGATATGTATCAGTTTGTCAGAAATCCAAAATTAAAATGTCACTTCTTAATATAGGAACAAAAATAGAGATCCTCTGTTCCCACACCGGAACCTTCTAACTTGATGGTCTCAGATTGGAGGGATATTTTTGTGATTTTGTCTTCGGATTCAGAAACAGATACTACTATTGATGATCTTATGTGTAGCTTGAACATTTTGCTACACTTATGTAACAGTGGCCTAAAACCCAGATCCAAGTTTACTCCACAAGGTTTTTATCTGAATCCATAGACCTATTTACGACATGGGTCACTGTAGACTTATATGCACTAGAAGATAAAGTAAACAAGACTTAACACCCCCTGTTAAGTATAACCTTACAAAAGAAGAGAAATCTGTTTTGTACGAGTTAAAGACTGACAACTCTATTATAAGTTAAGAGGTGGATGGGGGGGCAATATAGTTAATATGAATTGTACTGACTATGAACAAGAAGTGCGGAGACAACTAAATGAAACAACCTGTTATAGAAAAGTACAACAGAATCCATATGGGAGAAAAATGTTAATAAACAATAAGCTAGCACACTGGCATGAGATTGGCTTATGTATCAGGTTTCTGTATCTTTATCTTTTATATAAGAGTGCCCCATTCGCGGCAGGCCATCCGGTTATCTCAGGAATAGGCTTGATTACTGAACATCTCACAATATGTTGATCTATTTTTGAAACCTTTGGTTCATATTTTGCTGTCATACATTTAGGACACCACCATTATTCTGAACAAATTTGAGAATTTGGTTTGGGAAGAAGAAGCAATGCATTTGGTTGCACTAGATATAGGATAGCTCTACACATGCATTAAGAAAGAGTTTCAAGATATAGCTGTGGACCATTTTCTCTCTACACACAGAGCCATTTTTTAACACAACAATATGTTTTTGACGATGGGTCACATCCTTTCCAACAATTTTTTCTTGTACAAACAAGACTGGTTGAGCAGTTACAAGGAACTGCGATGGGCTCCAGGTTTGCACCCTCGTATGCTAATCTCTTTATGGGATGGTACGAGAGTGCATGCCTATGCCCCAGCAGCCAAGGAGTGGCCCAAAGAAATCCACTATTGGGGGAAGATCCAATGACGATATTATCATTGTCTGCACAGGATTGGTGGAACAGATATGTGCCTATCTGAAATATTTGAATGATAATGTGTACAGTGTTAAAATAACATTGAACATCACATAAAGAAAGGATGCAGTTTTTGGATACTGAATTCTATGTGAGTGGTTGCAATCTTCAACGTACACGGTGCCGCAAGGAAACAGTATTTTGCAATTTGATAGTGATCATCCCCCTATTATTAAAAGGCTATTCCATTTGGAGAGATGGTTTGTATAAGAAGAAACTGTAGTGAGGACAATACGTTTCATAATATGGTTGAAGAAACAGTGTCAAGACTTAAGAACAGATGATATGCTGATCAGGTGCTGCAGGATGCAGTGACAAGAGTTAAAGCCATAAATCGGGCAGACACATTACAGGTCAAACATAATAAGAGATGCTAATAAGTTATCCATCATCACCACTTATAACAGTAATAGCCAAGAGGTGTATAGGATTTAGAAAAAAAACATTGGGACTTGCTAAAAGGGACTCCTGGCGTGAGATCACATATCACAGAAATGCCCTCAATCAAATACTGTAAAAGTCAAACGATTAAGGAAATTGTCAGCCCTGCTATACACTGCCTAATAGTGAGCCTATTTAACATTTCTTACCCAACCAGAAGGTTTCTTTAGTTGTGGGGACTGCACAGTATGCTCCTTGGGGATTAACAAGAATAAAGATTTATTTGACAACTCAGTAAAAAATTACAAGATCAAGAGTTTTATAAACTGTTTGAGTTGCTAGGTTGTCTATGTAATTATGTGCAAATGCAGAAAGATCTATGTAGGCAGGACTTCACGACAGTTAGAAGTGCGCATAAAGAAACATCGCAGAACATGCCTGAACAAAGATGCCAGCTATCCCTTATAAGTGCACTTTTGTGCACATAACACTGGTACAACAGATTTTAAGTTTAATGGAATTGATATAGCTAAGTCAGATGCAAGAGGTGGGGATAGATGTCTACGATTACAACAATTAAAGGCTAGATGGATCTGAAAATTGCGGGCGGTCAATCTGAGTCTTAGACAGAGAACTACACTATTTTTTGGAGTAAGCAGTTACAACTTAGAATCATGGCTTATTAAGTACTAACTTTACCACAGAATTCTGTTAAAATGAAAGTGTGGGCATGAATTGATCAAACATGATCTGTGCCTCTTTTTTCTCATGGTGTTTGCATTAGCTAGTATAACATTATTGTGTCAACACTATTTTCAAATAACTGATCTGTGCACTTGTGACACTATGATAAAACTATGGGCCTCATTACAACTTTAGGGGTCCTCGGGCTGCCAAACTCACAGTGGCAGTTGGACTACCGTACTACTGGTGGTCGGACAGCCATATTACGACCCTGGCGGTCAGATCACCAGGGGACTGCTGCCAACCACAGGACCATAGATCCTGAAGGGTTGGCAGCGGTCAAAGTCGTGGACGGCATGGCGGCGCTAAGTTAAGCACTGCCGTGCTGATCACAACTTCACTTTCCGCCAGCCTTTTCATGGTGGGATACCGCCATGAAAAAGCTGGCGGAAAGGTAGTGCTGGGAAAAACAGGGGGCTCCTGCCCAGGAACCTCGGAATGCACACTGTCTGCTATAGCTCCCTGAGGCGCCGAGGCCAATGCCGTTGCACTGTTTTAGACGGTCAGCCCGGTGGAAACCTTGTAATAGTGCGGGGGGACTTCCAGCTTCGCAGCAGTCTCCACCCCACGGGTCTGGTGGGCCGACCCACCAAACTCATAATGAGGCCCTATAGGTCCGTGCATTATTATGTTAACAATATGTTTGAATAGCAATTCTGTACATTTGCGATAGTTTGCTAAAAAAAACAGATCTGTGCATTAGTGGGGAATACATTAGTACATCTAGAACAATGAACTTTTAGAATTGAGTTGTCCTGCGTATGACTGTTCAATAGATTGTACATTGTAGAATACATTTGTAATGAACTGAGCAACAATGTGTTTGTGTAGACCGACCTCCCATTTGGTTATTAAATTGAGACTGCCACAAAGACGATCAATGCTTTGTTCAAGTTCTAAGCTATTTACCCATCTCACCGCTTGGAGTATTAAACAGCAAATTATGATCTGCTCTGAGATGAAGGAGCAGTTAAGTTGTGTTTACTTCCTAATGGGTTGAATGTACATATGACAAGCACATTGTGGACAGTGGTATCTGCTTGAGTAAAGATGGCATTTAATAGGTTCTTTGTTAATAGCTTTATTTTGAATGCAGAGTTAGTTTTACGTTGGCATGGTTCCTTTAGCTTGTACTGCCTATGGGACAGATATGATTTAGACGTTGCTTGGTGGTCTTGGGACTAGATTGTATATAATTGGGTTCAGGACTTTGCCCTCATTACTCTTGGTGAATTCAACATGCCATGTGATTGTTGTTTCATATGGATATGGAATATCTCTGGTAAATGATACTTATTACCCTAAGATGGCACCCTTAACTGTGATTTAGATTATGATATTTATGTGTATTGTGTTAGTTTTCAGATGGGGAAGCTCAGCTTGCCTGCATCTTTGTAGGTTAGTAAAGTTTGGACATTTTGGGGTTTTTATGCTGCAGTATTTTTCAGCCACCAATATTCCAGGAGGTTCCTACAAGGTAAAACAGTATGGTGGCTGCAATGCATATTTTGGTGGATTGAAATGCTATACCCATTACAGGAGTTTTAGCATGATTAACATTACGGATGGTGTACTGGGTGCAATAGGCTAAATAGTGTCCCTGGTTCATAAGTCCAAAGTGGCGCCCAATATGGGTCTTCAAGTAGGGCCAACAATATAGATGGTGTGCTGCGTAGATCAGGAAGTACTGTCTAGTTGTCCAAATACCAGAAAGCAGTCTGTTTGGCAATTTGAAAATGTGAGCGCCTCAAGTGATGCCATACATGTGTAAGTCACTTGATGGAATACATTTTTGTGCACTGAGCGGGTAGAATGCACTGAGCACTCTAATGCATCGGTAGGCATGTATGAACCACTTCTTCTGGTTTCTTTGTACATAGACAGTTTTGGACACAGGAGTATCCCGCTCTAATTATTGTCTGGGCACGGTGCGGCTATAACACATTGAGTACTTTATTGTACTAGCCAGCATACACGCATAGTTTGTTCTCTGTATTTCCCCCCTCATGTTTATTTTTATAAGGGGTATAAAAGCATGAACCACGCTAAGCACTTCAAGTTATTGGTTGCACATGACTGCAAGAATTCTGTGCAGCATTAGGGTATACACGTTGGGGTTGATATGCGTAAAACATCGTCAAGTGACTGGTGGCCGTAAACAGGTGATTTGCAAGCTCCTCTTTTATTACATTAGTTGCTGCAAAGAAAGGTGATGAGTTGATCTATTGTTTGGGCTCACTATGGTATTGTAACCTTGGGATTTATACGAGGGAATCAACACTATGTTTCAAATCAAATACAACATGTCTTCTTAACCACCAGACTTGGGTATAAGATGAACCAATGTCTATTGTAGAATTGGTGATGCCTGAGAAATGGTAGGATTGATTGATGGTGGTAATGTGTGATTTATTTTTTTAATGATGAGGACCATGAAATAAAGGTTTCTAGTTCTTGATTATTGGGGGTCTTACAGACCCACTATAATTCATATACTAAGTTCTTGGGACAGGACTTATTCCTTATTTGATGGATGGATACTACTGTAAGTTTGGGAATGGATTACTTAGAAAGGTAAAGGTTATTGCCACTTACAGTATTCACAGATACAATATTGGTGGTGATCCAAATGCGTATGGGTTAATATATGTGAGTGATTAAAATATTCTGGAAGATCTATAGATAACTGAGAAGTAAACACATTTTTTTTTCCATTTCATGGGTGACTTTTGTTGTGATGGTCCGCTACTTTATGTAGTATTATGGGGTTTATTCTTTTCATCCCTGGTTCCCAAGTAATGTCCGTTAATATGTTAAGAATATGTTTGGTATCTTTAATATAGGATGGTAAGTTCCCTACAAAAGGCTGTAAAAAGATGTCAAAATATTCTGAAAGTCTCTCAGTAGGACCACCAATACCTGAAACAATGGGCCTGCCAGGAGGGGAAGTAGGACTTTTATGTATTTTAGGTAGTACATAGATTCAAGGATTTCTGGGTCTATGAACACACATACTTGAGCTAAGGTATGTCTTGAATTGTATTGGAGATTTACTGTTGATTATTTAAGGTTTTCTTATAGATATTTTGACGTGGGCTTGAGTACTTCTTGACAGTTTGCACTAATTTTAGGTTCTCTCGCACTCTTTTATCACTCGGGTTATTTGGTTACTATTTTCTTTAAAATGGAGACGTACACACTCATGTTATGATAACCCTTTACACATGGGAACGTCGCGTATGTGATTCCAGTTTGGTGTTTTTACTGTATAGATAATTTGGTTATCCTTTTTGTAGGTAACTTTCTGTTTGGTTAGTGGGTAACAGATCAGTTTCTATTAAATTGTTTGGCACATTAAGTCACGAATGGCATGTTTTTGCTCTCACAAAAATCACAATAGGAGTGGCTTGTGTTCTGCTCTGAACAGTTTTGAATGTATACTACAGTTGTAGTCATTGTTCTCATTTATTTGCAGCCCTGATGAAGTCTGTGGAGTGTTTTCTCATAGGACGAAACATGTGTTGGCTGTGGTTGCTACATGAATATTGACTTCAAGGACGACCTTCTATTGTTATGATGAACTTTTTGCTTCAAGAATAAATTGAGCTTGAACTCTCCATGGTGTTATTGCCATTATACACTGAAGATTTGATACATCACTAACTTCTAATCATACGTTCATGAGTGCCCTGACAGCTGTTTTTTTCAAAGTTTGGCAGTCAATTGGCTTAAAAGTAATTTTGCAAGTTTAGCTTACCGTTGATTATGTTACTTCAGGGACAAAGATAAATGGGAAGGGAATTGAAGTATCATTCATTAATAACTCTGGCGCTGTTCAATTAACCTGCAAGATATTTGCCAGCCAGCAAGAATAAGCATGGTGCAATGCAAGGCAAGCCCAGCAATCAAACCTTGCTGCACACAGCTGAAGGTAGTCGGGCACAGGCTGTGCACAGCACAGATTAGCTGCATGGACTGGTCTGTGCAGTGAATCTCTTTTAAATATATTTTGGAAATTCAGTCATTGTCCTCCAAACATCAGTTTATGAGTTCTAACAATACACACATATTAGTCTTGGATTACAGAATTTTGTCATTTATTTGTTAATTTAACCAAGCAAAAAGTTTCAATTTAGAAGGCTGGTGAGCACACAGTAGAGCTACAGGTAGCTCACAAGCTACTCATTGGAGAAGCCTGGTGTAAAGCCACTGAAATCCGCCAATTATGTTTAAGAATGCACACAACATAAGACATAACCCACAATCGGCCACCATGTTGTTCCCCATTAAGGTCTTTTGTTCACAATGGTCACCCGTGACGTATGTCATGTATTGCACACATGCTTAAAATATACGTGGCGACTTTGTGGTTTTATCATTTACTTATAGATAACTCACAATAAACACAATTTTGATAGCCATAGAACACACAATGAAGGGAAATGCAATAACTGACAAAAGAAGCGAGGAAAAACTAAAATGAAAAACTAAATGTCTTGTTTGAAGGGTCTCACAAGAACACAAATATATTCATTTTAAATATAACATCAGTCTGCCAGTAGTTTCTGATGCCTCTAAAAATCTACTGCCTCACATTTGAATGAATGAATTGCAAAGTGTGTATTTGAAATGAAAATGTGTGTAATTTTGGAGATGGCTGAATTTCCTAAATATATTTAAAGCTGATATTTGAGTGATAAATCATTTGGTGCTGGGGAGGCTTATTACTGATATTATTACCTTGGTGCCAGGGGAGTTGCAGTTATAACTGTCCATGTGACCCATGTACAGGCATTCTGAATTCACAAATTATTTTTTACCTTACAGCTGGTATTCCTGTCTGATGCCCCAAGGTGATCACTGGTGGTAATCTTGCATAGGGTGGCTACTAATGTAATCTTTTCTGATGTAGTCACTATTATAACACTACAATACTAATAATATTAGCAGCTCAGGATGATTTTTGTTTAAAATAAAGTAGCTCCTAACAAAGAAAAGGTTGAATACCCCTAGTCTACTTCAAAATAGTCCAGAAACAGCTTAAAACTAGTTTCCCAAACATGCTTCCCAAACATGGTGAATTCATGGTTGTCCAGGCTTTTGGTGTCCACTTCACCTGCAGTGCAGTCATTTGCGTAGAGTTGAGGCACCATCACAAGAGAGACCAGACACAGAGTGAAATGGTCTGTTTCAGGAACAAATATGACGCAGTGGGACAGTACACACTGCATCATATTTCTCTGTGTTATCTGTGATTACAGCATACAGTTCCATCTCAAAAAGGCAAGTCTGTACCCAAGATTTTCTAGTTGCGGAGGCACTCAATGGACCTAAGGACCCCAATCGCAAATAGGATCTATAAAACAGGGATACAGCCTAACCTCAACTTCAAATTCCAATATGCTAGGAACCACAAAAGCTAGAAGGGGTATTTCTTTTTGACTGAGAAAATGACAGATAATGGCGATATAATGGTGCAAGGTGACTCCTAGATAACGCAGGCTCAATTGTCTCTCTCAGCAAGTTGATGAATTCTACTTCTGCAACTCTGAGCAGCTGGGCAGGACTGACGATGTGTGCTTAGGGCTCTGA
Source organism: Pleurodeles waltl (assembly GCF_031143425.1). Taxonomy (NCBI): domain Eukaryota; kingdom Metazoa; phylum Chordata; class Amphibia; order Caudata; family Salamandridae; genus Pleurodeles; species Pleurodeles waltl. The sequence goes on along the minus strand of NC_090440.1, from coordinate 94,678,442 downwards.
ATCCACTGAGATTACTTCTATGCAGCTCTTATCAGCTGTAACCTTGTCAGGGGTTCTTCATAATCAAGGGCAAACTCTTCTTCACGCTTAGTGCAGGGTGAAAGAAGTGCCCCTTTACGGAGAAGAAATGTTTGAATAATGGAGCTGGTGAATTCTCCACAAAGCACCACATACCCATTTTCTGTCAGATAATGACTGGGTTCAAAGTGAGGATGTTGACTACATTGGAGTGATCTATGATGCGCAAGGGAATCTTGGTTAAGACCGTCACATATTTAGGGATTATATAGGCCCACTAGGGGACAGGCAAAGCTAAGAAGTGCTGATGTTCTCCTGCACGATATACATTTAGACTAGGTTCAATTAAAAATCCTGCATAGGCTTTGTTCCACAAGGGTTCAGTTAAAGCAATTTGGACAGATACTTGACAAAAGATGACCCTTGGTTGCGGTCAGTTGAGAAAGTTCCTCCACATATTGCGAAACTGCCCATTTATAGAGACCTACTGAAAACAAGCAGGCACAGAACTAGAAACAACAGTATACACCGCCCCCTTACATTGGGTCACCCACCATACTCCTGGGAATATGAGAAGGGATTAACGGATACCAAAGGTTGTTAAAAAAAAAAACAACAACAAAAAATAGGGATGTAGCAAAATAATGGAGCAGCCCTTTACGGCTGGCAAATGAAAAATGTTACCAACACACAGACTAGTACAAGGCGACAAAGAAAATAGTCTATGGAGGAAGCAGTTGTTGAAAACAGCTTGAGAAGGTGTCAGGCCGTGGTTAAGGTAGACAAAGTAAATGATGAAATGTTATTGACTGCCTGAACAAACAGTTCAAGATTCATCAATTAAGGATTAGATATTACAGATGTGGCACAATGTTCACAGCAACAATACAGAAAGCCACAAAAATTACAAGTTTGTAGTTGCTCAGAACAAGGTCTCAACACTCAGTGGAGAGCCGCACAGGGGTGGGGGAGGGGGGTGGGACAACTTATATAAGGAAACATCTCCAGCTTTGCTTTAGTTTGTTTATATGTGAAGTGTGATATTCAAAGCAATGACCAGATATCTGACTATATGTGATACAAAAGAATGCTAATACTCAAATATTTTTAATTTTTTTTAATAAAAAAGCCAGTCACATATGCCTAATAATTATTTAGAGGTTGCAATAGTCCTCTATAAACCAGTCAATGACGAGAAGGTCGTTGGAAGGTGATGAAATGTCCAGACGGACAGGTGAAAAAATACTCGAAGGAGGCTTGCAGGGGTACTGGGCAGATGGTAGTAAGTAATTTCTAAGTGGGAGAGATGCCTGAAGAGGCGTCCCATTGTTTTGCATGTATTATAGATGAGAGTGGTACCCTGAAGATGAAGAGGGTGTCTTTTGTGTTTGTATAGCTATCATTATAGGATTGGACTATGTATTACAACAGCCAAAGAGAAAAACAAGGACTCAGGAAAAAGTTTGCCTTTTTACAGCACTGTCAGCGTGTCTGTGCAATGTAGGTAGGATTCTGAGGAACAATAATGCAAGATGAGAGCTTGGATCTTTTGGCAATTTTGATTCAACAGTCAGGTAATAAGTGTCTAGATTACAGCCCACATAACGCGCTACACTATAGCTTTAGTAAGCATAAAAGTGCTGGATTTATGGCTCCAAAGCTTCAGGAATGAGGGTGATCAGTCAAAGGCATAATGACAAAAGGTGTATGGGGAAAGAAAAAAGATGCTTAAATCTTTCTCAGACTGGCATTTGTGTCATAAACTTTCTCAACTTCAGCACTGCTAGTAGAAATATCAGGCAATGCAGACTCAGCCTAGTTAGAGCCCTGGAATGTCCCTGCAAGTCCTCAACCTTCTTGTAAAGAATGTACAGATGGCTTATGTTTGGTTCTGCCCATTGTCCATATGAGATCTACATGGCTCTATAAGTGAGGATTTTCTTGAAAAGAACTACAATCATGCTTCTGTTTGCAGCACCTTGTTGTTCTCCTTGACTGGAAGCAGCTTCTTTCCACAACAGGGCAGGTCACAGCAGCAGGATTTACTTTGGAGTTCTAAACCTGGTCACAGACCTAGGGAAAGCAGCAAACACAATCTTTCTCCTGGTCAGTTTTCCTTATGCGACTGTGCAGCAGAGCTTCTGCAAAAGTTCAGAATAATGCAAAAGTGACTTGCTCAAGTGAAGCAGGAAACTAGCACCAATCTTCTGGTGGTGCCAGGCTAAAAAACACTTTTAAAATGGCACCACAAATGGATTCCTAAGAGGTTGGGCAGACTCCAAGTGAGGTGCTCTGATTACCAGAAAGTTATCAATGAAGCACAGAAGGAGAAGCCATGGAACTTGTATTGGGCATTTGTAAGGAAATGCCTCCTTGGCATGGTTACCCCCTGACTTTTTGCCTTTGCTGATGCTATGTTTTGATTTGAAAGTGTGCTGAGGCCTGCTAACCAGGCCCCAGCACCAGTATTCTTTCCCTAACCTGTACTTTTGTTTACACAATTGGCACACCCTGGCATCCAGGTAAGTCCCTTGTAACTGGTACCTCTGGTACCAAAGGCCCTGATGCCAGGGAAGGTCTCTAAGGGCTGCAGCATGTCTTATGCCACCCTGGGGACCCCTCACCCAGCACAGACACACTGCTTGCCAGCTTGTGTGTGCTGGTGAGGACAAAACGAGTAAGTCGACATGGCACTCCCCTCAGGGTGCCATGCCAACCTCACACTGCCTATGCAGTATAGATAAGTCACCCCTCTAGCAGGCCTTACAGCCCTAAGGCAGGGTGACCTATACCGTAGGTGAGGGCACCAGTGCATGAGCACTGTGCCCCTACAGTGTCTAAGCAAAACCTTAGACATTGTAAGTGCAGGGTAGCCATAAGAGTATATGGTCTGGGAGTCTGTCAAACACGAACTCCACAGCACTATAATGGCTACACTGGAAACTGGGAAGTTTGGTATCAAACTTCTCAGCACAATAAATGCACACTGATGCCAGTGTACATTTTATTGTAATATACACCCCAGAGGGCACCTTAGAGGTGCCCCCTGAAACCTTAACCAACTACCCGTGTAGGCTGACTGGTTTTAACAGCCTGCCACACTCAAGACATGTTGCTGGCCACATGGGGAGAGTGCCTTTGTCACTCTGTTGCTAGTAACAAAGCCTGTACTGGGTGGAGATGCTTATCACCTCCCCCTTGCAGGAATGTAACACCTGGCGGTGAGCCTCAAAGGCTCACCCCCTTTGTTACAACACCACAGGGCATTCCAGCTAGTGGAGTTGCCCGCCCCCTCCGGCACAGCCCCACTTTTGGCGGCAAGGCCGGAGGAGATAATGAGAAAAACAAGGAGGAGTCACTGGCCAGTCAGGACAGCCCCTAAGGCAACCTGAGCTGAAATGACTGACTTTTAGGAATCCTCCATCTTGCAGATGGAAGATCCCCCCAATAGGGATAGGAATGTGACCCCCCTCCCCTTGGGAGGAGGCACAAAGAGGGTGTAGCTACCCTCAGGGCTAGTAGCCATTGGCTACTGCCCTCCCTGACCTAAACACACCCCCAAATTCTGTATTTAGGGGCTCCCCTGAACCTAGGAACTCAGATTCCTGCAACCTAAGAAGAAGAGGACTGCTAAGCTGAAAAACCCTGCAGAGAAGACGGAGACACCAACTGCTTTGGCCCCAGCTCTACTGGCCTGTCTCCCCCCTTCAAAAGAAACTGCTCCAGCGACGCTCTCCCCAGGGACCAGCGACCTCTGAATCCTCAGAGGACTGCCCTGCTCAAGAAGGACCAAGAAACTCCAGAGAACAGCGGCCCTGTTCACCCAAGACTGCAACTTTGTTTCCAAAGGAGCAACTTTAAAACGACTGCGTTTCCCGCCGGAAGCGTGAGACTTGCTACTCTGCACCAGACGCCCCCGGCTCGACTTGTGGAGAACAAACACCTCAGGGAGGACTCCCCGGCGACTACGAGACCGTGAGTAGCCAGAGTTGCCCCCCCCTGAGCCCCCACAGCGATGCCTGCAGAGGGAATCCCGAGGCTCCCCCTGACCGCGACTGCCTGATTCCCAGATCCCGACGCCTGGAAAAGACCCTGCTCCCGCAGCCCCCAGGACTTGAAAGATCGGAACTCCAGTGCAGGAGTGACCCCCAGGAGGCCCTCTCCCTTGCCCAGGTGGTGGCTACCCCGAGGAGCCCCCCCCCCTTGCCTGCATCGCTGAAGAGACCCCTTGGTCTCCCATTGATTTCAACGACAAACCTGACGCATGGTTGCACACTGCACCCGGCCGCCCCCGTGCTGCTGAGGGTGTACTTTCTGTGCTAGCTTGTGTCCCCCCCCGGTGCCCTACAAAACCCCCCTGGTATGCCCTCCGAAGACGCGGGTACTTACCTTCTGGCAGACTGAAACCGGGGCACCCCCTTCTCCATTGAAGCCTATGTGTTTTGGGCACCACTTTGACCTGTGCACCTGACCGGCCCTGAGCTGCTGGTGTGGTAACTTTGGGGTTGCTCTGAACCCCCAACGGTGGGCTACTTTGGACCCAAACTTGAACCCCGTAGGTGGTTTACTTACCTGCAAGAACTAACAAACTCTTACTCCCCCTAGGAACTGTGAAAATTGCACTGTGTCTAGTTTTAAAATAGCTATATGTGATTTATTTGAAAAGTATATATGCTATTGTGATTATTCAAAGTTCGTAAAGTACTTACCTGCAATACCTTTCATTTGAAGTATTACATGTAAAATTTGAACCTGTGGTTCTTAAAAATAAACTAAGAAAATATATTTTTCTATGCAAACACCTATTGGCCTGGAATTGCCTTTGAGTGTGTGTTCCTCATTTATTGCCTGTGTGTGTACAACAAATACTTAACACTACTCCTTTGATACGCCTACTGCTCGACCACACTACCACAAAATAGAGCATTAGTATTATCTCTTTTTGCCACTATCTTACCTCTAAGGGGAACCCTTGGACTCTGTGCATACTATTCCTTACTTTGAAATAGTGCATACAGAGCCAACTTCCTACAGCATTGAACAAAACAGACACTGAAAAAGGGGTGCCAACCAGATATGGATGAAAAGCTACTGGGAAGCAGAGATGGTTTTGGTTTGTAGTCACAATATGCTCTTAGTTGAACGTACATTGCAGTCAGAAACCAAACACGTTTAACTGTCATATGTCTCCGAGATACTGCGGTAGTCGTTCCCACTCTCTCTCGTTTTCAGTTGCATGCAGCATGTGCTCACAGAAGACAACTTTAATAGTACAATTTATATATAAACTCAAATATAGTACACACTCATACGGTTGTCAAAGACCCCTGTTATAATTGAAATAATGGGTCAATGGGTTTTACTAGGCAGAAAGTCCAGCGACCATTCCACCCCTCCACCCTGCATTATAATCTCAGCTGCTCACTGACAATCAGCCTCCTCATAGCACATTAAAAGGGCATTAGTCACCCTGTTTGTTTGGGGCACAGTTTAGTGACATCCCCAAATCAGAAGGGCGTTGTGATGGGGAACCAAAAATGTAACTTGAATGTCTCCAATGGCCTTGTATATGGTTCTCAACTTGGGAAAAACATATGGTCAGTTAGAAAGTTAAATGGATGCATAAGATGCCTTTCCTGTCTACATGATGAAAGGACTTTGGTCCCTATCCCAGATAGCTAAACTATGTGCAAACGTTGAGATTTGGTCATATAATTCCAGAGATGGAAGGTGCACAAGGATGTCATTTGTCAGACATGCATGAGAATTAAGAAGACAGAAAAAGATGTTACATTCCATCTGCTTTAAGTCACCTATTTATTTTTGTCGTTCACCTCTCAATGTCCCAGTCACTCTTCACCACAGAAATCCCTACTACCGCAAACCCTTACCTGTTCCCACCTACCTGTGCTTTCCTCTGCCACCTGTGACGTCCACCCTACTTGTGCAGTTCTCCTTTTTTTGGAGGCAGAAATAGGGAACAGAAAAAACCTACTGTGATCCATTTTACACATAACCTCATGACCCCAGTTCCATTATGTGTTTTTGTTTTCAATTAACTGTTCATTCTATTCCTAACATACTTTTACAGGTTTATTTAATACTGGCCTGGTATTGTACTTATTTTTAAATTTTCATAATTTTGATCTTTTAGAATTTTAGTCATTCCACATATTGGTCATTTAACATTCTGTGATCATTTCTCCACTTTGGTTTTCACTAAAACAATGGGCATCCACAAATAAAAACCTGCCTTTTCTATTTACACAGGAATACTGTGTTTGAAGCCTACTGAGCCGTGGCCTGGAAAAGAAACCACATGCATAAGCATGCATATTTGGTTACCCTACACATTTAATAGTCAGACTTCTGGTTCTTCTGCAACACTACAATGTAAAGATCATCTTAATGCTTTTATGCGAGCTGCATAGTCTATTAAGAGTTGGAAATTACAAGCAAGTATCTGAAGCCCACATTCTATTTATTTATTTATTTATTGAGTAGCAGAAAGGCATTTGCAAAGAAACGCTGTACATAACAGTAAGGTAGCAGTACATTAGGAAGGGGGGGTGTGGCCAAGCCACCTAACATGGCGGGTGCGAGCTAGAAGAGCTCCGCGCTGCAACTGGCGAAAACAACATCTAGGTGGGGGCGCGGGGAGAATGCGGCCCCCAGCGCTGGTCGCCTGAGCTCGGGGGAGGTGCCGGAACCCCCCGGACCGCTCTCACAGCAGACCTGACTCCTGGAAACTCCCGCGGTCATGCGGGCCACGCCGCGGGTCGGAACGGCAGGGAGAAGACTGTGAGCCAAGAGAGACGACGGGCGCGGCTGGAACCGAATACGGAGATCGAACAGCTGCTGGCCTCCCCGCCGTGCACGCCTCAACACAAACGGTGAGGGGCGTTCCCCCCCCCCCTTTTTAAGCGCAAAATAGAAGATAATGGTGGTGATGACTGAGAGCGATATCCAGGGTCCCCCTCTTCTCCGCGTGCTCTGTTGCGACCAAACCCTGGGGACACCAACGGGGCCCTGAATGAAGTGAGGAACTGGTTGAGAGAAACGAAGGGCCCTACTACAAGGGTGTGCAGAGGCTGGGGTGCCCCCCCTGGACACCAACCTCGTATAGGGGGAGGGGCGGACAACGAGAGGAAGAAGGAGAGAAAGTAAAAAAGAAAACGAATACAGGCCCCTCAACAGAGCTATTGCGCAACTCGCCAAGAGACACCTCTTGGCCCTTCTCTTCCCTGCTCATCCCACACTCGGAGGGGGAAGAGACAGCCGAACCCCAAAAACCGAAATTGGTGGCCACCTGCCGAAAGGCCCAAACGAGTCGACGCAAGATCCCCCTTTACGGCGGAAATTCAAGAGGAGGCATTGGCCAACAGGGCTGCACGTGCTGTCGTGGGAACACGATCTCAGTGCCCCGACAAGCGGGCCCAACCTCCCTTGAATCAAGCACAAGACTCCAGCGAGGAAATTGCAGCACTGAAGCCACGCAACTTACTACACTTGAACGACAAACGAAACACTACTGAGACGTTTCCGCCAAAAGTAATCTCCCACAGGCCTACCTAAAAATGGGAATCCAAGTCAAAGACCCAGAAAAGTCTAATAATACGGAAATCCTTCACCAAATAATCGGGAACTAATAACGCACAGCATACCCCCTCAACAACTTGCCAATGAACATTAGTCCGCAGTATGTAGTGTGCGAGTCAACAGTCTGAGTGTGGGGAGATGACCAGAAACCAAACTAGCCTCCCAACAAACTAAACCATGGCCGGAGCTGGACGGCTCCGCTCTGGAGCTGGATCTGGAAAAACACAAGACCTCTCAACCCAAGATAACCAAAAATTAGATGCGGTACTTGCTGCGGTGGAACGCATCGGAGAATCCCTGGAGCGCGCTCGCACGTCCCTAGAAGCCAAGATAGACAGAGTAGCAAGTGACCTCACTCTCCTACACGCGGACCACCGCAAACTCTCAGACAGAACCAAGGAGATCGAAACCACAATACAGGAACGAACGCCTGCGACCACCCAGCTGAAAACAGGAATGGAAGACACACAAGCCAGAGTGGTAGAACTGGAGCGACGAGCAGAGGACGCGGAGGGCCGATCCAGAAGGAATAATATACGAGTGGTAAATCTACCGGAAGGCACGGAAGGGCGAGATCAGACGTCCTACTCGGAGACTTGGCTACAAGAGTTGGTACCAGATGGAAAACTCACCCATTTATTTTCCTGTAGAACGCGCCCACCAGGTCCCGACCCGTACTAGACCACCGGGGAGCGCTCCACGCCCATTTATAATACGCCTCCTCCACTATGTGGACAGAGACATCATACTACGAACAGTAAGAGCAGCGCCACCACCCAAAATAGACGGCGTGCAAATACTATTGTTTCCAGACTACACCCTAACAGTGCAGAGGGATCGGGCCTCTTATCTTCCTGTGAAACGTATGTTGAGATCACTGAACCTAAACTACTCATTGCTGTTCCCAGCCAAACTTCGTGTAGTGGCTAAGGACAAAACGCACTTTTCCTCCACCCCCGAGGCAACATGGGAATGGCTCGAATCGACAGGACTAGCAACGGGTGACACGCCAGAGCGAACCGAACAAACACCTCGGGTCAGACAAGGCCGAAACAAGCGGGACCGAAAGAGAAGCACAACCCGCACGGAACCAACCAAATGTGCCCCAGATCTGGAACAACTAATCAGAGAAAGAAGAGAAGCGATACACACCGCGACAGCAATGGCCACATCCCCTCTGAGCTCTGGCTCAGACACAGAAGTCTCACAAGCAACCAGCGACCGTCCCCCCACACCGGACTGCTTATCGGAATCGGGTCCTATTGAGGGACCCATTTGACACCAGCCACTGCAGACGAAATTTTCTAAAAACTCGTAATGTAAAATCACACTATCTAATAAGAAACACTCAACCTGAGGCACGCACATGGGGCACCCCGATGAACGTGCAAGCAGCCAACACAGCAAAGAGATGCCCATGTCAATCCAAGAGAAACTCGCAGTTGATGACAGTGACGGGCTTTGGTCACGGAACTGCCCCCTGTCCTCCACCCTCCTCCTCTTTTCCCCCCTTTTTTTTCTTCGCATTATTGTCGGTTCTCCTCCCTGATACACATATGTACCGGGGGTCACTCCTGCGCCCCCATCGATCATCTTAGTTATCCGTCCTAGCCGGATTACAAAGCCAAAGACTACACCATCTCCCGACACACTTGGCCTACCTCTACACTCCTACCAGTGGAGTCCGGAAATGCATAGACATGCACCTGCACGTCCTTGTCTTTGTTGCAATGTTTGGGCGGTGACCCGTTGTTTAACTGCTCTGATAGTATTAACTAAGTTTTGTGTTTGCCGATGTCCATACATAACCTTTTCAAACTCCAACTGGGGACGGAAAGTTAACGAAATAGTACAGCTCAGGAAACACAGGTCGGTGAGGGGAAAGAAAGATCTAACACTTCACACATGGCTACATACACAACAATCACCTGGAATGTAAGAGGTATACATTCCCCCAAATGGCGATATGCCATCTACTCCTACATTAAAAGACACTCAGTTCAAATAGCGCTCCTACAAGAGACACATCTAATAGACCAGGAAATCCCTTGACTACGCCAGCGCTGGAGAGGGCAATTATATGCGACAGGATACTCTGCTTATGCCAGGGGTACACTTATCTGGATAAGAGCAAGCATTCCCTTTGCGATGGAAGAACAAATCATAGACCCGAAGGGTAGATATGTACCCGTCAAAGGGAAACTGGCAGGACGCACAATCATACTGGGCTCCATATATGCCCCAAACACAGAACAAACTACTTTCCTACACACCCTAACACGCCACCTAGCACAATGGAGCACGCTCCCGTGGGTACTTAGGGGAGACTTCAACAGCGTGCAAGACATAGAACTAGACCGCTCTTTCCCACCACTATCAACATCCCCAGTGGTGGCTGCCTCACGAGGCCTGGTAAACTGGACTCAACAATGGCAATAAATAGATATATGGAGACAAAAACACAGAGAGGACAGAATCTACTCCTTCTACTCTGCCCCGCATTCCTCGCACGTACGATTAGACTACATATTCTGCACTGCGAACCTCGCCCCAGTAATAGAAAATCCGGTGTACATGGGACGCACACACTCGGATCATAACCCCTTAACAGCGCAGCTGCGTTGGGGATCTTCTCGCCCACCTATCCCCACGTGAAAACTAAGGCCAGAACTCCTAGAAGACCCTGATTTTAGAGCATCATTAAGCTCGGCAATTCTAGAATATTTTGAACAAAATGAAGGCACGGCCACCTCGGGATTAATCGAATGGGATGCATTTAAAGTCTTTATCCGAGGGCATTGCCTAGGAACCCAATGCAACATGCGCAAAACCATCGAACGCGATTTGGCCCAAATAAAACGGGTTTTACCACAATCAGAAGATGAAATCACTAATAATCAAGCTGAAAAGGCGAGACTAGCAGCGTTGCACACAGATCACCAGACATTATTAGAGCGACTGAGATGTCTAAACTACACTGCACACTCTGCGAGAACCCATGCATCAGCGGATAAGGCAGGTAAATTGCTCGCCTGGCTGATACGACGGGACTGTGAGAGAAAACCAATAATGGAAATTCGCTCACACACAGGGGAAATAGTATACACACCTGCAGAGATTCAAACCGAATTTATAAGACACTATACAACCCTCTACACCACAAGAATAACCTCTGGAGAAGACTCCAGTATGAAATTTCTTGACAAAGTGAAACTCCCAAAATTAAACAACGACCAGATTGAAACTCTCGAGACACCTCTTGACCTAGAGGAAATCAAAGCCACTATTAAGGACCTCAATCCAGGCAAGACACCAGGCCCAGATGGGCTACCAGCAGACTTCTATAAGGCATTCACCATACATCTGGCGCCTAAATTACTACATGTGTATGAGACAGCCGAGCAGGAGGGCCACCTGTCGGATACACAAAGGGAGGCATTACTTGTCTCTCTTCCTAAACCTGGAAGAGACCCAATAGATATGGGCTCATACAGACCACTAGCAATGCTAAACACTGATTACAAAATACTAGCCAAGATATTAGCAACAAGACTGGCACCAAGCGTCCCAGAACTGATACATCCTGACCAAAATGGATTTGTACCAGCTAGAGACACCTCCCAAAATATCAGAAGACTGTTCCGGGTTAGCCTGGTCCTCGACCTAGAGAAATCTTTCGATTCTCTGGAATGGCCTTACTTGTTCGAGGTGCTGCAAAAATATGACATAGGACCATTTTTCACTTGCCTAACTAAACTACTATACACCAGACCAACGATAAGGGTGGGTCTGGGCCCTGAGATATCAGAACCAATCCGGGTGGGCAGAGGCATGAGACAGGGCTGCCCCCTCTCACCGTTACTATTCTCACTCGCAATGGAGCCTCTAGCGGCCACCCTACGCAAAGAGGGATCCAACTGGGAAATACCTTTGGGAGACGGCTTACACATAGTGTCGCTATATGCTGACGACCTCCTACTATATTTTAGAGACATCACGCGAATCCCGCAGAGTTGGCACACTCTTGTGGCAATTTGCGCAGCTATCAGGACTTAGGGTCAATTGGTCTAAGTCGAGCCTCTTCCCATTTGACCCAGGCCTATCAAACCCAAGACTCACCCTAACAGAAAGCCCAGTTATCTGGCAGCCAAACACCTTTAGATACTTGGGCATTAAGATCTATCATAGCGAAGAAGATATATCCGAGGGCAATCTGGTAAAAGCAACATCTTCAATCAGATCCCAAATGACCTTCTGGAGAACACTGCCACTATCAGTGGCGGGTAGGATAGCACTCCTAAAAATGGTTGTGCTCCCGCAACTCTTATACTTCTTCTCTAATCTACCACATTTTGTCTCCCCCGCCTTCTTTAAAACACTGGAAACAGGGCTGAGAGAATTTGTATGGAATAATGGTCGCTGTAGAGTAGCCCTTAAAAAAAAAAACTGTACCTACCTACCGATAAGGGCGGGCTTGCGGTCCCCAATCTGGAACACTATTACCTAGCAGCCCAACTCCAATGGATATCCAGATGGCTGGCTGGTAAACAGCTGGCCGATACAGCAACAGAGACAAGACCATACTCGCTCCAACAAATACAGCATTTATTCCACCCGATCACACATCCGCGAACCCCTCGACAAATATTCCTTAGAACAGCACACAAATGCTATCATAGATCACTTCGCCTTACGAAGCTGTTGACCCCATTCGCACCAGCACTAGCATTGGTGGGCACACCAAGGGGCACATCAGACACAGAACTGCGCACATGGCATGAACTAGAATTACACACACTAGGTGACATATATGACGACAACCAATTATTACCGTTTGCCAAGCTCCAAGAAATGGGGCTTCCGCCCGGCCAATTCCTCCTATACTGCTCACTGGTGGGATCTTTGAGTTCCAAATGGGGAGACATCACAACACCCCCACCCACCCATCTTCTGATTCAATACCTGCAGGTGGTGGGCTGCGGCCAACATCAGGTCAGCTGGTTGACAGATGCCTTGAGAATCCAAACTGCCACTGAAAACGACGCACTACGTATGACATGGGAAACAGACTCTGGTGAATCCATCGCGATAACAAAATGGAGAACTGCCATCTCAGGCCACCTCAATATACCACGCAACTCGCGATTTAAGCTAATCCAGTATTATATTGTAAACAGAGCTTACCTCCCACCTGCGCACGTAAACAAATATTTTAATCGCCAGGACGCAGCCTGTCCTAGATGCCGTGAAATAGGAGTAGACATGCTACACATGATCTGGTCCTGTCCTAACCTAGGCGCCTATTGGAAAGAGGTGACAGACAGCCTAGCCACATGCATTACACAACAAATACCCTTCACGTGGGAGACTTGCATCCTGGGACTATTCCCTAGAAGCAAGCAACACAGAGCAGAAACACGTTTTATAGATCTGGGACTAATTGTTGCGAAACGGCTGGTGACCCAAAGATGGAAATCTCCAGACCCCACACCGATACTAGCTTAGAGACGCTCACTCAAGGTGTGGGCGGGAGCAGAGCACATAGCACTCAAACGTGAAGAAACCCTGGGGCTACGTCAGCACCTGATATCTGTCGACTGGGAGGACCTCCTAACTCAACTACAGAGCACTGAATCACACCCGACAGGGGAGAGATCGAACCACTGCTAACTTAAAAATCACAAATGAAAATAACACACCACGTAAGAGAATAAAACACACGGCGTAACCGAACAAGTTAGGACATTGAGAACTGAGAAGGGAATAAGCAGCGACTCCCACGAAACACCCCAAACCCCCCAATTACAAACTGAATCGTTACTAGAAATCCCCAACCAGGCATGAAAACAGCGAAATTTAAATCATTCACATAGATATGGACATCGGCTAAAGTTAGTTATTATCACACAAGTTCCTATTTTCCTTTACCCTTCTTCATTTTAAAGTTAAATCTATACAAAAACATAATGATTGTTCTAATTACCTCTCTTAATCAAATGCTGCAGTCTAAAACCACGGCCAAAATATTATCACTATTACAAGAATTGCAGATGCGATTAACAACAAGACAAACGCAAGCAAATGTCATACAAACATGAACATGTGGTAATAAAAATATGCAACAACCATGTATAATATTAGCATATTAAACTGCAATGCATTAAGCAATAACTGAGATAAGATGAGAAATGTAAACTAACAACAAAAATACCAATAAACAGATTTATGGAAAAAAAGGTAGCAGTACATTAGGTCAATATTGTGGGGAACATAAAGAGATGATTGGGGGGGGATGATGACTGGTGACAGTAACAAGACACTTATACTTTGTTCAAAGTTGTCATAATATTGCAAATAAGAGAATCGGGGGAGGGGGGAAGTGTAGTTGGGAAGAGAGCCAGAGAGACAGAAGTCAATAATGCAATTCTTGTGATTAGGAGGCTATGACTGGCCAAGGACAGGTTTCCACTAGGGTCTGTGTGGAAGTACTTATATGGTATTTCTATAGGCCAAGCCTAGCCAAAAGGCAGAGGAGAGCTCTACGTGAAAATAGACAAGCATAAAGTTAGTAGATAATAGGTGGGAAAGCTGGCCTCTGGACAATTAAGGCATTGTGATACAGTGTTCTTTAAAGAGGTGACTCTTCAAGTCTTTCCTAAATTGGAGCAGCACTTGGGCAGTCTTGATGGACACAGGGATGTTGTTCCAGATCCTCAGTGCATAGATGGGAACGGCCTACTGTCTTGTTTTTTTATTTCCTGATCTGCAATCTGAGGGAGTCTAGGTGGCAGAGATGGTGAGCTTGTCTGTGAAATAGGCAGGGTGCTGGTCATGATGGCTTTGTAAATAATGCAGCTGGTTCTGAAGATGGTACGGGCCAGCAAGGGGAGCTAATGTAGTTCCATCTAGATGGGTGTGGTATGATCATATTTCCTCAAGCAAAGGATTAATCATACTGTGGTGTGCTGGATCCCCTTAAAGGGTGCCACTGTGAACTCTAGGAGGACATGAAGTAGGGCATTATCACCATCCACATGCAAGAGTACGGTGGCTTGAAGAGAGCTGGTACCAGGCAGTCTGATTTATGGCAATGTGCTTTTTGAGGGTGAGGTTTGTCTCCACAGTAAATCCAAGTGACTTGACATTCAGTGAAAGCTGGGCTTCTAAGGCATCAAAGTCCATGTCATTTACCAGGTGTGCATTGTAGTGTGTTTGTTGATCTTGGCAAACACTAGGAATTCTGTCTTGGTTGGGCTGAGCTTCAGGTAGGTACTGATCATCCTCATATGCATATTGCGGAGTCTTCATGCTGTTATTTTTGGGTAGAGCACCAACAAGATTTATGTCAAAGGTTGATCATGACAGGAGACAATATGGAACCTGGGTGGGAGGGGACACTTCAGGTGATTGGGACCTTGTTTGACCTGAAGATACCCATGAGAACACGCTGGTGTCGCCTGGAAACATAGGCGGAGAACCAGTGAAGGACATTGCCAGTGAATCCAATTCGAGAAACCAGAGTATATATGAGAGTGGGAAAGTAGACTGTGTCAAAGGCAGCTAAAAGGTCCAGCAAATTCAGGAGGCAGATGTCATCTTCATCTATGGCTAGGAGGGCATCATATACGAGGAGTAAGGAATTGGTCTTCGTGCTGCAGCATGATCAGAAGCCAGAGTCGTGCAGGAGATGGTTGGGACAGATGTGACTTTGAAAATTAACATAGACTGCTTTTTCAATGACCCTGCTAATTAACGGCAGGTGAGTGATGCAAGTAGTTGGTGAAGCCACTAGAATCTAGTGTAGGTATCTGTATAAGTGGGAGGATCTGGTCAGTCGTGAGAGATTCTGTGAAGGAGCCTCAGAGTGAGGGAGTGATAAAAAGGGTTAAGGAAGCAACCCTACAGAGAGAGTTGATGAAGGATAATAGTAAGGCATCATCTTCAGGGGTGTTAAATTTAATAAAATAGCTATTTGTCCAGGAAACAAGATGCTTCCAAAATGTACTTGCCCAGAAAAATTTCACTTTTCACTTTTGGCGTCCTATTACGGCAGTATTATTATTAAACAAAAGCTCTGATAATTGCTTTGGATTATGCCAGGGCTCCAATTATATTAGGGTTTGGATTCCAGCAAGGTTCTCATTTTGCCACCTTTCTGCAATTCTATATATATCCTGATTGTGATTAGACTAGACCACTATTGAACAGTACCACTGGGAACGGCCCTGAAGAAAGTGACCCTCAATCTCATAAAACACCGAAACGCGCGTAGGCCTTTGGTCACCGCGGTACCACTTCGATAGAGCCACATCAGCATTGCCCTTTATCTGTGTACTAGATTATTATCCTTATTGTACTAGAAGAACTTATATTTATATGTCTTTATTATTAAGAAATGTTTTAGCTTTACTATGTCATTAGGATTAGCTTTATTGATGTAATGTTCCACTTGTAGAAAAGACACTTTTTTCGATCTTGTTTTGTTTAGTGTGCATGTAGACCAATATCTTTAATAGAGATGTTACAATCTACGCCAAGGTTTTTGCAAACCGTTTGGGAAAGGTCATAGATTCTCTGGTCTCACCCTAACATGGTTGATCGTGTTAGGAAGGTAATCACCCTGATTGATTTAGCCGAGGCATTGAAAAACACATTTAGGCCTAGTGCTATTATATGCTGAAAAAAGCCTTTTTACCAGGCTTCCAGGTGATACTTGTGGGCAGTCCTGAAATAGAAGGGCTTTGGTCCACGATTCATGAAAGCCATCAGAGCCCTAGAATAGGTCCCCAAAGCAAGGCTACAGATAATGGGGCTAGAATTTTACATAATTTTTATTACCAGGTGAACGAGACAAGGGTGTCCCTGCTTGCCACTCGTATTGTCAATGTATACTAACCCCATTATCTCTTTATTGTAAAAAAAAAAAAAAAAAAAAAAAAAAATGAAAAACTCAGGGATTAGGTTGGTTGTAGTAAACCAGGATGAATTTATAGTGCTGGATGTTATTGCTGTGGTAACAACTGATCTAGGGAGAGCCTTAAAAAAAAAAAACAAAAAAAAAATCGAAAGTGAGGCTAAGAAATTCGTGGCACTTGCAGGCTACCCCCTGAATTGGAAGACACAGATTCTCTGCACCAGGGGAGATGCCTTTAGTGACCAGCCAGAACTAGTTCATGGTGCAACCTATTTGGGGATTAGGATATAATCATCCTTAGATCAGTTAGTCAAACTTAACACCCTGCAGCACAGAATAAGATGGGAGCGCAGCAGAATCAACGATTTGCACCTGTCACTGGTGGAAAGGTGCATTGTATTAAAGATGGAATTCTGCCAAAGGTGCTATTTGTGTTTAGGTCTGTCACTTTGGAGATCAATAAGTAATGGCTTTCTAAATTTAACAGTGTGTGCTTTAGCTTTTTATGTCACTTTAAGAAGCTAAGAAAGACCTCTAAGATTACGATACTTCCTAGGAATCGAGGGGGATGGGCAGTTCTCAGCCTCACATTTTACTATTGGTCTTGTATATTACAGAACATGGGGGTCTTGATCACAGACAGGGCATCTGACTTAAGCTATGCTGAAGCACCAACAATATACTAACTAACATTGGGATCCACAGCCAAGGGTTGCGTTCTGAGAAATGCTGAACCCAGTTACTATCAAAAGACCAGGTTTAAAACTGTGAAGGGGGAATACAGGGTATGGCGTCAAGTGGTAAGGAGACCAGGCATTACTAAATTTAATTACTATACACCCTTATGGGACTCTCCAGCTTTACCCTCCATAAAATTGGTAGAAGTTGGACGCCGAATAGTGTCATTATAGTCGGTCATTTCTAGGAGGATGAGCAACTGTACTGATTTGATGAGATGCAGGAGATCTATCGCTTGGCTACAGAAACTTTTTTTTTTATTTTGTTTTTAACATATCTGCAGGTCAGGATTTTTTTTAGTAAACTGGATAGGAGTCAGGTAATAGCAAGCAGGATTCCAGTCATCGGCACTATAGAGAATGGAGCCAGGATTGGGCACATTCACAGCTTATTATTACATGCTTTGCCTGATGACCTGCAAACTCAGAACGCCAGGTAGGAAGAAGAACGACTTAGGGTAGGTGTACTGACAGTGCAGAAGTTATTAGAGATTGGCAATGAGGCACTCATGACGGCTGCGTTAAAGAGCCAGCATTTTAAGACTGAGTTTGATCTATACTACACTCCGGCCAAGCTATACAGATGAGGTAGGAAACCGGACAATAAAAGGTCTACGATGTGGACTGGAACAGGCTGAGATTATTCATGTTTTTATCCTGTCTAGCTTTAATGTCTTTTTTACAGGAAATTAGGATCTTTCCAAGTATGATTCTAAAAGTGAAGATGCAAACTACCCCGCAGATGATGCTGTTAGGGATTGTGGAAGGCAACGGATAAGCAAAAGGAGAACCCTAATCGATGTTTGTGGCCATGGCAGTGGCACATAAGTGTATAGTATCAGGCTGGCCAAGCCCTGACCCTCCAACCCTTTTTGAATGGTGGTCTCGGCTTTCAGCAATGTATAATACAGAAAACAGCCTATGTGAATGCAAGGGTTGAAAGGCGCAACGGCATGGAACCCTGATTTGGTCTCCAATAACCACCTTGATTTACAGTATTAGCTAATAAAGCAGTGATTGAGAAAGAGGTAAGCCAGCGACTCCATAATCTTCCATCGGGTAAGCTGGTGTTATCTTCTCGCCTCTCGCTTATCCGATCATGTGAACATGACCTTGCGGGGTTCTGCGTTCTACCCTTACTGTAAGGGAGGGGACCCGATTAGTTTGAGTGTAACTGCGGTCTACCTCATACCCTCTGGCATGATTTTTATCTATATCGAGTATGCCTCATTTATATATTCTGTCTTAGCTGCTCTGCTTGTTTTTGTTTATGCATTTGCACTTTACGCTGGCTGTACTGCAGAGTGGCACTGAAGTCTGAAACAATGACTGATGTATTTGATGAAATGTAGTCTTATTTGTCTCATGATTGCTCTTACTCTTAGCATAAATTTCTACCCCAACCCTTTCATTTTTTTATATTGTTGCTTGGCGCCTTCTACATGGCTCTACCCGTATTGATAGCTGTTTGTAAGCTGATCAGGTATCTGCACATTATGCTTAATCTGCTCAGCAGATGTACTGTAATTTTTTTAAAACATGTTTTTAATATATTTCATTTGCTTGATGAAATCTATGATCCATTTAAGTACTGTACTTATATCATCGGAAACTGGCAAAGTCCTGATCATGCATTTGCACTTCCTACTCTTTGCACTTTTGTCAGGCAATGCAATGGCATTTTTTTATTTGATTCCTTTGGTCATCATCTGATGTGTTATGTATAACTGCTTGCCAGCCTGCTTATTGTTGTTAGTGAGATTAATAGTTCACGCATTATTTGAAGGCTGATTAGCTATTGGTGGGGCTGAAAATTGAAATGTATATCCTGGCTTGTAGTGCTGCTATGCCACTTGTGAATGTTATATTTGATCTGTACCGACTGTTTAAAAAAAAAAAAAAAGGATGAATGAAGCACCACACAGTGCACCAGTGTCTGTGTGGAGATGTATGGGTACCAATGAGTAGTGCAGTACATGGCCCTGTGCGCCACTGTGTGCAACCCACTTATGCCTGGAGGAGGCTGTAGTGAAGTAAGAGAGCCAATACCCTGAAGCAGCGTGCAGCCATGAAGATGAAGTGGGTGCTGAGGCCTGGAGAAAGAGCAAACAATCATCAATCAAGTCCAAGATTACTCAGGACCTGCTGCTAAATGGAAAATGACTTACTGTGTGACTTGAGGAACACATCTCGAAGCTTGTTCACTGCTGGGCAACAAACGCATGCTCGAACACTCCAAACCACCAATCCAGTGGGTAAAACTGAATAACAGAATGCTGGGCATTTGAGGGTGCTCTTGAGTTCATACTGCTGCACTATGGTGTTGGGAGACTTTCTAGAAGCCATTGTGGAACTTCTGAGACCACCCAGGCCACCAGTGGTTCCAATGTGAGGGTGAAGATCAGTGGTGAAAGGGGACAACCATGTTGGGTGCCCAGGCGGATAGAATAACAGAGGTACCATTCCATTCACTCTGACTTGTGCCAGTGGTTGTGTAGAGAGCAATTTGACCCAGCTAGGTAAGTGGGAGGTCGAAGCCCAGATGGGCGAGGACCTCAAACAGATATGGCCATTCTATGTGTCAAATATAATTTTAGCATTGAGGCAGAACACCAGCGCATCCTTCTGAATGTTTCCAAGTTTGACCTGAAGGTGGCACAGATTGGAGGTGGTGCTATGAGCGGGCATGAAGCCTGGCTGGTCCGGGTGGGCGAGGGTGGTGATTACTTTGAATAGGTAGGACGCCAGCACATTGGCGAGGATCTTGGCTTCAACGTTGAGGAGGGAGATCAGCCAGTATGATGCGCAATAGTCTGGGGGTTTGCCCTTCTTGGGTATGACCATGATGGGGCCAATCGTTTGTCTAAGGATAGAGTACCCAGTTGTCTGGAGTCTTCGAAATGAGGAAAAAGCTTTACTGCCAGCATTTTATAAAGCTCCACTGGCATGCCATGGCGTCCAACTGCCCTGTCAGGGGAGAGGTCTCATACTGCTTGCATAATTTATGCCTCTGTGAACTCCTCCTCTAGGAGGATTTGGTCAGCTGGGGCAATTGCTGAGAGCAGTATGCCCGCAAGGAGGTCCCTATCTTCAGTCACTGTGGTGCTAACTGCTGGAGAGTATAGGTGTGTGTAGTAAGCCGGCAAAAGTATCAGCCTCTTCATGTGGGTCTTCTATGAGTTTGCCTGTACAAGACCGTATCATTGGAACCCATCCGTGGGCCTGTTCCCTCCTATTTAGACGGGCCAGGAGTTTCTCTGTGTTATCTCCAACTTCACAGAGACAGTGTTGCGTCGCCCAGTGCCTCACCATGGCAGCCTGCGTGGCTATGCCTCTATATTCTTTCTGTTTTAACTTTAGAGAATGTATGTTAGCGGTGGGGTTTTGTGAGGTGAGCTTCCGCTCCAGGTCCTCCAGCTCTCTTTCAATGTCCTTAAGCTTCGCTCATGTGTTTTATTTTATGCCCGATGATCAGGGAGAGGCATTGTCGCTTGATCACGGTTTTGCAGGCTTCACACAAGGTCTGTGGAAAGGCTACTGATGCTTCATTTTCAGCAAGGTAATCATCTGTTGCCTTTATGACACCTTCTCTAAAAAAAAAGGGGGGAGTTTAAGGTACCAAGGACTGATTCGGATCTAACGGCTGGTGAGGCTCTTATCAGGTCCTAAGGTCGCCCAGTTTGGCAACTGATCAGGAATATCTCTGGCTAAGTTTTGGACCTCAGAGTAGGTATAGGGGCATGTCCAAGGGTGAAAAGGTAATCAGTTCGGGATAGGCTACCATGGGCCCCTGAGAGTTATGTGAATTGCTGCAAGGTGGTTTTGTGGGTGCGCCAGAGATTAACCAAGCCAAATGCCGAGAGGAGGTCCAGGAGTGAGTGATGTGAGGCCGGTGTCCACCTCAGGGATAGGCGGTCTTGTTGTTCACCGAACACCAGATTAAATTCGCCCCCAATTAGGAGTGTGCCAGCAGGAATTTGGAGCAGGAGAGTGCAATGGACGGACAAGAGATGGCCTCAGAGACCCATGGGGGGATGGAGGGAGGGAGAGGGGCATGGTGGTGTAGGGGACATAAACTGAGCAAACATTAACTATAGTCCCTCAACATGTATTGGAGAGCTGCGCAGCATCTGTGGCTGTTTGACCATGTACTGTGGACGGTGAGTGGAAGTGATTTGAGAGTCAGGATCCCCATGCCTCCTGAACAGGTGGTGTATCCTGCGTGTACTTCCATTTTATAGCCCCATCTATCAAGTGCACTACAAGCGTTACCCAGCAGATGGGTGGCTATCGCCCCAAACTGGTATGTAAAACAGCAAGAGGCAACGGTGGCAGCCAAGACAGGTCCTGACACACCCAATCCGGAAGCATGCACATTGCTACCAAAGTCTCAACTGTGTGGTAACAAGACAATCATCTGAGGCGGTCACATCTCTCAGGTTCTCAACCTAGATGGTGGTGGAGATGTTAACAAAGATCGTAGGGGGGAAAAAGAAAAGAAGATGAGGCGATGTATACTGTAGACCCCCTCCATGGAGCTGCCTAGACAATCAGAACCTGAGGTACCTCTTGACTCAGTCACCCTCCAAGGCCCCATCACTGTGAGCTCTGTAGATTTGGTACCCCTTGTGTTTTGTTGATGCAGTCGATCGTGCCTAGGAGGTGGAGTAGGTGAATGCCTTTCGGAAGAGGAGTTGCCTCGCTTCCACCCCTGGCGTTGGGAGAGAGTGGAAGATTTTGAAGACCAGCAGTTCTCCATACCTCAAGTCAGTCCCATGTCTCCTCTGGTGTCAAGAAGAACCAAGTTTGCCCCTTCGCTGCCACCGGCAGCCACGCCGGGAAAAACACTGCACATTTGTAGCCTTTGCTATGAAGTGCACACTTCACCTCTAGAAAGTCATGGGGCAGCTGCTGGATGCGGAGTGTGAAGTCTGGAAAGATAGTGATGGAGGCATTCTCCTAGCGAACTAGGAGGGCACTGTTGGCTGCTTGCAGGATAACTACCTGATCCCAAATTCAAAGATGTGCACTATTATAGTTTCAGGAGATGCACCTGGTTTCGGCATAGTGCCTGGAACTCTGTGAGCGCATTTGATAAAAAAGTACTTGGAAAGGCTGCATGGTTGAGGTCCCCTCAGGATAATATTCTCTATAAACAGGTCAACTGCTGGGCCATCTGTCTTCTCAGCTACCCTCACAATGCGGATATTATTTTGCCACAAGCGCCCTTCAAAGTCCTCAAGTTTTGCCCCCAAGAGTCTCCGTTGTGGCGCAAAATTCTTTCACTTGCTTGCGAAGGCAGTTTCTGTTTCGATGAACACAATGGTGTCTCCCACTGCCTTGAGTCTGGTGTCTATGTTGCGGAGGTCTGCTCTGATGTGAGAGACCTCTGTGGTGATTGCATCTATTTTAATCTCTAGGGGACCCTGACCCCCTGAATCGCGGCCATGACATTTATTAAATGAGGGTTTTGTGCGCTGATGGACTTTTGCCTTCTCGGTGTGGTGCCCTTGCGTGGGAGTGCAAATGTATCCAATTTGATCTGATGTGCTACAAGGGCGCCCTTGTCCCGTCATAGTTGCCTCACAGGGACGCCCTGTTGAAGGATTGTGGTGTGCAATGGGAGTGGAGGGGGGGGAAACTCAACCATGCCCAGACCACCCGACCTCTGCCAGGGAGCCTCAATAATGAGATCTCCCTTTGGGCTGTCGAGTCCACCATCAAAGGGCACCTCCCACCCTGGGCGATCAGATCGAGTATGTAGCACATGAACAGGTTCTATAATTCAGTGTAGGCCTCCCAGGTCGTAGAGCCAAGATCTGGGCCTTGTCAGGATCTCTACTGCCCCTAGCACCTATGCAATGTATATGGCCTGTGAAAGGAGTGCTGAGTGCCACAACAACAAAACAGCCACTAGGAGGGGGCTCAAAGGCACTCACCTGTACCCCCAGGAAGCTAGGGCCCAAAAGCAGTCTCCTTCTAGTAGCACCATGGGTGGTGCTGCCGTCAATACGGCTCAGGGTACTGAGTAACTGTACTAAGAAACATTCCTGCCACTGCCCTGATGACTGGTGAACTAAGAGGCTAACCAGGAGTCATGTGTACCCTACATGTGGGCTAGACTCTTTATTATAAATGGAGCAAAGGTTTTGCCTATTAAATTCAATTAAATACTTTTTGTATAGCAGACATGCTGAAACCTGAAGGTGCTCTCATATGTAAACATGAAGTAAGAGGCGATTGTGCAAAATAAAATATTCACCTAGGATCAAATAATTTGAGAGCTGTTTATGGGTCAAGTGCATTACATTTAGGTCTAGTAGATTACTCAGGTCTGTTAAAAAATGTATGATTTTTTGAGGCCCGTTTGTCTTGAACGTTCTGGTTCTGTTGGTGGCTTCATTGATGGTCTTGGTATAAAACTTTAATTTGGCTGATGTGATAAGCTGCATGGGTGTTGAGCAGATTTCTTCAAATAAAGATTTTAATTAAGTATTATGCATTAGAACTGTTAATTGCTCTCAAAGACTAAGATCCGCAGCTTGCATACTGCTTGTGTTTTAGCTGACAACCAAGTGACGTGAATCCAATACTATGCAGCAGGGGGTGTCTTGGGAGATTATAATAGATGTGGTGAAATTTAACACTTTGTCCATTTGAGGTACTGAACACAGCTGCTAGAAGGCTTTTAAAGTATTCACACTTATTGAGCATTAGTGTTGGAATCAGAAGCATTATTGTGTGGAAAGGTAAATTGTGTCATATTTTGCATATGGTTGGGAGATTGTACCTTGCCGCTGGTGCAGTGATGGGTTCCAGACTTAAAGAGGGTTTGAATTGAACAGTGAGTCTACTGAAGAAGGGGTACGGGGTATGGTGTTGGTGGGTATTGAACAAATGGGACTATGGAAGAACAAAGATGTGAAGTCAGCAGGAAAGTAGAATATTTATGCTTTTGATGGGTCTCTTACCATGTAATGTGATTTCCTAAACATTATCATCAGATCAAAACATTGTGTGACGTTTTTTACAATGATTTGATCATTATATTAGTTATTGGTTTTAAACCTTAAAAACCTCTACGTATGGTTGGTCCAGAAAGTTGTTAAGTAGGATACAGAATAAAAGACCACAGACTCGAAACAGAGACAGGCCAGCACTGATCAAACACAAAATCAAGGGAAGTCTGGATCTGCCAGCACTGACAACTGGGACAAGATAGGCAGGATTAATGCTTTCTGCTATAGTGACCTGCCTAGAAAAATATCAAGACTTCCTAGCAATAACAGAAGATGCAATACACAAACTCACTCTTGATGAAATACCCAAACTAGCACAGAAGACATTAACATCTCCCTTCAAGTCACCAGAAGAACAAGCACTGAAAAGCCAAAAGGTGTTCAATTGGCTTGGCCAGCAGCCTTTTGGCTTGGTCAGTAATTGTCTTGTTTCAACATGGTTTTTGCAAAACTTTATTGATGGGAAACCGACTAGCCCCTCATTAATATTAAGAAAACTGGCTTAAAGCAATATTATTTTGGGGGTTCAAAAAGCACCTACTGCTATAGTATTCCTTGGCACCTAAGGATAGATTACTTTGAATGTGGGTGTCCCCCAAGTGAAAAATCAGAATGCTATTGAGAGAGCGTAGCTTATATAATCTATATTAACATGAGATGCTTATGAATTAATGTGTGATAATGCCACATAGAAACTGTAATAGTGAATTCTGCTTAAACGTGCACTTGAAATGTGACCACGGGGAGTGGCCGCCAATGTATACGTGGACTAATAATGATGACTAAAATGTTTATGAATTATTATACTGAATAAGTTTATACTAATTATTAATAATTGTATTATTGAATTTGTGCTGAAATCCTTGTAGGCCTTAAGTTAGCATGAGCCGAAGCTTAGCTGCTTGGCTCTCATATTAAATGTATTTTTCCTATCTTGCAGTGTGTTGACTCGCAAAAGGACATGACCTCTTGTTTTCTTAAAACTAGAAGCTGAATGTAACCATAGCAGATCCGTTCTCACAAATTCTTCATTGCTTGTAGGGTGATGTTAGACGAAATGCAACAGTGTAGATTAGTGTAATGTACAAGGTCATTCAAACTGGTGAAGACAATGGAGCTACTGACCAAAAGATGTGCAAAGAATTACAGAAAGATGAAATCATACCGGACGTGCAACCTCTGAAGACAGCGAAGAGGAGAACCAATGAGAGACTTGTAAAATAATATGGGGTGAAAGATTAATGACCTAATGCATTTTCCAATTGGATAAAGATAGTGGGGTATAACCAATGTCCAATGAAACTTTAGGGGAATGTTCAACGAAAAAGGGATAAAAACCCATGACACAGGGAGCCATTTAGAATTAGGTAGGGAATGCTATTGATTTTATCCAGAAACTTTGTCACTCTGTTTGGTGACTTACTTTGGTTTACTTAAACCATCCTTTTCCTTAGATTGCCTATTTTACACTTTACCTCCTTATGAGGGAAGTGCCTCTTTTGCCCCAGAGCTGAGTTCTGACTGATGGCGTTTTGACTGATGTGCTGAAGACGAAGGCTGAACCTGTGCGCGGACCTAAACCTTGGAGGGTAATTATGACAATGCATTTGTGATTTGTCTGTTTGCTTTTCCTTTCTAGGTACCAACTGCTTACTTTTGACAGAGACCATAGTTAGATGTTTTCCAAATTGGTGTTCTAAATTGTTTTGCATGAAGCCCAACATGCTAATGCTAATCAGTGGTTAGGACAGGTGTTCACTAAACTGACGCAAATAGACAAACGACCAAAACTATGCTTTGTTGAACTGACACGTTATTGACACTTTGGTAAATTGATCTATGTTTACGTTGTGTTATGTTTTGATGTTTGTGATTTTCGCCTTAATGAAATCTTATCAAAGTTGCCATATCGTGACCATGCTATTATGTGTCTTGGTTTTGAGATTAACGCATCTGCTTTTAGAATTGTAACCAATAGAGAATAAAACTTATATAATTCTACTAAACTGGTGTGGTTATTCATGACTGCAAGGTCATGGTAGTGGCTTTGAATTGATTAATGACTTTGACTAAAGTGAAATGTATTGTTGTGATAAATATTGGTGACATCATAGACGTATTGATTGACATATTGATTAGTTATCTCGTCCTAAGGTGTCTCTCAACTGGGTCAAAAGATTCATTGGCCTAGAACGAGTCCTGATGTGTAATAAATTATCATAAAGGGACGCGTTATCACTATCACTCACAGTGAAGTTAACCCAAGGCTTTAAGTGGGCCGGGTCTTGCCAGTGCTCAGCACCTGTGGTTCTAAAATGCAGGTGCTGAGACAGGACCCTATTGGGCTCTCCATTTCTGTCCTCATCCTCAGGGTGAAAAAAATAATCTTAACTGGACAGTAGTACCACCCTGTGCTGCCTTTAATGTAACTTCATAGAGAATCATTATTGTTCTTTCACAGTCTCATCATTTCAGAAGTGAAGCATTTGAAATATTTTATATAAAGAAGCCATTATGGTTGCTTATTTATCTTATGCAACGTATAACCACTGACAAAGCCAATAATACTGGCATGTTGTAGGTGTAATGCTACTCGTTGTATTATATAGCTGGGTGCAAGGACAGAAAGAAGCAGCAAAATACCAGCCGGGAGGCACTCTCTGCTAAATCCAGACTTTTAGCCTACATGTTTTTAAGCCACACCCTTTATCACATTGCCCACGCCCCTTTGAGAGACACCCCCTACACACACAGTTTTTTTTATCCCACTTAAAGCTCTGAGTTAACCAATGTTTGAAGTGGGCTGACCCACTTGCCATGCTGTAGAAAAACGTGAATGACAATAACAGGCCAATGGATGAAGAGGGCTAACCGAAAGACCCTTTAAGAACAGCATCAGCTTAATTTTAGTAAAAGCAAAAGGTCTTGACTAACGTCAGAACAAAAAAAGGAGAAAAGCAACCAGTAACAAATAGTGAAAGCGAAAGTAAAAAAAATTAGTGCGTGAACGCTGTACCTACTCTACATTCTGTGTGGATACGTGTCATATCAACAACTCTTGTTACACTACTCCACAAAACACTACATTAGTTAAAGCAGGCCCTACTTCCCCATCTTTTCAACCCATTTCTGCCCCAGGGTGGCCTACCCCAATTCACCGCCAGTACCCCATGCTCTGGTTCCCACCCTCTAATGCGGGGGACAGTGCTGGCCCCTTCCGCGCCCGCACTCACCGGTGAGCTGGTCCCACTCATGGACGCGGCACCGTCTCGACCCTTAGCAGGGTCCCCGCTTCCCGGTCAGCTCCGCTGCCCTGCCAACTTCCTGGTTACCAGCCACACTGCACGGCATGGGCGGGGCACAACAAACACGTCAGGCAGTCACTGCATCTTAGCCAATGGACGACACAGCGAGGTAACAATGGGCGTATACCTCTGCGGAGGCAGCCAAACAGCGCCCGAGTACGGTATGATGGGCGGGACGACCTGCCCCACCTAAGAAATGAATGAGCGTCAGGGGTGTGCAGGTACTAACGGCAGTGTAATAGACAGAGAAAAAATACCTCAAGGTGCTATTAATAGAAATGAAATTGTGCGCTGCCATAAATGGGGTTTACTTCCTCAATTTGTCAGAGTAAAGAAACTGAGCTGCCTAGACTTGAAAAAAAAAGGAAATCCCAAATAATTCCTTTTGCCCTTTCACCTGTCCCTGTGCTTTTTACAAGCAGTACATCATGTCATCATGTGTAGACTCTAGGGCTGTATTCAATCAAACATTTATAGTGCGCAGCAAATAACCCATGAGGGTTACGAGGCAGTGGTGCTGTATGCTGCTCAATGGAGGTATGATCATTCGAACATCCAGGTCATTAGTTCTCTTCTGAATCGCTGGAGTGATGGTGCAGTCCTGAGGTGCAGGGGGTGGTTGTTCCAAGCTGTGGAAGAATAAATGTTTTCTGCTGTTGGCTCAACAGATCCTGGGGTGTCTGCAAAGAAGAGAGCAGCTGATCAGAGGTGTCCGGTTGGTTGGTGGATGTCAGGCATTTGCTGATGAATCCTGGCCCTTTATTGTGCAGGGCCCTGTAGGCGTAGGTCAGCATTTTAAACTGGTATCTCTTCAGAACCAGGAGCCGGTGTCGTTTTTGGAGATGAGGTGTGATGTGGGTCCTTCTAGGGAGGTTGAGTATGAGTTGGTACTTTTCAGGTAATGTTTCCTATCATGCGAAGCTGCTGTATTAATAATACAATGCAATATAATGTAGCTTTTCATTGCTCACAACTTCCTGCCTCCAACTCTTGGCATGTAGAACATCATTACTGTAATAAAGGAGTCTCCAACCTTTTCTACAACAAGAGCTAATTCTGAGCATTGAAAACGGTCTAGAGCTACTAATGGTTTTGAACATTGTTGCAGCCTTGACAGCTCTGCCAAGTGCTATGCATCTGTAGTCAGATTAACACATTATAATGAAAGTACCGCACCACATCAATGTCTCATTTGTCACGCAATTTGCTATTCGGGACTGACTGTGGTAAGGAGTTCAACTTTCAATGCAGCCCAGAGCCTATGAGTGTCAGTTTCACTCCACCAACCCCTTGCTCACAAAAACAACTGATGGAGAGTGTTGTGAAAACAATACAATGATAGTCCAATCAGGCCCTAGGCCCTGCAAGCGTCCTAATGCTAGTTAGTTGATACAGAAGCACAGCTCTTGCCTAATGGCAATGGAAAAGCAATGGTAATAGATACAGCATGCAGCTATTATGCTTATATCTCCTCTTAGCTATTGCATTAAATGGAAATACAGACGTGTTAGTACTCAGCCATTAAATGTGTTACAACAGGACTGAAAAGTACAGATATTCTCTTTCAAAGTAAAGAAGTGCAGATACTCTGTACCGGACAGTACCTGCCCATCTAAAGCACTGCTCTTAGCACTCACACATGCCTGCCTGTTCTGGCTTCAGACACTATAAAGTGTCCAGTTCATCCGAGAGTCCAATACAATGCTTAATTTGAGCCAGTGGTTGGAGGGGGGCACCAGCACTTGTTTTTGAGGGCCGGCACTTATTTTTCTCCATCAGGCAATTACTGCAAATGAAAGACACATATGGGAAAGATGGAGGACAGAAAGACAGAAAAGCTTCACAAAGGGAGAAAGCTGCAAGCATGAGCTGAAAGGGCAAGGAGTAGCTGTAAATAGATTAAAGAGGCCAGAGATGGCTTTAGGTTTAGGCTGCCTCCCACATGCTTCCACATTTAAATGCAGCAGCTGCATGTTTCAGAGGAGAGTTTTGGGCATTGGGACGTTTTTATTTACAAATTAACCACTGGCCCAACGATCAGGCGAACTACATCGGTCAGAGCCAGTCTTTGCTAAAATAGCATCCCTGAGCATGGGCGGAGGTAATTCTGGCACCCATGCAGATGACTGTGAATTAAATGAGGTAGCAGGGGGTCCCTTTTGTGTTCACTGGTCAGTACCCGGATGAGCAGCGACTGGCCCTCTGAACACAAACATCTCCGGCCCTCCGCTAGCTTACCTAAATCACAGATAGTTTAGCTGCCTCACTCAGATGATGGTTTTGTTGATGTATGTCAGCAGGGGTCAGTAAGGTAAAGGGATAAAGGGAGAGCAAAGAAGGGGGCTAAGGGATGTTTACAACCATTTTAAACTGGAAAATTAGACAGAAACGAACAGGCAGGGACAAGGCTGGAGCAAGCTGAGAAGGGCGCTGCTATTGGCATAACCATTTTGCACACAGGTCCATGTGTCCCTTAAAATATTGGCGCCCTGGGCCCATCTTGATCATGCTAAATGCCGGCCCTGACAGTGGTGCAGGCAAGCTGAGAATGTTTTTTTAGTTGCAAGCTTTTCCTTTGATGTAAGTCTGCGCTGATGTAGAGTCTCATGCACGCATTCAAGTGACTACCTGTAACCTGTACAATTAGCCCAGCACAGACTAACGCAAGCTATCTAGGACAGATGTGGCACCAAGAGCACAGTATAGTCAACTCACAGAGCGGTGGCAGTAGCGGCCCAGAATAGAGCCAGGTCAGGCATTCATTTTTTACTTGACACAATCTGCAGAAATCTTACCTAACATTTGTTTTTTTCGCAATACTGAACATTTTCTCATGTTTTAAGTGTATGCAATGTGCTTGTTAAAAGGCCGTGAAATAAACTCACACAGATGTTCTACCAAGAGGCCGCCTTTGAGTATGCAGCCTCTCTCGGGACGGCTTTATACTACTCTTGAAGCTTCTAGCAGGTAAGCCTTAACACACATCTAGATTTGATTTTTAGACTACAGTATAGTGCATACTGGGATTTACAGTTTTACTTTTAACACTGTAAATGAACATAGGCTGAAGAATCTCAGCATACGGCGTGCCATGGCTCAAAAATATGAACATTCTAGGTGTGTAATACTGACAAAGTGACACTTAGCAGCTATGCGTGCTCTACCAGAACTACATTTTAGCTCAGTTGATGAAAGTCAAGCAATTATTACCTGCCACAGAAGATATGATAGTGACATTTGCCCTCTTACTTCCCCGGATTCCCCAACATATATGTTGTTGCTACAGACGTATCAGTAGATGGTAACACAACAGTCTTTACAGGTGACTCTTGTATGCACACTGAAATATGCAGTACAGAGACCCTCATTATGAACTTGGCAGCAATCACCGCTGACCCTTTGCTGACAGTGAACAAAAGACCGTCAGTGGCGGTGGACTGCACCCCCACCTCCCTACCTAGAATACGCCGACTGGGAGGAGAGGGTCTTGGATATCCTGCACCCAGAGGGCCTCACTGGACTCCCTGGAGGGCTAGACGCGGGTAAGTCAACTACACCTGGAATGCATATATCACCCCATCCCTCTCACTACCACCATACCTGAGTATATTGTTCACCATGTGCCCACTCCCTTCCACTGTCCCATCACTCATGGATGTTTTGTCTTAGAATAAATACACTTGTGCACTCAAAATATCTGTCCTTCATTAATATGAGCAATAAAATGGAAATGTGAATATATTAGCCAGTTGCCATCATAATGCTGTTTTCATTGCATGAAGGGGTCTAACAGACTGGAGTGTTTGAAGTATGTCACATTGTACATTCCATTGCTGTAACACACATCTCCTCCTTCATTCATGAAGTTTACACATCACTGGTAAGGGGCACCACAGCACTTTACACACGAGTCACCTTGAAACAATGCAGTAAACCCATTGGCATCATAGAACAGTACCTGAGAGTCACTGGAAGTACAGCTGGATTAGCTGGTCCTGGAGTTGATGTCTTGCCCCTCCTCTTCCCCATCACTCTCATCCGTCCTCTGAGGTGGCAGGGGTGGTTGGACAACATCGTCCTCTTTCAGTAGTGGGATAGCTTCCCTCAAAGCCAAGTTGTGCAGCATACAGCAGGCCACCACTGTCTGACACACCTTGTCAGGGACATAGCACAGGGATCTCCCAGAGAGATTGAGGCAACAA
The DNA here is from genome assembly GCF_031143425.1 of Pleurodeles waltl. Taxonomy (NCBI): domain Eukaryota; kingdom Metazoa; phylum Chordata; class Amphibia; order Caudata; family Salamandridae; genus Pleurodeles; species Pleurodeles waltl. The sequence continues at coordinate 94,646,648 of NC_090440.1, read as the reverse complement.
AATCTTGCCTTCGGGAGTCCTATGGTCCACTCAATGACCCGTCTAGTGCGACCATGTGCGTCATTATAATGGATTTCTGCATCTGTCCAAGGATCCCTCACAAGTGTCAGGAGCCCTTGCATGTTTGGGTGGCCAGAATCTCCTGGAAAAGTGGACAAAAGAGGTTTGAAACACACACTGTCTTCTTGCATACAGCCTGCCTGTCAGCTATCTGACTTATACAGTGTCATACACACTCACCTACGAGCCAAGCTCTGTCCCGCTGTAGCTGCCCCATCATGTGTGGCACACTGCTGTTTCTCAGGACAAAGTAGTCATGGACTGACCCTGGGAACCTTGCATTGACATGAGTAATGGACTGATCAGCAGTACACACCAATTGGACATTCATGGAGTGAAAGCTTTTACAATTTCTGAACACCTGTTCATTTACTCTTGGGGGTATGAGGGCTATGTCGGTACCATCAATGGCACCTATCACATGGGGGATATTTCCAAAAGCATAGAATCCAGATGTGATGTAGGTGAGATCAGCCCTTTGGGGAAACTGGACATAACTTTGCAGGTGTTGCACAAAGGAATTGAGAAAATTAGACAGGATGTTGCTGAACATTGGCTGAGATACCCTGGCTGCCATGCCCACTGTCACTTGAAATGAGCCTGTGGCCACAAAATGTAGCACAGATAGTACCTGTACAGTTGTAGGTATATCATGAGGATTCCTGCTAGCTGGCATCAGAACAGGCTCCATTTGTGCACAGAATTCCAGGATTGTGGCTCGATTCAGGTGGTAAATGATGATGATGTGATGTTCCTCGATGGTGGCCAGATCAACCAGGGGTCTGTAAACAGATGGGGCCCACCCTCACAACATGGGTCTGTACCTATGGGGGTGGAAGAGAGACATATTGAGTTGCGACAAACACTTCAATGACATTGTTCCACTATTCACCTTGTACATGAGACACTATTGTCCCTCACACAGACGCAGAGAACATGGTAATCCTGTCAGGGTAATGTCTGGTGATGTTTCATTGCATCACAGTGTAGGCACACTTCCCACTATGATTCTATGAGGAGGATCACTCATCATACCAGTACTCAAAGAAGGGGAGAGGGAATGGAGCCATGGATTAGGACCCCGGATAGACTATGAAGGCGTGGTGGATGCAAAACGGCAGCCCCTTGCCCTACAGGTAGTTTAGTGTAGGAAGTGACTTCATTCCGCTGGTGTTGTCATGGCGGTAGGCAGTGTTCACCGCCGTGCACCTGTTCATTGGATATCATTGACGTCTATGGGGGAGCAGATCCAATCACGATCACCACCCGCGGTGACGGTGCACACGGCTGCGGTAAATACCGCCATTTTGCTTTGCCCTTAAGATGGCATGTGCTACAGGAGAACGGGCCCCGGCCTTCATCACGGAGGAGCCGGAGAAGCTGGTGGACTGGGTCCTACCCCTGTATGCAAAGCTGCATGGGCAACCAGAGGCTCAGGTAAGTTGCTATTTGACATCCATGAATGTGTGTGAATGTGGCTGATGCCTGTAGGCGTTTTTGTTGCCGGTGTGGATGCTTACCTGTAATGTGTCTGGCAGTTGTTGTCTTGGCTACTGTCAATATGTGTGTCTCCATGGGCCATGTCAGGTTGAACTAGCATGGCATTTGTGTATGGGGCACCCACACCGACGTCTGTTTCTTTACTCTGTGTGTCCCATGCAGGTCAGCACCCATCAGAAGAAAGGATTCTGGCAAGCCATCGCCAAGGAAGTGCGGACCCTGGGAGTCTACAATCGGCGGAACACACACTGCAGGAAGCGGTGGGAGGATCGGAGAGGCCCAGCTGGGGACGGCCTCCTAACGTGGGAGAGGTACCCGTCGGACCCTGACCCCCCTAATGGCTTGCATATCCCGATTTGGATGGGCACTTCAAGGCAGCACAGCAGCCACAAGGGGGTGAGTACCAACACTATTGTGATGCTACTATGCTGAATGTAGTTAGGTGCCATGGGGTGCATGCAGTGTAGTGCCAGGCCCATAGACAGGTGTGTCCCTGCATTTCTGCCCACCTGTGGGATGGTGTCCTTAGGTAGATATGACTGGGAATGTAGGCCTGTGAGGGGTCCCCTGTTTGTGCTATTGGTTTAGATGTAGCCTCGTGGATAAGCAGATTTGTTGTCTTGCCATTGTCTCTCATTGTATCCCATTGTAAAGTGTATCAGAGTAGGGGGCCAGGATGGTCATGTAGTGTACTTTGGGTTCATGCTAGCAGTCAGGGGCACATTCATGTCAACTATTGTCTCTGCTGGGGGTTAGTGCCTGTGATGGATGGGGGTGAATGTGTGCAAACAGGTATGTTTGACCTTGATTTGACATACTTCTTTCTTGTTTTGTCCCCCTAACCCCTCTGTGCTCTTTTGTCCTTGTGTGCTTTAGCATCATCTGCCGAGAGAGCTGAGGCACCGGCAATTGGGGATGCTGGAGCCCACGGTTCCCAGGAGGCGGAGTCCACCAACGCCAAGGGGACCAGTGGGTTGGAGGGCCAGGGAAGTACCACAGGGGAGGCGACAACCACTGGAGGTAGTGACTCCGACACCTCCTCCGATGGCAGCTCCCTGGTGGTGGCAGACCCTACTGGGCCCATCTGTTCTTTCTCATCTTCCGCCACCCCCATACCATCACCGCCCTCTCAGTAGCTCCCCAGCGAGTAGCCTGTGCCCGCTCACCCAGGAGGGTGGGCGGATCCTTCGCCCCAGGCACCTCATCTCCTGCCCCCATTAGCCCAGCTGCCCTCACTGAGGAGGCTATTGGCCTCCTGAGGAGCATCTCTGTAGGTCGGACAACCATTGTGAATGCCATCCAGGGATAGCCGCAATGCAATGCGTGCCTGGAAGGCATTCACAGTGCCATGTCTGGCCTACAGAGACCTTTTCAGGCCCTGTCCTCCTCTTTGACGGCAGCTAGTGTCCCTGGTCTTTCCGTCCCCCCTCCCTCCACCTCTACCCCTTCCAGCACCCCACTCCGTTCTCCCATCCCGAGCACATATCCAGACAGCCATGCACCCAAATCAACACGCAAGAAGCAGGCAAACAAAGACAAGCACCACACGTCCTACCACATGCAGGCACACACCCAACATTCCAAGGCAGACACAGCAACATCCACCTGCCACACTGTGTCGACCCCCCTCCTCCCAGGACACAGAAACACTCCCAGACATCCACTCCACACACATCCACCAAACACGGGCATGCTGTACAGGCACCTGCATCCATGCACAGCAGACCTACACCTCATACCACCACTCCCTCAACCTCCACTCCCAAACCTGTCTCCAAGACCCTTCCAACTGCTCCTTGAAAGCTTTCCCTCTCCCATGTTGACCTGGTTGAGCCCACTGGCCCACCCCATCTTGTCCCTAAATATTCCCTTGGCCTCCAGAAACCCACTCCTTCTTCATCCAAGTCCTCCCCAGTCCGCACTACCCATTCCCGTGCCCCTTCCCCAGGGAAGAAGAAGGGCAGTGTTGCCCCTGGTCCCTCTGCCACCCCCAGGTCCAGGCCCACTCCTCCTCCTCCCAAGGGCAAGCCCAGACCCTCTCCACCTCCAGAGCCAACGCCCAAGACATCCCCTTCCAAACCTGAGTCCCCACCCCCACCATTCCCCTGCACCTGAGCCCTGAGGTGCCTGGCTGCCCCATTGATGCCCCTTCTCAGTGGAGATTTATTTTCCATTGTAGGAGTCAAATGTGGGCTATATTTGCTCTTGCGAGACTTTGAAATGGACTGGCAAATGGCCTATTTGAACAATTTATTGTGTTAGAAATAAATTCTGTTGCCAGCAGACGTGTTGGTGCTATGTTGACCCATTGTGCAGCTTTTCACTGTGGGGGTGTGTTGTGCACAGGTGTGTGCATTGGTGCAGGTATTTGTTGGCTTGTGTCTGTTAAGTACATTTTGTTAGGGTATATATGGCTTGGGGTGGTGGGAGGGGTTGGGTGTGCGTTGCAGTGTGGGTGGGGTGTGTGGGTGTAATTGTGCCCTTTCCTCCCATGTGTGAAAGGCTGCAGTACTTACCGTTGTCATCCTTATTGGCAGTCACAGTCCTGGAGAAATATGGCAAGGAGAAGCACTGGCATTATTTCCAACTCTCACTCCATGTCGGCGTCGTTGTGGTCTGTGTGCCTCCGGTAAGTATTTCCCTTTATATAGGTCGTTTCCGCCAGGCTTTGCGTGGTGGTGGTTCCCGCCCCGGAAATGATGGCGGTGTGGTGTATCATTAAATGGTGGTTGGTCGGACCTTTCCCCAGGGCTGAAGATGGCCTCCGGCGTCATCGGCGGTGCTACCAAGATGGCGGTGAGTAGATGGGCCGCTGGCTGTTTCTCCTATGCTTCTTTATTTGCCGGTCTGGACTGCTGACCTGTTGGCAGTATTTACTGCTACCGCCGACAGTGTGGTCTTTCCCGCCAGGTTCATAATGACCGCCATAGTTCTGGATCAATCCACAGCCCAGTCCACTCCTTCAAGTATTCATCTATGAACAAAACACCAAACAAACAAGGAATTCATGTTACTGGAACAGGGTTGAGTTAGAGTCTGGGGAAATCATGAGCTATTACTTTTCTAGGGGATTAGGCACAGGTAAACAGGGATTCAGAGGACAAAGGTGGGTGTTGGGAGTATGTACCTAAGTTTGAATTGAGGCGCAATAAAGGTTAATTGAGAAGAATCACCAAAAAGAGCCTGAGAAGGAGCAATGATTATGTAATCAGGCCTCAAAAAATCTATTCGCTGACTCAGGTTGAGCTATTTTTAGCACCTACTGGTCCCCTCTGGACAGTGAACTTAAGCTGAAAGGAACATGTGTTCTTTTCATTCAGAGAGTGAATGAGCAATGAAACGCCTTTAAATCTTTTTATGTTGACATATTTGCTGTCTTTTCAATGACAGAGGTCAAATGTCACTTCGTCTTTTTGCTAATTGTTGCTTAACTTATTCTGGAAAATGATGGTTACTTTTTTCTCTCTTATTACAGTTAGAGTTTGAGGTTTTTGTCAAGGAAGCTGTCTGACAATCCTTGTGAAGCAAAAAGCTGCAAGATGTCAAATTTATTTCTAACACACAACATATAAACAGCTTGTAAATTAATAGTACCAGTAATTAAAAATATATCAGGAATTACAAAAGAACATTTTTAATGTAATTCAGAAGTGTGATGTAACCTAATATGTAAACAGAAGCAAAACAGAGCAGAAAACTTAACTTGGTGAGGTGCAAATAACAAATATGTGTAGAAACTCGATTTCCAAACATTGTACACTATACGGTTGTATCAGTAAAACTACGTCAGTGGAAATATTGTGGCCATTTCAATGGAAAATCTGCATATTGCAAATAAGTGTGCTACCATTTCATGCTTTAGATATGCATTTATTAAAAGTGATTGTTTTTAAACATGATTTGAGAAACATTTCTCCTGATGACAATCCAGTTAATGAACTATGAAGCAAGTCAGCGGTCATGTGTGTCCTATATGTCGCTAGATTTGTATTATATGTATGGAGCAAACATTTAGGGGGTCATTCTGACCCTGGCGGTCGGTGTTAATGCGGCGGCCAACCCGCCAACAGGCTGGCGGTCGAAAAAATGGAATTCCGACCCTGGCGGGAACCGCCAACACAGCCCGCCGCTTTAACACTCCGACCGCCACGGCGGCACAAACAAACAGCGCAGCGGTCACCGCCAACAGGCAGGCGGCAGACAATGTACCGCCCACCCTATCACGACTCACCAATCCGCCACCTTTTCCGGGGCGGGAGCCCCGCCGATAAAAACACGGCGGAAACAGACTTTTCAAACAGGAAACGCTCACCTCGACACACTCCACGCGGAATCGGGACAGCATGGAACCGGAACTCCACATCCTCCCAGCCATTATCTTCCTGCTCCTCTACCAGGAGCACGAACGTCGGCGCAGATGACAACGGTGAGTACTGCACCTACGACACAGGGGAGGGGGGAGGAGGAAAGGTTACGGGCACACACATACGCGATACACCCCCCCCCACACCCACACCCAAATACCTACACACCAATGTAGATTAACAAGTCAGAGTGACACCCCCAAACCCCACGGAATAATGCAAAGACAAAAGGAAATTATCATAAAAATAGAAGTATATTATAGGAATTTTTAAGTAATCTGAAGTATGAAATATATCAAAAAAAATATTTACATCAGTAACAATATATACATGGTGCAAAAGTCCGGCACAGTTTGACAACCTTCTATTCTTCGTGGGCCAATGTGCATTAACACATGGGCAAAGCACCACACACGAGACCGAGTCCATTGGAGAGAACACTGCTGGGGCATCACAAAAATAAACTACAGGCACCTGAGGGGGAAGGGAAGGGGGGGGGCACCTCAGCCACATGAGTCCACGACGCCAGATCCACGAAGGGCCTCCATGCCCACTGTTCAATCCTGGGGAGTGCAAAGCCACTGTCTCACAAGTCTCTACAGTGGGTGGGCTGCCCACTGTACCATCCTGGGGAGTGCAAAGCCACAGTCTCACAAGTCTCTACAGTGGGTGGGCTGCCCACTGTTCAATCCTGGGGAGTGCAAAGCCACAGTCTCACAAGTCTCTACAGTGGGTGGATTGCCCACTGTTCAATCCTGGGGAGTGCAAAGCCACAGTCTCACAAGTCTCTACAGTGGGTGGGCTGCCCACTGTTCAATCCTGGGGAGTGCAAAGCCACAGTCTCACAAGTCTCTACAGTAGGTGGATTGCCCACTGTGCAATCCTGGGGAGTGCAAAGCCACAGTCCATCAGGTGGATTACAGACTCCACTGGTCATGGAGGAGGCATGGTGGGCAGAGTGCCTCGTGAAGCCCTGCCCGACACAGATCCGGGCCTGCCAATAGGCCAGCGGTGCTTGACAGGAAGGGCCCAGCGGAGCGGTGCTTGACAGGAGGGCCCAGCGGAGCGGTGCTTGAGACGAAGGGCTCAGCGCAGCGGTGCTTGACAGGAGGGCCCAGCGGAGCGGTGCTTGAGATGAAGGGCCCAGCGGAGCGGTGCTTGACAGGAGGGCCCAGCGGAGCAGTGCTTGAGACGAAGGGCCCTGCGGAGCGGTGCTTGACAGGAGGGCCCAGCGGAGCGGTGCTTGAGATGAAGGGCCCTGCGGAGCGGTGCTTGACAGGAGGGCCCAGCGGAGCGGTGCTTGAGATGAAGGGCCCAGCGGAGCGGTGCTTGACAGGAGGGCCCAGCGGAGCGGTGCCTGTCTTGGCGGGGCCCTGTTCAGCGGTGCTTCGCACGGCGGCCCCTGTTCAGCGGTGCTTCTCACAGCGGGGCCCTGTTCAGCGGTGCTTCGCACGGCGGCCCCTGTTCAGCGGTGCTTCTCACGGCGGGGCCATGTTCAGCGGTGCCTGTCTTGGCGGGGCCCTGTTCAGCGGTGCTTCTCACGGCGAGCCCTGTTCAGCGGTTCTTCTCACGGCAGCCCCTGTTCAGCGGTGCTTGTCTTGTGTTTCGAGGGAACCACACCTGGCCAATACTTCCCGCTCAGTCACCATCCGACCTTTCGGTTGCGGGGCCCTCCTGTGATGGAGTCCTGGGCCCCTGGGTGTCCTCCGACACACCCGGAATGGGGCTGGTGGGGCCCTCCTGGCCAGGTCGGCTGCTGCCTGACTTGTCCGCCCTGCTGCCCTTGCCCTCCTTCGCAGACTCTCTGGGGCCCTTGCCTCCCTTAGTGGATGTGGCAGGTGACGGGGCAAGGCTACTGTCCTTGGGGGCAGCCGTCTCAGGCCTGTCGCGCCGGCCCTTCACTTTCTTGGTCCTCTTCCCAGGGGGGGGGGCTGGCTGTCCCCTTGCTGCTGGCCGATGTTCCTGCCCTAGGAGCTGGCGGACTCCAATAGCCATGCACTATGGTCTTAGGAGATGCAGGGCTGGTGGTGGCTAAGGTGTTTGTTGAACTCTTACGAGATGGAGGGGGTGGGTCAGGTGATGGAAAGAGGTTCAATTTTGAGAGGAAAAGCTTTTTGGGAGCAATGGGAAGGGTAGCTGGAGTGTCTATGGGTGTGGAGGAAGAGGATGTGGTTGTAGGAGAGTCAAGTGTGCTGTCTTTGGGTGCAGGTGCTTGTGACGGAGGCTGTCGTGAGGTGGATGGCTGTTGGGTGGGTGCCTGCCTGCGTTTGTGTGGTTTGGAAGAGGGGGTGACAGACACACTGGGAGAGGACACAGGGGACGTGTGCATGGCAGTGGGGGTGGTGACTGCACGTGTGCGGACTGGTCTGGAGGGTGTGCTGGTGATGGACGTACTGGCTGATGGTGGTGTGCATGCAGGTGTGAGTGTAGACGTCACAGGTAGGGAGGAGGAAGACGATGAGGTGGGGGACACAGAGGAGGTAGTGGCTGTTGGCATGTCTGCATCTGGATGTTGCTTGGGTGAATGCTTGTGTGTTCTGTGGTGCTTATGTCTGGATGAGCTGCCCTTGGGTGTTGAGGTGTGTGCAGGCTGGTCTGTAGGTGTGGATGGGATAGGCAGAGGAACAGGGGAGTGGGACTGGGTGGAGGGAGTTGGAAGAGGGAGGCTGGAGACAGGGACAATGGCTGCCGTCAGTGCTGAGGCCAGAGCGTTGAACGATCGCTGATGGGCAGCCTGACCCGAATGAAGGCCCTCCAGGTATGCATTGCTCCGATGCACCTCCCTTTCTACACCCTGGATGGCATTCAAAAGGGTAGACTGCCCAACAATGATGGTCCTCAGGAGGTCAATGACCTCCTCACTGAGGGCAGTAGGGGTGACTGGGGCAGGGCCTGAGGTGCCTGGGGTGAAGGAAATGGCCGGCTTCCTGGCCGTGCGGGCACGGGCCGAACACTGAGGGGCTGCTGGGAGGGCAGAGCTGGTGCGCTGGGTGGCGGCTGTACCTGTTGTAGCGGTGGGCACGGATGTTGCCGCCACCGCAAGGGAGCTCCCATCCGAGGACGTGTCGGTGTCGCTGACGTCTGCACGGGTCCCCGTTGTGGAGCCCCCCTCGCCCTCCATCTCACTGGTCAACTCGGAGTCGGTTGCATGGCCCTCCGGGGCCATGTGAGATGCAGCTCCCTCGTGCGCCGATGCCACTTCTCCTCCACCTGATGATGCTAATGCACATGAACAGGAAGACAAAGAAAATGGGGGGGGGAGAAATAAAGACAAGTTGAGTGCATGCATTGGCGACACCGTTGGCGGGGAGGACAGACACAGAAGCCCACTGCAGTACGCTGCGCACTTGGGGTACACTACTCAATCACTGGGACATGGCCTACAAGCCTATGGGCGACAACTACCCACATAGATGACACAGGTCCATGACTAGCTTTACTAGGCACCCTACAGAGGTGGGGGGTGGGAGCACAGGGCCATGCCTCACGGAGGGGCCTAACCTACAGAAATCGCCCTGGCCTAGGGATACCCACAGCCCTCCTCCCCCACCCAGGCACCTCCACTGCGCGCAAATATAGCTGAATGTGCTGGTACTCACCCCCTTGTGTCTGCTGTGATGTCCTCAGGCGCCCATCCAAATCGGGGTAGGCCACCGCCAGGATCCGGGACATCAGGGGGGTCAAGGTACGACTGGCACCCCTCCTAGGTTGGGAGGCCATCCCCAGCAGAGCCTCGGCGGTCTTCCTGCTCCCGCGGCGGATGTCCTCCCACCTCTTGCGGCAGTGGGTGCCCCGTCTGTTATGGACCCCCAGGGCCCGGATGTCCTTGGCGATGGCATGCCAAATCTCGATCTTCTGATGTGCGCTGACCTATGTGACATGTACAGGGGGGGAAAAGAAACATCATCACTTTTCTGCATGGTCGATGTGAGTGGCCCCCCCTCCCCAACCTTGCCATGTGGCACATGCTCTCATCTGTCGTGCGATGCATTCCTCATTCGCTCCCCTCCCCTCCATCGTACATCCACCCCACTCATCCCAGGCATTGCCCACTAAGCATGGTCCCAGTGTACTCACCTGTTGGTCTGGAGGACCCTAGAGTAGCGCATACTGGGGGAGGACCCCGTCCACGAGCTTCTCCAACTCTTCTGAACTGAAGGCGGGGGCCCTTTCCCCAGTCGCAGCAGCCATTATCACTCCCAGACCGAGGTCACAGCAGCACTTGCAGTATAGGTCCTCTCCTGTGGATGATCAGGTCTCGAGTGATTAAGCAGATAGAAAATGGCGGTTACGGCCGCGGCGGTGCGTACCGCGGCGGTGCGTACCGCGACCGCCGGCGCACATCGTCATTGGCTCCTGAAACCCATAGGGTTCAATGTTAGCCAATGCGGCTTTGCGCCACGGTCTTCGACCGCCTACCGCCACGGTGTGCCACGCCAGCGCATTGACCTCACATCCCACTGTCGCACTTCACAGGTCAGGCAGCCGCCATTTCAAGGGCCCACATGGCTTAATTCCTACTGCGTCACACATGCCTAGGCCTTGCATCGAGACTCATACAAGCCATTCACTGCATAGAGAATCGTGTACTGTGCAAGCTGTGGGACCGTACCTGTGGGTTGATTGACTCTGTGCTCCATGTTGTCCTTCCTAGGCACCGTCCGCTGGGACTTGCGAGGAGACGGAGGAATGTTCCCGTGTACAGACCGCTGGTGGACCTGTCGACAATGGAAGAACGACATGTCATACTCACCTACAGACTTAACCGTGCCACTATACAGGAACTGTGTGCCCAGCTGGAGCCAGACCTGATGTCACCCATCCGCCAACCCACAGGGATTCCCCCTCTAGTGCAGGTGCTGTCAGTACTCAATTTTTTGGCTAGTGGATCATTTCAAACTACAGTGGCCATTTCATCTGGGATGTCTCAGCCTATGTTTTCCAAGGTATTGTCCAGAGTGTTGTCTGCCCTGATGAAATACATGCGGAGCTACATCATTTTCCCTGAGGTGGGGGACTTGGCTACAGTGAAGGGTGATTTCTATGCCCTTGTACATATTCCCAACATCATTGGTGCCATTGATGGGACCCATGTGGCTTTGGTCCCCCCCAGAGACAGTGAACAGGTGTACAGGAACAGAAAAAGCTATCATTCGATGTATATCCAGGTGGTCTGTTTGGCTGACCAGTACATCTCCCATGTAAATGCCAAGTTCCCAGGGTCAGTGCATGACGCGTACGTCATGCGAAATAGCAGCATCCCTTATGTGATGGAACAGCTACAGAGACACAGTGTGTGGCTAATTGGAGACTCTGGTTACCCCAACCTCCCGTGGCTACTGACCCCAGTGAGGAATCCCAGGACAAGGGCAGAGGAACGGTACAATGATGCCCATGGGCGTACTAGGAGGGTGATCGAGCGTACCTTCGGCCTCCTGAAGGCCAGGTTCAGGTGCCTGCATATGACAGGTGGATCCCTAATGTACTCACCAAAGAAGGTGTGCCATATCATCGTGGCCTGCTGCATGCTTCACAACCTGGCTTTGCGACACCAGGTGCCTTTCCTGCAGGAGGATGGTCCAGATGGTGGTGTTGTGGCCGCTGTGGAGCCTGCGGAGAGTGAAGAGGAGGAAGACGAAGAGGACGACACAGACAACAGGGACACAGTGATACAGCAGTATTTTCAGTAACACACAGGTAAGACTCAACACCGGCATTGTAACAATTCTTATTGACTACTGGGTCTGTACTGTCTGACCTTTCCCCCCAATGTATGGTTACTGAGTTGTGACTTTCCCTTCCTATTTCAGAGATGTGGGCCCCACGGCGTGACCTCTGCTTTGTTCCCCCATGGACTACAGCTGTGTGACAGTGGTATGTTGTCATCACAATGTAACTGGACAATTTTGATCGGTTTTGTCAAATACATTTGTTTAAAAAAAAAGGCCGACTCCAGATGGATTTTGTGCAATAAGTGTGTTTATTGAAGTGCAAATATTGTGGAATAGTTCAAAAGGGTGATGGGTGATGGTGGAGGACTGTCCATGGCAGAGTCCAGACTCTCAGTCTCACAGGTGCATTGTCCATATGCCTGTGGAAGATGGAGCAGGGGCAGTTTAAGGTTGGACAGGGTGAACAAGTGGGACAGTGGGATGACATCCGGGGGTATCCTTGCATGGCGGGGGTCTTGACATCCTACTCTGTCTTCTTCCTAGATCTCAGGCCTTTCTTGCGGGGTGGTCCTTCTTCTGCAGGGGGTGGGGTTCGTGTGGCCCGTTGCTGTTGTGTAGGGGCCTCCTCTCCACTAGCGCCGGCGGAGGTGGTCGGCTGTTCTTCCTCCATGCTAGTGGCAGGGGCCCTTTGGGGGGCCACATGGTCCAGCAATGTGGTGACAATCAGGTTGAGTGCCACGACGATTGTACCCATTGCGGAACTGATGTTGCGGAGATCTTCCCGGAACCCCATGTACTGTTTCTCCTGCATGGCCTGGATCTCCTGGAACCTGGCCAGGACCGTCGCCATCGTCTCTTGGGAGTGGTGGTACGCTCCCATGATGGAGGTGAGGGCCTTGTGGAGAGTGGGTTCCCTAGGCCTGTCCTCCCTCTGTCGCACAGCAGCCCTCCCAGTTCCCCTTTGTTCCTGGGCCTCTGTCCCCTGGACGGTGTGCCCACTACCACTGCCCCCAGGTCCCTGGTGTTGTAGGGGTGGTGGGTTACCCTGGGTGCCCTGTAGTGGTAGACACACCGCTGCTTGACCTGTCCTGGAAACAGAGGCATGGGCCCGCTGGGTGGGTGCTGTGCTGGTGTTCCCAGAGGGGGGTAGGTCTGCTGTGGCCTGAGGCTGTCTGAGGGGAACCGACTGTCCAGAGGTCCCCGATGGTCCGGGCTGGTCATCTGGTTCCAGGTCGACAGAGCTGCTGTCATCACTGGGGGCCTGTTCTGGGGGTGGGATGGACATTTCTGGGCCCTCCTGGGCGGTGTGTTGGCGTTCGGGTCCTGCAGGGGTATGAGAGTATGGTTATTGGTTCTGTGTGTGCCATAGCGTGCGATGTGTGGGTGCCCTTGTCCCCCAGTGCTGGCATTCCCTTGGGGGAGGTGTTGTGAGGGTGGTTTGTGGGGGGGATGGGTATGTGCAGTGGTCATGCTTAGGTGATGGGTGTCCATGGTTTGTGGTGGCATGCAGGGCTTGGTGTTGGGATGGGTGGGTTGTGCTGGTGAGACATTAGCAGGGAGGATGTGTGATGGGGGGTTGGGGGTAAGGGTGGGGGTGTGGGTTGGTATGCTGGTGGGTGGGGGGGATGAAGTAGTTGAGATTAGACTTACCAGAGTCCATTCCTCCGCCTACTCCTGCGAGGCCCTCAGGATGCAGGATGTTCAAGACTTGTTCCTCCCATGCTGTGAATTCTGGTGGAGTAGGTGGGGGTCCGCCGCCAGTCTTCTGCACCGCGATGTTGTGGCGCGACACCATCGACCGCACCTTCACCCGTAGGTCGTTCCACCGCTTTCGGATGTCTTCCCGATTTCTGGGATGCTGTCCCACAGCGTTGACCCTGTCGACTATCCTTTGCCATAGCTCCATCTTCCTGGCTATTGTGGTGTGCTGCACCTGTGTCCCGAAGAGCTGGGGCTCTACCCTGATGATTTCCTCCACCATGACCCTGAGTTCTGCGTCAGAGAACCTGGGGTGTCTTTGGGGTGCCATGGGGTGGTGTGGATGAGGTGTGGGGTGGTCTTTGTGGTGATGTGTGTGGTGTTTTGTGTGTGGATGTAGTGTGGGTGATGATGTTGAGTTCCTCTGTGTGTTGTGGTTTTCGTTCGCTGTGCTCTCTCTCTCTGTCTTTCGCCTTGTCTCCGATTTTCTAATTGTGGGGGTTTGTGGGTGATGTGGGTGTGTGTTTTATAGTTGATTGGATGTGTGGGAGTGGTGCATGTATGTGTTTCAGGTGTGTATATTTCAAAATGTCCAATGTGGCTGTGTTTTGGAGCTGGGTGTGTATTTTGACCGCGGCGGGGTGTACCGCCTATGGAATACCGCGTTTGAAAGACCGCTGCGTGGATTCGTGGGTCGTAATAGCATGGGCGTATTTCTGTTGGCGTGACGGTGGAGGTTTGGTCACCGACAGTTTTTCGCTGGCCGTTGGTGTGGCGGCCTTCTGTGGAGGTCGGGTTTTTGGCGGTTTGGCAGTTGCGGGTCAGAATGACCGTGGCGGTTTACCGCGGCGGTGTTATGGCGGTCTTCTGACCGGCGGTAAGCGCCTTTTACTGCCGAGGCGCTTTGTTTAATCAAACAAAGTTGTTTTTTGTACAGCAGATATGCTTTACTCACATATTTGAAGGTGCTTTCATATGTGATAAAGGCACCTCAGTGAATTAAATATTTTCCCAGGATCACATTATTTGAAACCAGTTTATGGGACAAGAGCATTATAATTAGGTCGAATAGATTATTTCGGTCACTAGATCTGGAGGTCTAGCAACACTTTTATGATTTTTCGAGGCCTGGTAATAGTACAGGGCTAGTGAAAGAAGCAATGGGTGCATGGGAGAGGTGTAAGCCAGGGTGCCAGAGGGAGTGGTGAAGAAAAGTACCTGAGAGAAAGCAGGCCATGTGAAGGAGAGTAGTAGAGAATACCAAAAGAATGTGTTCGAGTTCCTTAGGGAAAGGGTGCAGATTAGTACACAAAGGGATGTAAGATATTTGATTGTAAGTGGAGAATTCATGAAGGCTGTGGTTGAAGGAAAACTAAAGGAAACCTTATTGAGGCAGCAGACACAAACCCTGCATGAAAAGCATGGTGCCAGAGAGGGTTGCTGTGGTAACAGACAACGCAGAGGTGCTTGAAAGAAATTAAACAGAATTGTATACAGTAAGGAAACCACCCTGGACTGCACCGACAACACAGCTTTCTCTCAGGATCACGGGCAGAGTGGCAGTTTAATGGTCATACAGTGTCTTGGGTCTTTCACACAGTGTCTTGGAACTTTACATACAAACACTCCATTTAGAATGTCATGAGCTGCTCACAAGACCAGCACAGCACCATGAGCAGACCCACATCTCAAAACACTACATTAGTTTTCCTCTTCAAACAAAACTATTTAACAATAAACATTTTCCAAGATGGGTGTATTACCAAATGCTACGCTTCTATAATAATATTAATACCTTGTATATATCTAGACAGAATTACCACCATGCATGTCTAAAAGAACCTTAATATATGTTATAACACTCATTTGAAATAGATAACTATAAAAATATAGTGTACCACAACAGATACTGCGATTTTCTTGAATACATCCTCAGTAGTGGGAAAGCACAGTAAATTCACATCAACTATACCTGAGTGGTAAATTACTCTTTCTCATGATCCTTCGTACAGGTGAAGATTCTTTGTGTCACCTTGAAAACTATCAAGTATATCATTTCTCTGTGTCTGGGTTTGATTTGCCTCATTACTTTTATCCACCTCTGAGTTTGTGCTATATTGTTGAGGTTGGACCTTAACAATTTTTGAACAGTTCTACTAATGACCACCTTCAACTCTCACAGCATTACCACATGTTTTTTCAACCTTAACCGGTGTGTACTATTTTGATTCTCCTTTTCTGCCATGTGAACATTTCCTAATTCTTACATAATCTCCAATTCATATAGGTTTGTCAGAAACTCCTTTTCTTATATCATAGTACTACTTTTGTTTACATTAAGCAAAAGTAAAGATTTTCCACACCAGACTATCCACATTTTCTACATCCACTTTTTGTTTCAACCATTTTGACATCCACGTTGACCTGAATTCCGTAGCTCTTAAGGCGCTCAACAAGACCCTTTATTTGGGATTGATACAACAAGTACTAGAAGTCTTTTATGCTGCAAGTTTTAAGACATTCCTTCACTTCATAGGAAACAAATTGTACTACATTATCAGTGACTATGCACTCTGGGAAACCTTCCTTCATACAAACGTCACTATCACAGTTCTAGAATCTTGTTCCTCAATGAACCTCATTTCAGACCATTTGGTATAGTAATCTGCGAGGACCAATGCAAACTTTGAATGACCTGGAAGTGATTTAAATGGACCTATCAAGTCAATACCAACTTTCAACCATTGTCCAACTGGAGGTTCAATAGGGACTAATGATTGTGCAGTAGTTTTCAAAACGTTATCACTGGTTGAACATATAACACATTCTTTAACTAGAGCATCAATTTCCTTGTCCATTTGTGGCCACCAAACATTTGCACCTCACCCTAAGTTTCATGAAAGTAGCTCCTAAATGTCCCTCATGAGCTTGTTTAATTAAAATGTCTGATATTTACTGGAGGAAGAAGTTTGTCTAATCTCATAAGCAACCCATCTTCCAAAGACTATTTTACTAAACGGTTGCACCCTTTGCTCCAACGTCTTCTCTTTAGGCCAACCTTCCTTGATGTATTTAATCACCACATTTACCACAGGATCATCACATGTTGACGTTTTCCATTCAAGTACAGAAAATGGACCTGTTTCAGCCAATTCAACAGAGGCAACTAAACAACTCTCATCTTTCTGATCATATACTTCCATGTCTAATTAACTCATTTCCATGGGAGAATGAGAAAGGTAATCTGTTCTCCCATTTTTCCACCCGGAATGTGCTCAGTTTCAAAATTAAACTAGAGCAAGTGTGCTGAAAGTCTAGCAATTCTAGGTATGTTGTTTCTGACATTATTTACACTGAGAATGAATACCATGGGCTTATGATCAGCTTGAAGAACAAACATGGTCACCCACAAATAAGAACAACATTTTTCCATAGCGCACCAGCAAGCTAATAATTATTTTTCAGTCACTGAATAGTGATGCTCTTGATCCCGGAAAACCCTGGATGCAAAGCCAATATTTTTTTCCATTGGCCCTGATTTTTTTGTGAGAACAGCTCCACGTCCTACATTGATGGCATCGACTGTCAACACAAACATTAATGCAGGATCAAATGGTTTGAGTGTTATAACTAACATTAGTCAATTGGTGCTTGACACACTCATATAGCAACACACACTATTTATTCCAACACAATTCTAAAAATAAGGACATCCATTTTGTCAATGTTTAGTTTGAGGCAGCTGTTTTTCATTCATGTTGCTACATTGGTCATGGCATTGCGGAAGTTGGCTTTAACACTGCGGGGTCTTCGGTAAGTGAGAGGATTGGTTGAGTGTCATCGGCGTAGGAGACTATATTGAGTCCATAGGTTGGTTTTAGCTGGTTTCAGCTGGGTGACTCTGTCAGCGGATTTGGTGATCCAGGTGGTAAGGTTTTGGACAGCCTAGTTGAGCTTAAGGTCTGCCATCAGCTTGGGTTGTGCGGTGCCTATGGTCTGTGCCCATAGTGTCTCGGTTACCTTGCCCTAGCTTTGGTGGGGGGTGCTGAGGTGGTGTGCTGGGAACTGGAGATGGTGAAGTGGACGATGACCACTCGGTCCAGGTGAGTTCAGTCATATATGTGAAATTGGTTCTGTCGCTGGAAGTGAAGATGGCGTCCAGTGTGTGTCTGGCTTTGTGCGTGGGTTTGGTAATCATTTGGGTGAGGCCAATGTTGCTGAGGATCTCTATGAGGAAAGTGGAGGTGGTGTTGTTTAGGTGGAAGTTGAGATCACCGAGTAGGATGTATTGGAGGGAATCTATGGCAAGGGAGGCATTGAGGTTGGCAATGGCGTAGGAGAAGGCTGGGCATGGTCCTGAGGGTTTGTATGCAAGGGTATCTCGCATCATGGTGTTGACATCTGTCTGGAGTCAGAAGTTGAGGTGCTCCATGTGTGGCGCTTGGTCATCGTCAGTGATGGTCACTGGATGGTTTCCTTGAAGATGATGGCAGTGCCCCCGCTATGTTTGTTGTGGGGTCTTGGTGTATCATCTTATAGCCGTCAGGGGTGGCTGTGGCACTATAAGGGTTTGAGGAGGGTGTTAGCCATGTTTCGGTGATGAAGAGGATGTCCGAGTTGTGGGTGGTGATGGTGTCCCAGATTTCCGTGGTGTGTTTGCATAAGGAGTGGGCGTTTAGCTGAATGTACTGGAGTGGTGCTTGGTTGTTCATAGTCTTCTGTGTGGGTGCAGTACAGGCGTTATTGTGCACAGGTGGGCCTGCTTTGCATGAAAAACTGCAGTGCAGGCACTTGAAGGGTCCTTTGGTTGAGCGTGAAGCAGCTGTTGATGGGGTGACTGACGTTCAGGGCCTGGAGACGGGAGGATTTAATTTGAACACACATTTTAGCATTGATCGAGCATTTAGTTATGTAAAACTGTTTAATATCTATAATTCACCCTAAACCATAGGCCCTAGTGTTTAATTCAGTTCTTAAATGAAGTGTCAATCAAGGTGTCACGCATACGACATAGAAATATCACTCACAAGCACACTGTAAGCATGTTAATGTCACACATAAGCAAACTGGAAACTTGGCAGCTTTGTATGGGCCACTTTAGATACAATCGCAAGGTTACTAGTAGTGACCATCCAGGGGCATGTCACAAAATTGAAAGACAAAATACTATCATGACAAAAAATCACATTGAGAATGTCAGCTAATAAAATATCCTGAAGTTATGTATGTGTGCTAGTTCTATTCTTAACTCCACATATATCTACTTCTAAGATATAAATGCCTTCAAGCTAAATAGATGTGGAGTTAGGAATGTAAATTAAGTCATACTTACTTATATATACTTACCTTTGTGATATTGTGGTAGTCAATTTTCTGGATACATTATTTTGGCTAAGTGAAACTTAAAACTCGATATTGCCGTAGAATGCCAACTACCCAAACGCGTAAGACGTGGTATGAGGAAAAGATTTTTCAATATAAGATGCCTCCACATGACCAATAAAATAACAGCCACAGCAGAAAGTGCCCAGTGGCAGAATGGAAATACTAACAGCTATCAATCTCTCCAAATCGGTATGAACTATCATTTCAAGAGAAACTTTAATGATGTTTTGGAGTTTCAATCATTTGGTCTTCCAAAATCAGCACATTAGTTTCCCAAAATACATGTTTTCTATCATTTGCCTTTTAAACTTATTCCTTTGTGCACATCTTTTTGTCCAAGATTGGCAGGATTTAGAATCAAATATATTCTTTCAATTGTGGGTCAACACTTCAAAGAACATCTTGTCTTTTTGAGACAAAACTCAATTTATGCCTGAAAAATATTTTTTCATGTATGGTTCCTTTAGGAAAGTAGGATCTTTCTGACATAGTTACCCCCACTTTTTTGCCTGGTGTCAGTGTGTTTAGACTGTAGAACACTGGGATCCTGCTAACCTGGACCCCACTGTCAGTGTGCTCTCCCCTACAATTGTTTTGAGAGTTTCTTTCACCCACCATGGGCATACTGGGGTCCCCATGTAAGTCCATGGTAAATGGTACTTAGGTACCCAAGGCATTGGTGCCCCAGAGGTCTCCCATTGGCCTGCAGCATGTATTGTGCCACCCATGGGAGCCCATGCAAACTGTGTCTGCAGGTCTGCCATTGCAGCCTGCATGAGTTGGTGCATGCACCTTTCACTTTAGATAAAAGACTTGCCTCCTGTCGTGGTCACTGCCCTTGAACACTGCAAGTCACCCCTATGGTAGGCCCTTCAGCCCAAGGGCAGGTTGCATGGTTCCGAGTGTGAGGGTACCCCTGCATGAGAAATAGTACCCCTAAAAAACCCTGACTCCATTCTCTAGGCTTTGTAAGTAAAGGGAAGCCATCTCAAGGTGTATAGTGGACACTGGTCAATTCAAGATGTCCAACTACATAATGGCTTGCCAAAACCTAAGCATGTTTGGTATTAGATATGTCAGAATCATGCAACTACACCAATTCCAGTGTTAGTTGCAGGATACCATGTACTATGGGGGTTCCTTAGAGGATCCCCCACCTGCCTCTACAACATTGCAGGGTCTGCACGCCAGCCCACACTGCTGCTGACCCTAGACACTGTTCTGCCCTCCTGCTGATGAGCCCACCTCAAGCAGGGGAAAGGGAAGAACAAAGGATTTAATCTCCACAGACAGTGTCAATCCCCCTTTCTGGGTTACTTGAGGGCTCCCCTGAAGATGGGACTCTAGATTCGTCAAGCAAGACTCGACAAAGGACTCTCTGCAAGACACTTCTGCAACCTGGCCTCTGGAACCGCTGTTGGTCTGCCTTAGGAACTGAAACAAGACTGTATCCAGTGGGAGGGCTCCTACTGCAACATTGTTTCTCCAGCTCCTGCAAGAAATCTGCAACATCTGTGACTGTGCATCCTCCAGGGTCACAAAGGCTCTGGACATCGAAAGGCTCTGCAACACAGGTGGCAGTTCTGTGGCTCTCTCCAGGTCCAACTTGTCTTCTGTCCAACTTGGGAGACGGTGGGCCTTTGCTCTAGCCACTGGGATGGAACCCCTGTGCACCACGTCTGTTGCCATTACCAATGTTTGGTGACTCTTCCTCCTGAAGATCTTTGAGCTCTTTGTAACCCCAAGAACAGCGACCTCCCTGCAACTCCTGCAGCGTGGGACTTCTTCTTTGTTATGCTGCTGAGGTCTCCCTGCAACTCCCTGTGCTTGCTGCCAGTGGGTCTTCATGGGGGCTCCAATGATACCTGCTGGCTCTTCTGCTTGCTGAGGGCCGGCCCTGACTCCCCTCCAAGTGTCGAGTGGTTTGGACCTTGCTGGTCTCCAAAATCCAGCAAACTTCCCTGTAGCTTCTTCTTGCTTTTGCCAGGGCTTTTTGGTGGTTCTGCTGACCACTGACCCCCCTTCAATCCGGCAACCGACATGGGACAGCTTGTGGGTGACACCAAGGATCTTCCTGCATCACCTGGACTCCAGAGCTGTGCTCCTTCCATCAACCGTCCTGCAGGAACTTCTGCCTAAGAAGGGTAGGCATTGCCTACCTGCACCGCCTGGACATCTCCAAGTGGTCTGGACTCTGTCCCCTTCTTTTTCAGGTTCTTATTGTCTGGAATCCACCCTTAGGTTCCACCGACCTGGCCAACGGGCCACAACAGCATCTGGGCAACCGAGGCCGCCATTGATTCCAGCAAAGGTTTATGATGTCAATTCATCCAGGCTCCCTGGTGTAAGTACTCTACTTTCCTGGGTATCCACAGGTGGGGGCACTATCAAACCTTCCTTGTGCCACCTTTTTCCAACAGGGTCCTCTGGGAAGGGTTCTGATTCCTAATAATTCCAACCACAACAGTCCTGTGTTAGCCTATGGCACCACCCTGCTAGATAGCACCTCTGCGCACAGGCGCCTGGGGGATTTCCACTACTCACCTTGGGTACTTCCGTACTTCCTCACCCTTGGGATCCTAACACTCTTACCCTGTTTGGACACCTCCATCCTTATACCACTTTCTTAGTATATGGTGTGGCACCCCCATAGAGTCCCATGTATTTCTATGCTTTTCCTGCTTGCTACTAAGTATATTTGTTGTGTGTAGATATCTCCGAGTGGAGATATACCAAAGTTAGGTTAGTAGAAGTATTATAATAAAGAATACTTTATTTTTGTAACACTTGATGTGGTTCTTTCTTGTGTGAACATCACTGACTGACTATTGTGGTATTGCAAGTGCTTTACATTCCTCCCTGATAAGCCTGAGCTGCTCTCCACAGCTACCAGCTTGGTACGAGCAGTCAGGCTTGTCTCAGAAGCAATGTGTTAAGCATTTCCACATAACACACAGTAATACAGTGAAAACACTACAAGAGGATACCACACCAGTTATAGAATAACAGCCAATATTAATCTGTGTAAAACAAGACCAAAACGAGAAAAATCCAACATACAGTAATAAAGGTATAGATTTTGCAAGGATTACTTGAAAATACAGCTCCTTGAAGTTGATGGCCCTGTCTGGGGCTATCACGGCGTTGTGAACAACAAATCCAACAGTTCAGGCCGGCTGCAGCATCGTGGGCCAGCTACGGTGTCAGGAAGACCTGCAAACAGTACCTTGGAAATGCAGGGCATTGTGATCCTCGCGAAGAGATCTGGAGTGCGGCGTCGCAGGCGTCAGTTCCGGAGATTGGTGCAGGGGTTGTCTGGCCCTTAAAGTCACATGTGTTGCTGATCAAACTCCGGGCTGATGACGAAGTCAGGAACGCTTGCATGGATGGTGTTGGGGCTGCGGTGGAAAGCAGGATGATGCGATGTGCGGTGCTTACAGGTCATGGTGCAGGCAGGGGCTCAGTGATGGCATCCTGCGGCGACCGCGAGAACAGGGCTGCGGTGTGAAGTGGGCCGGCGCAACTTGCGGTGACTCCATGTCACGTGCAGGCAGTAGCGGCGTCTTTGCTGAAGCGCTGTCGTCGGTACGCCCAAGATGGCAAGGCGGCGCGGGCTCCATGTGGCGCCCATGGGTCCCGGTGCGGACAGGGGCATCTGTTGACGACACTGGAGTCAATGGCACTGGTGTCGGTGGACCAGGGCTGCAGTGCGTGACGGGATGGTGCTCCTTGTACCTCACAAGAGGTGTCCTCATGACCCGATGCAGGCAGCAGCGTCGGTGTCAGTGTGGAGTGGTAGCGTTGGGGATGCCAAGGCTGCGGTGTGAGCAAGACAATGCGGAGTGCGGGCCCACAGGTCACGGTGCAAGCAGCGGCTCGGTGACGGCGTCAGGTGGCGGCGTCAGTGAGACCAGGATTGCGGTGCGACCTGGGGCACGGATCCATGTGGTGTCGTCAGGTCACGGTGCAGTCATTGGCATCGTTGACGGCGTCGCAGTGGTTTTTCTTCTGTTGCAGCACAAAACACACAGTTCCCAGTGTTGTAGGCAGATGAAGCTAAGTCTGATATCCCCGAGACTTCCAACAGGAGGCAAGCTCTACTCCAAGCCCTTGGAGAAACTTCATAAGCAGGATACACAGCAAAGTCCAGTCTTTGCCCTACTTAAGGCAGAAGCAGCAACTACAGGCCAGCCCAGCAAAGCACACCCAGCAACAGGGCAGTACTCCTCCTCCAGCTCTTCAGCTCCTTGGCAGAGGTTCTTCTTGATCCAGAAGTGTTCTAAAAGTCTGGGGTTTTGGGTCCACTACTTATACCCCCTTTTGCCTTTAAAGTAGGCAAACTTCAAAGAAATGTCTCTGTTGCCAAGAACCTGCCTTGCCCAGGCCTCGCCCCAGACACACACTAGGGGGTCGGAGACTGTATTGTGTGAGGGCAGACACAGCCCTTTCAGGTGTAAGTGACCACACCTCCCTCAACTCTAGCCCAGACTACCCATCAGGATATGCAGGGTACACCCAAGCTCCATTTGTGTCACTGTCTAGAGGGAATTCACAACAGCCCAACTGTCAGTCTGACCCAGATGTGGAATACACAAGCAGGCAGAGGCACAGAATGTTTCAAGCAAGAAAATGCCCACTTTCTAAAAGTGGCATTTTCAAACAGACAATTTAAAAAACAACATCATCTAAAGGGGTAATTTTAAATTGTGAGTTCAGAGACCCCAAACTCCACATTTCAATCTGCTCTCAAAGGGAAACTGTACTTTAAGGATATTAAAAGGCAGCCCCCATGTTAACCTGTGAGAGCGATAGGCCTTGCAACAGTGAAATCCAAATTTGGCAGTATTGCACCGTTAGGGCATGTAAAACACACCAGTACATGTCCCACCTTCTAAATACACTGCACCCTGCCCATGGGGCTACCTAGGGCCTACCTTAGGGGTGCTTTACATGTAGTAAAATGGAAGGTTTGGGCCCTGCAAGTGAGTACACTTGCCAGGTTGAATCAGCAGTTTAAAACTGCACATACAGACATTGCAGTGGCAGGTCTGAGACATGTTCAGAGGGCTACTCATGTGGGTGGCACAACCAGTGCTGCAGGCCCACTAGTAGCATTGATTCACAGACCCTGGGCACCTCTGGTACACTTTACTAGGGACTTACTAGTAAATTAAATATGCCAAGCACCCATGGTGCACTTTACTAGGGACTTACCAGTAAATCAAATATGCCAATCATGGATAAACCAATCACGAATACAATTTACATAGGGAGCACTTGCACTTTAGTACTGATCAGCAGTTGTAAAGTGCGCAGAGACAATAAACCAGCAAAAACAGAGCCCAGCATACCATAAAAACAGGAGGTCAGAAGGCAAAAAGACAGAGGGAAACACGCCAAAAGATGCCAGGTCTAGCACATGTCCCTTCCAGCTGAGCGTATGGGGGCTACCCAACCCCTTGGGAGTTCTCCTCAATAAGGTGGCAGAACATGGACAGACCATCAGCGTTGTCGTGTTCTGTGCCAGGATGGTGTTCCACCGTAAATGCCATCCCCTGTAGGGAAATGGACCACCTCAACAGTTTTGGGTTCTCACTCCTCATCTGCATTACTCATCTGAGGGGCCTATGGTTGGTCTGAACCCGGAAGTAAGACCCAAACAAGTAGGGTCTTAGCTTCTTCAGTGCCTAGACCACAGCAAAAGCTTCCCTTTGAATTGCACTCCCCATCTGTTCCCTGGGGAGTAGTCTCCTGCTAAGGAAGACTACAGGCTGGTCTAAGCCATCTTCGTTCAGCTGTGAAAGTACCGCCCCAACACCATGCTCTGAAGCATCTGTCTGTACCACAGACTCCTTGGAGAAGTCAGGGGCCAGCAACACGGGCAGCGTGCACATGGCCTCCTTCAGGATATCAAATGCAGTTTGGCACGCCTCAGTCCAGATCACCTGTCTAGACTGCTTCTTGGAAGTCAGCTCTGTCAAGGGAGCAACAATGGAGCCATACCCCTTGACAAATCTCCTGTAGTACCCGGTGAGGCCTCAGAAGGCTCTCACCTCTTTCTGGGTCTTGGGGCGCCCAAGCTCAAATGGCAACAATCTTGGGTTGTACGGTCATGTCAGAGTCCGGATCCTCGGGGTTTGCGCCTGTTCCCAATATGTCCACCTCTTGGCAGCTCCAAACTCTACTAGCTATTATAGCACAGAGTTAAAGAATGGCCAAGTGGTGGATGGGGTTTTAGGTTGGGAACAGCGGGGAAAGAGACCTGTGGAAGCAAAAATTAAGAACACAATAGCAAGATTATTCACATTGACTTTCATAAACTTTGTTCCTAATATTTATATACTGATAACATGAATGATCAAGAGCTTTCCTATATCATGACCTTATTAGCTCTGGGTACCTGGAAAATAAAGAAGGATTATGCAAACTTTCTTATGTGAGTTTTTAGAATAACATCTTTTGCTTTGAACCTTGAACTGTCTCAAGTTATTTCTTGGAATAGCAACTACATTATAATTGTATTGTATTGTATTGTAATCGTATTTATATAGCGCTTACTACCCCTGACGAGGCCTAGAAGCGCTTTTCGATGAGTAGCACGCTACTCCGGAACCCAACAAGAATTAGTGATGGATTAGTATCATTAAATAATGAGTACAGTTTTAGTATTATTATGAGTTAATTTGAGCCGCGGATATGAGAGTTTGTTAGTTAGATTGACTGGAGTAATGGAGGGGTGGAGGAGGAAAGAAATCCAGAAGTGTTAATTGGGAGTATATCCTTCATTTACAAAACCCAAAGGCTTGGGATGAGTAAAGGGGGGCGGAGGGGGAAGAGTATGTGGAAGGGTTAGGGAGAGCATAGTAGAAGGGTGAGATGAATGCAGGAGAATTTAGTAGGGTTGTGTGGGAGGTCACAGAGGTAGAGTGAGGTTTGGTGAGTTAGATGTGGAGGTGGAGGGAAGAGCTTAGGCAGAGATATTTAGGAGATGAAAGTGGTAGAAGGGATTTGAGATGAGTCAGAGTGAGAATGAAGGATAGTTTGATAGAGACATGACATAAGAGTGATGAGTAGATAAGTGTGATAAGATGAGAGCAGGAATTCATAGATATCTAGTATAACAACCCAAAACCAGGAGCCATGCAATGATCCACGAACATGCCAAGCACAGAAACAACATATACATATATATATATATATATATATATATATATATATATATATATATATATATATATATATACCCACACACACATGAATACACACACATATGCACATACAATACATAATTAGAATCATGGGTAAAAAATACTTAGTCAGACAGGTTTAAAGAGTGTGTGTGTATTTTATTGTTATGACATAGTAGCAATACATATTTTCCAAAGAAACTATAAATAAATAGAAATATACATATAATCTGAAAAAAAAAAATGTATCCACATAGGCATATGCAGTTCATAGTTGTTTGAAAAAGGTGGTTATCAAGGAAAGAGCCAACTCTTGAGTAGTTTTCTGAAGACAAGAAAGTTATCTGTGGCTCTTATAGTTGGGGGTAATGAATTCCATAGTTTGGCTGCTTGGACGGAGAAGGATGTACCACCTATAGTCTTTTTCTTGTATAGTGGTGTTCTAAGGCGGGGTGCCAGTCTTGAGCGGAGGGTTCTTTGTTGGATGTATTTGGTAATTTTCTTTCTGATAAAAAGCGGTCCTGTTCCATGTATAGCTTTGTGGGTGATACAAAGCAGCTTGAAAGTGCATCTTCTGGCAACGGGTAACCAGTGTAGTGCTCTCAAGGCAGGGGAGATGTGGGATTGCGGCTTTATATGTAGTAGTAGCCTGGCTGCGGAATTCTGGATACGTTGTAGTTTTTTCATAACAGAAACAGATGATCCATGGTAGAGGCTATTGGCATAATCCAGTTTGGATAGTACAAGCGAGATAGTAGCTTGCAACTTGTGTGGAAATCCGAGGTGGGGGACGATGCGTCGTAAAGTCTTTAAGGTGATGAAACTTGTGCGTGCTAATTTGTCTATTTGGGCATTCATAGTTAACTTGGAATCCATGGTGATTCCTAGGTTTTTAACTTCCTTGGATAATTGAGGAGGTGGTCCGAGATCGTCAGGCCAGACGCACAGAGGGTCATATTTTTCCAGTCACCACATATGAGTATTTCTGTTTTGGAGGTATTTAGTTTGAGATGGCTCCAGGTCATCCACTGATCAACGGCTCTGAGGCAACTGAAGATTTGTGAGTTTTCAATGTTTTTGGGGTCTTCTAATTTAAGTAGTATTTGTGTGTCATCTGCATAGTTGTAGCATGTAAGATGGAAATCATTGATCAGTTCTAGTAAAGATATCATGTAGATGTTGAAAAGCAAAGGTGAGATGATTGACCCTTGGGGACCCCTGCTTTTGTGAGGTAGGGTTCGGACGACAAGGGGGGCGAGTGGATGATATTCGCTCTTTTTTGAAGATAGGAAGTAATCCAGTCAAGAGCAATCCCTTGTATGCCGGCTTCGTGGAGTCTTTGAGTTAGGGTGTCATGGTCAACCGTATCAAAGGCAGCTGAGAGGTCCAAGAGAAGTAGTGCAGCAACTCCATTTCGGTTGACTGTGTTTTTAAGATCGTCCCAGAATGCCATGAGTGCTGATTCAGTGCTTCTTCCTGGGCGAAATCCAGTTTGGAAGTCTGAAAGTATACAATTGTCTTCAATTAATTGTGACATCTGGGCGAATGCTGCTCTTTCTATCAATTTGCCCAGGAAAGGTCCGTTTGTGATTGGTCTGTAGTTGTTGGGGTCTTGCGGGTCTAGGTTTGTTTTCTTTAATAATGGTCGTATGTATGCCTTTTTCAGGTCTGCAGGAAAAGTTCCTGAAGTTAAAGAGTTGTTGATGATTCTTCTTACAGGTGTGGCAGCAGAAGTAGATAGCAGGATGTTCTTGAAGATTTGTGGTGGGCAATGGTCAGAAGGGCAACCAGAAGGTCTGCTTGCTTTGACCAAATCCATAAATTCATCCTGGGATATTTGTTTGAAGGACTGTAGAGGTTGGGATGGTTTATTCATAAAGGGTATTTTAGTAAAGGGGTTGGTGCTGATGGTTTTCTTCTGTTTTAAGTAGGAGTCCAATGTGTCTGCCTTGGTTGTGTAGTGAGTTGCCAATTTGTTTGTGAAATCTTGAGAGGTGGGATGACTTCCTTCCATGCATGTAGGTTTTCGAAATTCATTGAGAATTTTATAAAATTCCTTGGTTGTAGATTGAGCATTTTGAATTCTGTCTGAGTAGTATCTTTTTTTAGCTTTTTTGATTGATGATTTGTATAGCCTGTTAAGTTTGTGTAGCTGCAGTTTGTCTTGACTGTTGTTTGTTTTGAGCCAGGTCCGCTGCAATTTTCTGATTTGTTGCTTTATCTTTTTAAGTTCTGTGTTTCTCCAAGGTGTTGGTTTTCTTTTGTTGTGTTTAGTTTTTCTGAGTGGTATTAGGACATCAAAAGCTTCCTGTAGCCACTCATAAAGTTTTGGTACAGAATTAATTGTATCTAGATCTGTGTTTGCTGTTAGTTGTGTTTCTAAGTGATCCAAATTGAGTTTGCTCCATGGTCGATAGGTGTATGTATGTATGTAAGTAGTTGTGGGGTGTGTTGATTTGTGGAGTTGTATGTCGGAAAGTTATCATATGGTGGTCTGACCAGGTGGTTGGTGTGATGCTATGAATAGTAACAAGTCCAGGCTTAGCAACAATGACATCTAGGATGTGACCAGCGATGTGTGTGGGATTGTGTACAATCTGATGTAGGTTCAATGCGAGTAGGCCAGTGGTGATAGCTTTTGGATGGGGCATATTGGGTTTGTCAAACCAAATGTTTAGATCCACAAGAATGCATAGATTGGAGTATAGTGTAATAAGGTTTGAGACTGTGTCGAGAAAAGCATCTGGGAAAGTGGAGTTGTTAGGTGGAGGTCTGTAAAGGAGGAGAAAGTTACAGGAGGAAGTTGGAGTAGGGTGACATCTGGTAAGGAGGGCTTCACAACCTTGTATGGAGATGTTGTCTGTTTTACTGAGGTTCATTGCCTGTTTGAATATAATAGCTAGTCCACCTCCTCTCTTGCCTATATGGTTTTGTGTGATGGTTTGTTAGCCCAGAGGAAGGGCTTCGTGCAACACTGGTGCCATGTCATCTCCCAACCAGGATTCCGTAATGAATAGTAAGTCAGGTTGTGTGTCTGTGAGCAGGTCGTAGATGTGGTGCTTGTTTTTTTAGAGTGATCGAGCATTTATGAGCTGACAGTTTAGATAAGGTGTGTTAGTGGTAGTGTTGTTTTGTTTAGTAGAAGGGTAAGTAGTGTAATATAGTGTAGTATAACAGTAATCAATTAAAACATTAGTTTTCAGGAATAAACTGCGTTAGACTCATGAATGATACTGCAAGGTCACACTCTGTTTTGACTTTCAGAATTCAATTGCTTAGAAATTATTATACACTTTAATATCAAACTGAGCATCAAGATTTCAATGCCTAGAAATGATCGCCCACTCTGCCGATCTGAAACACAAGGGTTAAACACCAAGAATGAATCACGCACTCTGCTGCTGATTCAACCATCAGGATTTAAATGTCTAGAAACGATCGCACACTCTGCCGATCTGATTTGTAAGGGTTAATTGCCAAGAATGAATCGCGCACACTGCTGCCGATTCCACCATCAAGGTTTAAATGTCAAGATACGATCACGGACTCTGCCGATCTGAGCTGCAAGGTTTAATTGCCAAGAATGAATCATGCACACTGCTACCGATTCCACCATCAAGGTTTAAATGCCAAGATACGATTGCGCACTCTGACGATCTGAGCTGCAAGGGTTAATTGCCAAGAATGAATCATGCACACTGCTGTTGATTTAACCATCAAGGTTTAAATGCCAAGATACGATCGCGCACACTGCCGATCTGAGTTGCAAGAGTTAAATGCCAAGAATGAATTGTGCACACTGCTGCGATTCAACCATCAAGGTTTAAATGCCAAGATACGATCGCGCACACCGCCGATCTGAACTGCAAGAGTTAAATGGCAAGAATGAATCGTGCACACTGCTGCCGATTCAACCATCAAGGTTCAAATGCCAAGATACTATCGCGCACACTGCCGATCTGAGTTGCAAGAGTTAAATGCCAAGAATGAATCGTGCACACTGCTGCCGATTTAACCATCAAGGTTTAAATGCCAAGATACTATCGCGCACACTGCCGATCTGAATTGCAAGAGTTAAATGCCAAGAAAACCATTGCACACGCGATTTAACCAAAAGGCCCAAAACTCAAGTATTTCTGAAAACGGCCTCACCATCCTGCTTGAGGATCACCAATGAAATGAGGATAGGGCCTGGAAATCCTAGGTAGGCCTCCGGAACAGGAGCTCAGGAAAATGCTGCTGCTCTGCACCGGGACCTCTGAATAGTGAGCACGTGGAGCTGGGCTGAATCCCTTAAATAGACCCAGGCTCCGCCCACATGACACACCCAGCCAGACTGCAGGAAAGGATTCTAGAAAGGCTCAGAATAGGGACCAAACCCTAACTACACCCTGTAATCCTGCAGCAAAGTCTTGAAAATGAGCAATACATTGCAAACAGCATTAATGACGTTTCAAGATGAATCTCTGCAATGCAAAAGGATAACATACTGCATCAACACATAATGCATGAATTATTACATTACATAAGGATTGGCTTTTTGCATTACATCGCCCGTAGAGCGCGCACTGTCCTGATGTTGACAGTACTCCCCCCTCACGAATGCGCTCTAGGGCCTGGTTTGTCTGGGTTTAGGCAATGAAAATGCCGCACCAGTTGTGGACCATGAATGTCAGATGCGGAGACCCATGAGTTGTCCTCTGGACCGTAACCTTTCCAAGATATTAGATACCAGAGATTACAACCTCTAAATTTCGAATCCAGAACCTGTTTTACTTTGTATTCCAATTCTCCTTGTACTAGAACTGGAGCTGGTTGAGAGCGTTTTTTTTGGACTGCTCTTTTCAGGTGAGAAGTATGAAACACTGGATGAATACATAGTGATTTTGGTAACTGCAGCTTATAGGTTACTGGATTGATCTGCTGAAGGACTGTGTAAGGACTTATATATTTGGGATTAAACATATGTTTTTTCTTGAAATCAATATGGCGTGTGGAAAGCCACACTCTGTCTCCTGGCTTATATTGGGGTCCTTCACAATGTTTTTTTTCATAATTTTTTTTATACGTTTGTTTTGCTTTATCTAGATGTTGTTGGATTTGTTTCTGGGTTTGATGGAGTTGTCGTATTGTTTCTGACACCGCTGGTGTAAGTGAACTTTCTTGTGGAATTGTGATTGGCAAAGTAGCAGGATGGTAGCCAAATAGACCAAAAAAGGGTGTTGCACCAGTGGAAGTATGATACGAGATATTGTAGGCTAGTTCAGCTAACCAAAGCATTGATTTCCAAGAATGAAATGCTTTCTCAGCGTAAGCACGCAGATATTGTTACAGTGTCTGATTGAGTCTCTCAGATTAGCCATCCGTTTGAGGATGATGACTTGTAGATAGCATAGACGTAACTTGTAGCGTTCTGCGCCATGTCTTCCAGAAGTTAGAGGCAAATTGTAATCCTCGATCGGAGAGAATCACTTTTGGTAATCCCTGATAACGGACCACTCGATTTAAAAGTATTGTTGGCAATTCACTGGAGGTAGGCAATTTCCTGCCAGCAATGAAATGTGCATATTTATTGAGACTATCTACCACCACAAGGATTACTGAGTGAAATTGAACAACAGGCAGTCCTGTAATAAAGTCTAATGATATGTGTTCCCAAGGTCGGAGTGGAGTTGGGAGAGGATGTAACAGCCCTTTTGGTTTTGAATGACTTGTCTTGATGCCAGCACAAACTTCGCAGTTATCTACCAATTGCTTGACGTCTTTTGTCAAAGTAGACCACCAAAGGTATTGTTGTATTAGTTCAAGAGTCTTAGGAATACCTGGATGACCTGCCGTAGGCATAACATGTAACCAATGAAACACTAATTTGCGCAACTTGGAACAAATAAGCATGCATCATGAAAA
Source organism: Pleurodeles waltl (assembly GCF_031143425.1). Classification (NCBI taxonomy): domain Eukaryota; kingdom Metazoa; phylum Chordata; class Amphibia; order Caudata; family Salamandridae; genus Pleurodeles; species Pleurodeles waltl. The sequence continues at coordinate 94,614,875 of NC_090440.1, read as the reverse complement.
GGTAGGCCTTGTTTGATTGATCTTTTGGAATCTGCTTGAGCCCATTTCTGCCATTTTTCAATGGTGAAAGAATTACGAATCTCTTCAAAAAAGTCTTCTGTTTTGATGATACAAAGGATTTTGTCTGGAGCAATGACAGCTTGTGGGGGCTGGATTGTGGGTAACATGGTAGAATCTTGTCTGGACAAGGCATCCGCTTTGCGATTGTCTTTACCGGGACAGAAGGTTACCACAAAATCAAACTCGGCAAAAAACAACATCCATCGCAATTGTCGAGGAGTCAAAAGTCTAGCTGAACTCATGAACTGGAGATTGCAATGATTTGTGTATACTGTGATAGTGTACTTGGCACCTAGCAAATAGTGTCTCCACTCTTTGAAGGCATCACAGATTGCTAGAAGCTCTTTCTCAGCGATGACATAGTTTCGTTCAGCTTCGTTTAGTTTTTGAGACATGTAGGCTACAGGGTGTAGCTGACCAGTATCTTTACTGCGTTGTGATAACACTGCACCAATGGCCACATCTGAAGCATCTGCTTCCACTACGAACGGACGTTCAGTATCTGGATGAGTCAAGACTGGGGCAGTGGAGAAAGCTTCCTTTAAGGTTGATAAAGCCCTGTCAGCTGCTGGAGACCATACAAATGATTCTTTCTTTCGTAATAGCTTGGTGATTGGTGCCACTGTCTGTGAGAAATGATCTATGAACCTGCGATAGAAGTTTGCAAAGCCTAGGAAGCATTGAACATCTTGAACAGTCGTTTGAATTGGACAATCAGATACTGCTTGTACTTTTCTTTCTGCCATGACCATGCCTTTAGGGGTAAGGATGACCCCTAAAAATTCAACAGTGGTAACATGAAATTCACATTTGGTTAATTTGCAATATGGATAATGTTTTCGAGGAGCTGTGAGAATCTTCTTGACATGTTGCACAGGTTCGACTTCGTTATCAGAATAGATTAGAATGTCATCGATATAGACCATTGCAAATATATCCATGAATTCTCTGAGGACATCTTTCAAAAAGAATTGGAACGCTGCTGGTGCATTACAAAGTCCAAAGGGCATGACTGTATATTCAATAGACCATATCGAGTTTTAAAGGCAGTTTTCCATTCGTCACCTTCTCTCATTCTGACTAAGTGGTAAGCACCTCTTAGGTCTAACTTGGGGTAGATGTTGGCCTTTTTAACTTGACAGGAATCAAGGGTAATGGGTATTTGTTTTTTACTGTGATTTTGTTCAATCCTCTGTAGTCTATGCAGGTTCGAAGATCCCCATTAGCCTTCGGGACAAAAAAAAGGAGGAGATGCTGCAGGAGACTTGGAGGGTCGAATAAAGCCATTAGCTAGAAATCGGTCTAAATATTTTCTTAGGTGTTGGTTTTCGTGTTCTGACAGGGTGTACACACGACAACTAGGGAGTATAGCACCAGAGTCAGATCAATTTGACAGTCATATGGTCTGTGAGGTGGCAAGGTTTCTGCTTCTTTTTCATCAAATACGTCTAGGAAGGATGAATACTGCCTGGGTAGCATTACATTTTTTTCAGCGGCTGTGGCTATGTGGGTTTTGTGACGAACTGTGACTCTCGCTGTCTGGAGACATTTTTCCTTACACATGAGTGAAGAAAACATGATTTTTCTTTCTTGCCAGTCTATTAAAGGGTTATGGTAACATAACCACTGCATTCCCCGGATGATCCCATACTGAGGAGCATGGATGACATCAAAGATTAGTTTTTCTACGTGTTTGGTATCTTGATTCCCCCCTTTGCAGATAACAGACAAGGGGAGGGTCTGTAGAGTCACTGGATCTCCAGCTAGGAGCTTTCCATCTACAGCTTGTACTATTTCTGGTGTTTTCTTCTTCATACATGGGATCCACCATGTTTGAAGTAATTGTGCATTGATAAAGTTGACAGTAGCCCCGGAGTCTACTAAGGCTTTCATTGGATAACTCTTCTTTTTTACTAACACTTCTAGGTCTAACTTGAGATGTCTTGACTGTGAAGGGTCCATGGTTACACCCAAAAGCAACCCTTCTTTGCACCTTGGGTGTTCTAGTTTTCCGGCTCCATTTGTACATTTGCTACCACTTTCTTGGTGGGGATTTGCTTGCTTTTCGGTTTTACTGTACATTCTTTGGCAAAGTTGCCCTTTCTACCACAGTACAGGCATTGTCCATTCTTTCTACGTAGATCTTTCTCTTCTTTCGTCAAGGGCTGTCTGATGGTTCCAATTTCCATTGGTTCATGATTATGCTGTTTCTGAACTTGTGATTCTCTGCATTCTTGAACACACCAGGAATGTTTCTCAGTCTTTTTGAGTGCTCCTTGTCGTTCAGAAAGACGATGGTCCAGTCTTAAAACAAGATTGATCAAATCTTGACAATCTGTGGGTTGAGGATCGATCTGACCGAGAATCTCTTTTAGCTCATCTTTGGTAGAACAGGGCTGCTTGCTTTTCTTCAGGACAGGATGTTTCTGCTATCAGTCGATTAAAGCTAGCCAAGTAAGAAACTAAGGCCCTCATTACAACCCTGGCGGTCGGTGTTAAAGCGGCGGTAAGACCGCCAACAGGCCGGCGGTAAAAAAAATGGAATCACGACCATGGCGGAAACCGCCAACATAGACAGCCACTTTAACACTCCGACCGCCACTGCGGTACAAACAAACAACATGGCGGTCACCGCCAACAGACAGGCGGAAGACAATGTACCGCCCACACCATTATGAGAGGCCAATCCGCCACCTTTTCTGGGGTGGATTCAACGCAAACAAACTCACGGCGGAAACAGGACTTGGAAGGGAAAACTCTCACCTCTACACACCCCATGAGGAACCAGGGCGCCATGGAGCCGGAACTCCAAATTCTCCCTGCGATACTCTTCCTGCTCCTCTACCAGGAGCACGACCGACGGCGGCGACGACCACGGTGAGTACTGCACCAAGGACATAGGGGAGGGGGGAGGGAAAAGAGAGTGACACACACATGCAACACGCAACGCCCCCACCCCCACCCTCACCCACAACAACACACACACCAATACCTGCTGAAACATTACATTCCCCCCAACCCCCCCTGGAAGAACGCAGGGACAAAAGGAAATGAGTTGAATGATTGTAATCAGGAAAAATTAATTACTCAAAAATATATATACACTATTAAAAAATATGTACACCAAGAATTCAAGTCCATGTACTGCACCTACATAGTCCATGGACCACTGGGCCCAAAATGCATGTGCGAGGCCCACACTCAATACTTGATCCAAACGGAGAGAACACTGCAGGGGCATCAGATCGAAATAAAACAGGCCCCTCAGGGGAAAGGGAAGGGGGGGCACCTCAGCCGGATGAGTGCACGACACCAGCTCCACGAGGAGGCTCCATGCCCATTGAGGTATCCTGGGGAGTGCAAAGCCACAGACTCACAAGTCTCTCCAGTGGGTGGTTTGCCCACTGGCTTTATCCTGGGGAGTGCAAAGCCACAGTCTCACAAGTCTCTCCAGTGGGTGGTTTGCCCACAGCTTTATCCTGGAGAGTGCAAAGCCACAGTCTCACAAGCCTCTCCAGTGGGTGGTTTGCCAGCTGCTTTATCGTGGGGAGTGCAAAGCCACAGTCTCTCAAGTGGATAACAGTCTCCACTCTTTCTGGAGGGGGCCTGGTGCCCAGAGTGCTTCATCCTGCCAAGCAATGAGGTAGTGGATGCCTTTCTCCACTGGCTCTGGAGGGGGCCTGGTGCCCAGAGTGCTTCTACCTGCCAAGGACTGAGGTAGTGGATGCCTTTCTCCACTGGTTCTGGAGGGGGCTTGGTGCCCAGAGTCCTTCATCCTGCCAAGGACAGAGGTAGTGGATGTGATACTCCACTGGTTCTGGAGGGGGCTTGGTGCCCAGAGTGCTTCATCCTGCCAAGGACAGAGGTAGTGGATGCCTTTCTCCACTGGTTCTGGAGGGGGCCTGGTGCCCAGAGTGCTTCATCCTGCCAAGGACTGAGGTAGTGGATCTGACACTCCACTGACCATGGGGCAACATGGAAGCTGTCCAGGCCCCTGGAACTGACCACCAGCCTCGTACGAATGACCACTGGGGATGGCAGCCATGTCTGCGGTGGTGCCACTGGCACAGGATGTGACGTGGCCGCTGGCAGTGCTGGTGGCGGGCTCAGTAGGGGCAGTGCTTGCGGCGCTAATTGTGCAGCTGTGCTGGTGGTGGCTCACTGAGCGTGCTGCTGGCGGCGGGGTCCTGAGCGGCGGTGCTGGCGAGGGGCTCACTGAGCGTGCTGCTGGCAGCGGCGGTGCATGTGGCGGCGGTGCATGTGCAGGTGGCGGTCTTGTCCGCCGTGCAGGTTGGCGGCGACTTCCCTTTCTTTCTCTGGCCCTTCCCCACCTTGGATGGTGGCGCAGCTGTCTTGCCCCTCCCAACTGTTATAATGGCTGAGCCCTTGGTGGCAGGTGTTTTGGCCTTATTCCTCTGGGCTGTGGGCAACTTCTTTTGTTTTGGAGGTGGGGGAATGTCCTTAGCCTCGCTCCTTTGGACACTGGCTGCCCTGCTGCTTGGTGCACTCCAGAAGCCGGTTACTGCTGGCACCACTGTTCCTGGTGATGTGGTGGCTGAGGTGCTGGGTTGGGACCTGGAAAGGTGGGCCCTAGGGGACAGAAGGGGTGGGGGAGGTGAAGGGAAGAGGTCAAGGTTTGACAGGAAAAGTTTTTTAGACACACTGGGACGGGTAGATGGAGGCGGTTTGGGAGTGGAGGAAGAGGTAGTGGTTGTAGGAGGTGTTCGTTTGCTGACTTTGGGTGAAGGTGCATGGGCTTGAGGCTGTCGTGAGGTGGATGGCTGTTGGGTGGGTGTGTGACTGCATTTGTGTAGTTTGGGAGGAGGGCTCACAGACACACTGGGAGAGGACACAGGGGATGTGTGAATGGTAGTGGGGTGGTGAGTGCACATGAACGGTGTGTGGTGATGGGCGTTCTGGTAATGGAGGTAGTGGCTGAAGATGTAGTGCATGCAGGTGTGAGTTGAGACGTGACAGTTAGGGAGAAGGGAGACGTGGAGGAGGGGGACACAGTGGAGGCAGTGGATGTTGGTATGGGTGCATGGGTATGATAGTTGTGTGAGTGCCTGTGGGATGTGTGGTGGTTATGTTTGCCAGAGCTACCCTTGTGTGTTGAGGTGTGTGCATGCTGGTCTGATGGTGTGCTTGGGATAGGCTGAGGTACTGGGGATTGGGTCTGGGTGGAGAAGGTTGGAGGGGGAGGTTGGACACAGGGACAATGGCTGCCATCAGTGCTGAGGCCAGAGTCTGAAATGCTCGCTGTTGGGCTGCCTGGCCAGAATGAATGCCCTCCAGGTATGAATTTGTCTGTTGCAACTGCCGCTCTACACCCTGGATGGCATTCAGAATTATAGACTGCCCAACAGTGAGGGATCTCAGGAGGTCAATGGCCTCCTCACTGAGGGCAGCAGGGCTGACTGGGCAGGGGCTGAGGTGCCTGGGGCGAAGGAGATGCCCACCCTCCTGGGTGAGCGGCCATGGGGCACATGCTGAGGGGCTGCTGGGAGGGCAGTGCTGGTAGGGGGGGTGGTGGCTGTACCTGTAGATGTGGTGGGCACAGAGGGGCCCGCCACCGCAAGGGAGCTCCCATCAGAGGAGGAGTCGGTGTCGCTGGTGTCAGCTCCTGTCCCCGCCGTGGAGCTCCCCTCGCCCTCCGTCCCACTGGTGAATTCTGAGTCCGAAGTCTCATCCTCCAGGGCCATGTGGGATGCAGCTCCCTCCTGCTCCAGTGGCACAGCTACTCCGCCTGATGATGCTAATGCATACAAGAACAGGGAGACCACAAAGAGGGGGGGAAAGAAAGTAGAAAGACATGTTCAGTGCATGCAATACTGATACCGTTGGCGGACACTAGAGACACAGCAGCCTTCTGCACTACGCCTTGCACTTTGAGTTCCCTAATTGATCACAGGGACATGGGGTACAAGGCCTATGCCCGATTGCTGCACACATGCAAGTCACAGGAGCCTGACTAGGTGTAGATAGCTCTTACCACTGGAGGGGATGGGGTGCCACTGAGCCTGCCTCACAAAGGGTCCTTGCCTACAAGGCTCGCCCTAGCCATGGGGAACCCACAGCCCACCTTCCCCACCCAGACACCTCCAATGCGATCTGAATCAGATGGATGTGAGTGTACTCACCCCCTTGTGGCTGCTGTGATGCCCTCAAGCACCCATCCAACTCCGGATACGCCACCGCCAGGATCCGGAACATCAGGGGGGTCATGGTGCGACGGGCACCCCTCCCACCTTGGGAGGCCATCCCCAGCTGGGCCTCCGCCGTCTTCTTGCTCCAGCGCGAATGTCTTCCCATCTTTTACGGCAGTGGGTGCTCTGTCTGTGGTGGACCCCCAGGGCCCGGACGTCCTTGCCGATGGCACACCAAATATCCTTCTTCTGGTGGGCGCTGACCTACAGGAATAGTACAGGGGAAAAGGAAAAACTATAACCATCCGGACCGTCACAGTCATTGGCCCACGTTCCCACCCTTGCCCTGATGCATATCCACTCACCGTTGTTTCATGCACGCCTCATTCCCCCCCTCATCTCCCATCCACACCACTCCAAACAGGCATTGCCCATACAGCATGCTCACAGTGTACTCACCTGTCTGTCTGGAGGCCCGTAGAGTAGCGTGTACTGGGGGAGGACCCCATCCACTAGTTTCTCCAACTCCTCCGATGTGAAGGCAGGGGCCCTTTCCCCAGACACTTGAGCCATTGTCGCTTCCAGACTGAGGTCACAGCAGCACTTGCAGTGTAGGTCCTCTCCTGTCGAAGATCAGGTATCAAGTGAGTGAATAGAGATAAAATGGTGGTCACGTCCGCGGCAGTGCATACCGTCACCGCTGGCGTACATCATCATTAGCTCCTGGGACCCATAGAGTCCAATGTTAACCAATGCAGGATTGCACCGCGGTCTTCGACCGCCTACCGCAACGGTGTACAATGCCAGCGCAGTTACCTCATATCCCCTTGTCCCACATTACAGGTCAGGCAGCCGCCATTTCAGGGGGCCACATGGCATTAATTTAAATGCGTCACACCAATGTAGGCGTTGCATACACACTATGACAGGCACATAGCGGATTGACAAATGTGTGCAATAAAGTTGTTTATTTCGTACCTCAGTATTGGCTGACCCTCTGATCGCTGTTCTCATCCTTAGAGCACGTCCGCTGGGGCAGATGAGGAGATGGCGGCATCCTCCGGTGTACAGACCGCTGGTGGACCTGTCGACAATGGAAGAGCGACATGTAATAGTCACCTACAGTCTTGATCGTGCCACAACCCAGGAACTGTGTGCCCAGTTGGAGCCAGACCTGATGTCAGCTATCCGCCATCCCACAGGAATCCCCCCTCTAGTATAGGTCCTGTCAGTACTCCATTTCGTGGCAAGTGGGTCCTTTCAAACAACAGTGGCCATTGCATCAGGAATGTCCCAGCCAATGTTCTCTAACGTGTTGTCCAGAGTGTTGTCTGCCCTGCTGAAACACATGCGCAGCTACATCGTTTTCCCTCAGGTGGAGGATTTGCCTACAGTGAAAGGTGACTTCTATGCCCTGGGACATATCCCCAACATCATAGGTGCCATTGATGGGACACATGTGGCCTTGGTACCCCCCCGCAGGAGTGAACAGGTGTACAGAAACCGGAAGAGTTACCATTCAATGAATGTGCAGATGGTGTGTTTGGCCGACCAGTACATCTCCCATAAGAACCCCAAGTTTCCTGGCTCAGTGCATGACGCTTACATTCTGAGGAATAGCAGCATCCCTTATGTGATGGGGCAACTCCAGAGGCACCGTGTGTGGCTATTAGGTGAGGACATGGAGCCTATACAGTGTGAATAGTTGTCTGGGTCTGGGGTTGTCCCTAAGGGTTTCTGTGTGTCTAACAGTTGTCCTTCGACATTTGCAGGTGACTCTGGCTACCCCAACCTGTCATGGCTACTGACCCCAGTGAGGAATCCCAGGACAAGGGCAGAGGAACGCTACAATGAGGCACATGGGCGAACTAGGAGGGTTATAGAGAGGACCTTCGGCCTCCAGAAGGCCAGGTACAGGTGCCTCCATATGACAGGTGGTTCCCTATACTACTCACCAAAGAAGGTGTGCCAGATCATCGTGGCCTGCTGTATGCTGCACAACTTGGCTTTACGATGACAGGTGCCTTTTCTGCAGGAGGATGGTCCTGAAGGAGGTGTTGTGGCAGCTGTGGAGCCTGGGGACACTGAAGAAGAGGAGGCAGGAGAAGAGGACATAGACAACAGAAACACCGTGATCCATCAATACTTCCAGTGAGACACAGGTAAGAAGACATCACTGCCTCCTACATCTGATAAAATTGTTCGACCTCTCATCTGTCAGTCACTTTCTCCTCCTGTCCGGTGACATTGGGTAGGGGTCCTGCAGGGGTGTAAAGGCATGATTATTGCATCTGTGTGTGCCATGGTGTGCAATGGGTGGGTGACCCTGTACCCCGTCCTTCCATTCCTGTGTAGGACCTTGTGTGATCATTGTTTAGGGGTCTGTGTGGGTATGTGTAGTGGACATGCATTGGTGATGGGTCTCCATGCTTTGTTGTTGCATGCAGGGCTTGGTGTTGGGATGTGTGATAGTGGGACATATGTGAGGAGTTTGAGTGATGGGGGTGAGGGCGAGGGTGGGGGTATGTGATAGCATGCAGGTAGGGTGGGGGATGAAGTAGTGAAAGATTTAACTTACCAGAGTCCATTACTCCAGCTACTCCTGCAAGGCCCTCAGGATGCAGTATAGCCAAGACCTGCTCCTCCCATGTTGTTAGTTGTGGGGAGGAGGTGGGGGTCCGCCGCCAGTCCTCTGAACCGCAATGTGGTGTCTTGAGACGACGGACTGCACCTTAACCCGTAGGTCGTTCCACCTCTTCCTGATGTCATCCCGTGTTCTTGGGTGCTGTCCCACTGCGTTGACCCTGTCCACGATTCTGCGCCATAGCTCCATCTTCCTAGCTCTGGTGGTGTGCTACACCTGTGATCCGAATAGCTGTGGCTCGACCCGGATGATTTCCTCCACCATGACGCTGAGCTCCTCCTCAGAAAACCTGGGGTGTCTTTGCGGTGCCATGGGGTGGTGTGGGTGATGTGTGAGCTGGTGTGTGTTGTGATGTGTGGGGTGATGTTTAGGAGTGGGTGGTGTTTTGTGGATGGATGTGTATGTGTGATGGTGTTGTGTGCCTCTGTATGCTGGTGTTGTCTTTGCTTTGCTGTCTCTCTGGCCTTCTTCAAAGTTTTTGGTAGTAAGGGTTTGTTGGTAATGTGGGTGTGTGTTTTATATTGTATTGGGTGTGTGGGAGTGGTGTGTGTATGTGTATCAGGTGTGTGTATTTTGATTTGTCCAATGTGGCTGTGTTTTGTAAATGTGTGTGTATTTTGAGCGCAGCGGTGTGTACCGCCAATGGAATCCGTGGATGAAAGACCGCAGCGTGGATTCATGGGTCGTGATAGTGTGGGCATATTCCTGTTGGCGTGACGGTGGAGGTTTTGTTATCGCCATGTTATCACTGACCTTAGGTGTGGCGGACGTGTGTGGGTGTCTAGATTAGGCGGTTTCTGAGATGTGGGTGGTAATAGCTGTGGCGGAATTCCGCGGCGGTGTGTTGGCGGTCTTCTGAACGGCGTTAGGCGGTTTTTACCGCCGATGTTGTAATGAGGGCCTAAGTCTTTATTGCCTTGTCTCAATTCTAGCAGTTCTCGGTCTGCGGATAAAGTGACTGTTCTTCGATCAAACACTCTTTCAAATTCTCAAATTATAAAGCAGGGGACTGTCTTTACGCACAAGAGGGATTGCCCAAGTGACCGCGTCTCCAGCCAAATAGGATAGCAGGAAGGCCACCCTGAATTGGGCATCAGGGAAGGTGTTTGGTCGACAGGTGAAATGCATTTCTAATTGAGTCAAAAAGGATTGTGCTTTCTGAGTATCACCTGAAAACCTTTCTGGAGGAGCCAAAGGAATAGCTGAGGGAACTGTGAGGGAAATGTTTATTGGAGGGTTTCCTCCTGAACCTTGAGAAGGAGGACCAAACCAACCTGTACCCAGAGGACCTTGCTCCTTCTTTTCTACTCTGTATTGCAACTGACTCACTCTCTCTGCTAGACTGGTTGCTACATCTTTAGATGCTACTACATCCGATTGGAGCTGCGTAATTACTTTAACTAACCCATCCAATGTGGCCATATTGACAACCTAGCGCAAACCAGGAGGATTAAAAATTTGTGGGCTCACTATTCTGTCAGAGTCCGGATCCTCGGGGTTTGCGCCTGTTCCCAATATGTCCACCTCTTGGCAGCTCCAAACTCTACTAGCTATTATAGCACAGAGTTAAAGAATGGCCAAGTGGGGGATGGGGTTTTAGGTTGGGAATAGCGGGGAAGGAGACCTGTGGAAGCAAAAATTAAGAACACAATAGCAAGATTACTCACATTGACTTTCATAAACTTTGTTCCTAATATTTATATACTGATAACATGAATGATCAAGAGCTTTCCTCTATCATGACCTTATTAGCTCTGGGTAACTGGAAAATAAAGAAGGATTATGCAAACTTTCTTATGTATGTTTTTAGAATAACATCTTTTGCTCTGAACCTTGAACTGTCTCAAGTTATTTCTTGGAATAGCAACTACATTATACCAGTAATCAATGAACACATTAGTTTTCAGGAATAAACTACGTTAGACTCATGAATGATACTGCAAGGTCACACTCTGTCTTGACTTTCAGAATTCAATTGCTTAGATATTATTATACACTTTAATATCAAACTGAGCATCAAGATTTCAATGCCTAGAAATGATCGCGCACTCTGCCGATCTGAAACACAGGGCATAAATGCCAAGAATGAATCATGCACTCTGCTGCCGATTCAACCATCAAGTTTCAAATGTCAAGATACGATCACGCACTGGGTGGCATGGTCCACCAAGACCAGGATGAACCTGTTGCCCAGGGCTGTCTTGGGGTCCAAAGGGGTGCTCACAACAGGAAAAGGTTGGAGGGGAGCTTTATGTTTCCCTCCGCTTTTGCCACTTGCTTGGCAAGTCTGACAGGCCCTACAGAAAGCATCTGTATTTTTCTCATTTGGGGCCAGTAGAAGTGGGTGACAAGCCTGTGAACGGTTTTGACCTGCCCTGAATGTCCTGCCAGAGGCACATCATGAGCCCAACCCAGCAGGAAGGCTCTCAAGCACTGGGATACCACCAGCACATGGACTGCCCCAGGCTCAGCAGCTTTGGGCTCGCTATACAGGAGACCATTCTCCCAATAGATCAGGTGATTCTTGGGCTCAGCGCCAGCTGCCTGCTCCCTAGGACCTATGAGAGTAGAACACACCTTCTGCCCTGCACAGAACTCTTCCCTGGTGGGACCCCCTTCTTGCTGCCAATGGGTCAGCTCAGGTAGGTCTCAGAGTTCAGCCATTTGTTCCCCTGTAGGTGCCGGGACACCCCCTTGAGGTCAGCCTCCTCCCGGAATTTGGGAACTTCAAGGGTGGGTTTCCAGTGCCCCTTGCCCTTTCTTTTGGCAGGCACCTGGGCCACTCTTTCAGACTCCAGGTTCTTCTGATCACCCCGACTGGTCAACATTTACCGAGTGGTCACGCATGCCCACCTGCAACCCCAACATCCCCAAGTGTGACCAGAGCTCCACCTCCTTCCATGCAGAAGCCTTCAGGTCATGGCCCAGCAGACAATCAACTGGCATGGTGGGACTCACAGCTACCCTCAAGGATCCTGAGACCACCCCCCATTTAAAGGGAATCTGCGCCACACTGGCGCTCTGAGTTGTCCACTGCAACTACTTAGTGGAATACACCAGGGACTATCTGCTCTTCAGACACCAGGTGATACCGGACCGTGGTCACACTGGCTCTAGTATCTCTGAGAGCTTCTATCCTCTGCCGATTGATGGTTACCCACTGCATGTATTTTTTTGTGTTACCAGGCGTTAGGTTTCTCTGGACCATCTCACCGTCCCCTAGTGAGACAAGGGTCATCTCGGTTGGTTTCTCACACCCACCTGGTACCAACTCCTCCCCAAGGTCTACACTGTCCAACCCCTTGGCCTGCCCACCGGTGGGTGGCTGTGCCCACTTGGGACATTTGGGATCCTCCTTCATGTGACCCACCTGGTCACAAGCAATGCATTTACAGGGTCCCGCCTCTGCAGGCTTTCCTGAAGAGGCCCATAGTTTCTTATCTCCTGGGGGGTGGGACTTTTTACCCTGGGTACTAGATTGGGGCCCTTTGGAGGACTCCTTTTGTTTATCCCCCCACTCTGTTGCTGGGGACCCTGCCCACCTTTAGCGGAGTCTCCCCATTCTTGTGGACCCTGATACTCACCAGCCGTCCGCCTCCATAGCAAGCTTCCTGGGGTCAGTCAGCTTACTATCAGTCAAGTGCTGGTACCTCTCTGCAAAACACAGACTAGACAAGTGCTCCCATGCAATTAAGTTGTACAGCCCCTGAAAATCTGTGACATTACTGCCCTTCACCCAACCACCCTGTGCCCTGCAAAAGGAATCCACAGATTCCAACTAGGTCTGTGGTTCTCCTTCTAAACGGATCTCTGTACTTGTCAGGAGTGAGACCATACCTGGTGAGAAGGGCCCACTTCATGTCAGAATAGGTGAGGTTGTACCCTTTACCCAAAGCTAAAAAAGTGTCCTTCCCCTCCTCTGTGAAGTGGTTCCACAATCCTGCTCCCCAATTCTTCTCAGGGACTCCATTCATGTGGATAGATGCCTCATATTCCTCAAACCTCCTCTGGCTATCATCTCCCTTCTTGTACTCTCTTCCTACATTCTTGAGAATGTGTACTATTCTGTTTGAGTGCACTGAGGTATTGCTGCCACCATCACTGCTAGATCTACTCCTCTGATCCAGCTCCTTTAATCTGAGGTCTAAAAGCATCTTCCTTTCCTCCATGGATCGCTTCTCCCTTTGGTCCTCCATTTTTAGCCTCTCCAACTCTATCTGATGTCTCCTAGTTTCCCTCCTGTCCCCCAGCTCTTCTGGGGTCAGACCCTTGGAAACACTACTGCTGCCTGGCCCAGGGGATACCTCTCCCCACCAGCAGCTCCTGTATCCTCAGCACATCTTCCCTTGGATTTGGCTCCACGGTCTCCCCAGTTGGATCCTCAGAATTCCCACTGCCATTTCTGGCTGCTCGCAGGCCTTCAGCACCTTTTGTAGCTCCTCCTTCTTGGTGAGGCCTCTAACTTGGACTTTGAGGCTATTGCAAACTGACTTCAGTTTCTTCACGTGTAGGTTTCCAACCTATCTTCTTCAAAAACCAAATCCAGGGATGTAACTGATGATGCTCTTGACTGAGACATGATGTTGGAGGACGCAACTTGAACGCAAGACCAAAAGTAACAAACAGTAACAAATCCAAATCCAAAAACAACAACCTGTATGTTGTACGTAGTGGTGTGCAATATTGTAGTAGTGCACACCAATCACTGTAGGTCAAGTGCAAATGCAAGTCCTATCCTTACTGCTGACAACCAATGTTAGAAATGGGGTCTGTAGTTGGCAGTCGGTTTGCACCCTGTCCAAGTAGGGACCCTCACTCAAGTCAGGATAAGGAAGATATCCAGCTCAGACAACTTCAGCTCACCCCCTTGGTAGCTTGGTATGAGCAGTCAGGCTTATCTCAGAAGCAATGTGTAAAGCATTTGCACATAGCACACAGTAATACAATGAAAACACTATAAAAGGACACCGCACCAATTTGAGAAAAATAGCCAATATTTATCTGTGTAAAACAAGACCAATATGAGAACCATCCAACATACAGTAAGAAAGATATGAATTTTGCAATAATTACTTCAAAATACAGTTCCTTGAAGTTGATAGCTCCATCTGGGGCTATCACAGCGTCGTGAACAACAAATCTAACAGTTCAGGCCGGCGGCGGCGCCGGGGGCCATCTACGGTGTCGGGAAGACCCTCAAACAGTACCTTGGAAATACAGAGCGTTGTAATCCTCGCGATGAGACCCGGAGTGCGGCGTCGCTTGTATCGGTTCCGGAGGTCGTGCGGGAGTCATCAGGCCCTTGAAGTCACAGGCGCTGCAGTTCGAACTCCTGGCCGATGATGAAGTCAGGAGTGCTGGTGTAGATGGCGTTGGGGCTGTGGTGCGAATCAGGACGATGCAACATGTGGTGCCCACAGGTCACGGTGAAGGCAGCGGCTCGGTAACAGCACCCTGCTGCGTCGGTGAGACTGGAGAAGTGTCTCCAGGTCATGGTGCAGGCAGCGGCATCATCATTGCTGAAGTGCTCTCGTCGGTCGGCCCAAGATGGCAGGGTAGCGCGGGTTCCATGTGGTGCCCACGGCTCGTGGTGCAGACATGGTGTCTACTGATGACACTGGAGTTGATGGCGCTGGCGTCGGTGGACCGGGGCTGCTGAGCAGGACGGGACGGTGCTCTGTGTACCTCACGAGCAGTGTCCTCAGGCCACGGTGCAGGCAGCGGCGTTGCAAAGTGCGGGTCCCATAAGTCACGGTGCAAGCAACGGCTCGGTGACGGCGTCAGGTGGCGATGTTGGTGAGACCAGGGTTGCGGTGCGATATGGGGCACGCCTCTGTGTGGTGTCGTCAGGTCATGGTACAGTCATCTGCGTCGTTGACGCCGTCACAGTGGTTTTTGCAGCAAAAAACAAACAGTTCCCAGTGCTGCAGGCAGATGAAGCTAAGTATTTGATATCCCTGAGACTTCCAACAGGAGGCAAGCTCTGCTCCAAACCCTTGGAGAAACTTCACAAGCAGGATACACAGCAAAGTCCAGTCTTTGCCGTCTTTAGGGCAGAAACAGCAATTGCAGGCCAACCCAGCAACCCAGCAAAGCACACACAGCAACTGGGCAGTACTCCTTCTCCAGCTCTTCTCCTTGGCAGAGGTTCCTCTTGATCCAGAAGTCTGGAGTTTTGGGTCCACTATGTATACCCTTTTCTGCCTTTGAAGTAGGCAACCTTCAAAGAAAAGTCTGTTGTCAACAATATCCTGCCTTGCCCAGGCCTGGCCCCAGACACACACCAGGGGGTTATAGACTGCATTGAGTGAGGGATGGCACAGCCCTTTCAGGTGTAAGTGACCACTCCTCCCTCCACTCTAGCCCAGATGGCCCTTCAGGTTATGCAGGCTATACCACCAGCTCCCTTTATGTTACTGTCTAGAGGGAATTCACAACAGCCCAACTGTCAGTCTGACCCAGACAAGCAGCCAGAGGCACAGAATGGTTTAAACAAGAAAATGCCCACTTTCTAAAAGTGGCATTTTCAAACAGACAATTTAAAAAACAACTTTACCAAAAGGTGTATTTTTAAATTGTGAGTTCAGAGACCCCACAACTCCATATTTCAATTTGCTTTCAAAGGATATGCAGGCTACACCTAAGCTCCCTTTGTGTCACTGTCTAGAGGGAATTCACAACAGCCCAACTGTCAGCCTGACCCAGATGTGGAATACACAGGCATGCAGAGGCACAGAATGTTTTAAGCAACAAAATGTTCACTTTCTAAAAGTGGCATTTTCAAACAGAGAATTTAAAAAACAACATCATCTAAAGGTGTATTTTTAAATTGTGAGTTCAGAGACCCCAAACTCCACATTTCAATCTGCTCTCAAATGGAAACTGTACTTTAGGGATATTTAAAGGCAGCCCCCATGCTAACCTATGAGAGATAGGCCTTGCAACAGTGAAAACCAAATTTGGCAGTATTTCACCGTTAGTACATGTAGAACACACCAGTACATGTCCCACCTTCTAAATACACTGCACCCTGCTCATGGGGCTACCTAGGGCCTACCTTAGGGGTGCTTTACATGTAGTAAAGGGGAAGGGTTGGTCCTGGCAAGTGGGTACACCTGCCAGGTCGAATTGGCAGTTTAAAACTGCACATACAGACATTGTAGTGGCAGGTCTGAGACATGTTCAGAGGGCTACTCATGTGGGTGGCACAACCAGTGCTGCAGGCACACTAGTAGCATTTGATTCACAGACCCTGGGCACCTCTGGTGCACTTTACTAGGGACTTACCAGTAAATCAAATATGCCAATCATGGATAAACCAATCACCAACACAATTTACATAGGGAGCACTTGCACTTTAGCACTGATCAGCAGTGGTAAAGTGTGCAGAGACAATACACCAGTAAAAACAGATCCCAGCATACCATAAAAACAGGAGGTCAGAAGGCAAAAAGACAGGGGAAACATGTCAAAAGATGCCAGGTCTAACAATGGTAATTGATTAAAGGCCCAACACATCAAGGAGGTCATACTCTTGATCTGATTCTGGCCCCAACAGACCTGAATATAATAAGGGATACGATCCCAGTATGCTGGTCACATCACCGATTAAGAACCTCTGGTCTAGGGGGCCTAAAATGAAAGAGGACGGAAACATAACCACAAGGGTAGTGCAGAGTAGAGGCAAGATAAGGAAGTTGAAAAAGGTTAAACTATGCATAACAACTAATTGTTACCAAGAGAAATACACGGGGATGAAAACTATGTATATTTTCAGAATTCCATCGGAGATACCCTAATTATTATATTGGTGCCTGTGATTTGGCAAGTGAAACCAAAACCATCAGCCCCTTCGTTTACAGAAGCCTTGAAAGAAAGTAAAACCAAGTGCAGGAAACCTGAAAGGCAATGGCGAAGGACCTATTTAGAGAATGATAAACTGCAATTAGAAACTGCACTAAATAATTTAAAAAATGAAATTAGAAAAGCTAAAGAAAACTTCTACACTAAAACTATGACAGAAGCAGCAAATTGACCGAAAAAATATTTGGCATAGTGAAAAAGCTGGTAAATCCAGACTGTTGAAAACAAACTGTGAAACCTTCACAAGAGTTGTGTAACTGTCTGTCAGAATTTTTGAATAATAAAATCGAGCTAGTAATAAACCACATAAAAAAATTACTCTCTGATAATGACCTTCAGTGCGACAAAGGGTATACTAGTAAAACCAGATGATCAACACTTTTACAATCTAGAACGACCAGTAATAGATTAGAAACTATAGAAATTCTGAATGAAGAGGAGTTTACACTGACCTTGTCAGTCTCCTCACATTGCTTATAAGATCTAATTCCACCCACTCTGTGAAAGGGAAAAGTACACAAATTGGACCCAGCCTTATTAAAAATATGCAATCAAGCTTTGTCTGGGGGCCTCCTGGAAGAAAGCACTGGTTTCCCCTTTATTTAAAAAGCCAACAGCTGATATAAATGATCCTAATAACTACCGGCCACTCTGTCATCTCCCCTATCCGGTGAAAATTGTGGAGAAATACGTTAGCAAAAAGTTAGCTGGCTTTCTGGAATCACAACATTTTGGAGGACGAACACACAGGCTTCAGACCAGCACATGGCACAGAAACAGCACTAACTTTAACCATGGATGGCCTGAGGATGATGGTTGACAGAGGCCAGGTAGCAGTACTGATATTATTAGATTTGTCAGCTGCATTTGTTTCTGTCAACCATCAAACATTAATGCACAGACTGGAAGAGGTAGGATTGGAGGGCACCTTTTGGAGTGGATTAAATCCTACCTAGTAGATAGATATCAAGCAATCTCACCCCCCTCCCTGGTTCTGCTCGGAGGTGAAGGAAATTATACATGGGGTACCTCAGGGATCACTGTTAAGGCCCATTCTCTTTAATGTATATTTACGACCACTACTGACCCTGATTAAATCTCATGGGATTTTGTTCATCAACTACACGGACAATTCCCAGTTAATCCTGTCCTTGAATGAAAACAGCTCGATTCAGATTGAAGGACTGCATAACTGCCTGAAAGAGATAGCAAATTGGCTCAGGAGGAACACATTAAAATTTAATGGAAGTAAAACTGAGCTCTTATGCTGTTCTCCTTCCAATGTGCCTTACTCACTCCCGAACAATTTCTGGCTGTGGACCACCTCGGGGAACCTGTAAACGGCGCTGGCAGCACGAAACCTGGGAGTTATTGTGGTTGAAAAATTATCTATGGGAACTCATATCAATAAAACTGCCACATGTTTTGGACTGATGAGGAATCTGAGAAAAATTGTTCCACTTTTACCCCAGCCAGTTAGTAAACTAGTGGTACAATGCACTATATCAAGCAGAATTGACTACTTCAATACAATATTACTAGTAGGTCCAGATTATCTTATTAAAAGACTATGGGGGTTATTCTAACTTTGGAGGAGGGGTTAATCCGTCCCAAAAGTGACGGAAAAGTGACGGATTTACCACCAGACGTATTACGAGTCCATTATATCCTATGGAACTCGTAATACGGCTGGTGGTATATCCGTCACTTTACCGTCACTTTTGGGACGGATTAACACTCCTCCAAAGTTAGAATAACCCCCAATATAAGGTCCAAACAATAGCAGTGAATCTGGCACTGAATAAATCAAGATATGACTCAGCTTTGAGTAACCTAAAATAACTTCACTGGGTACTTGTGAGAGAGAGAACTGCCTTCAAAGCACTGTGTGTGATCCATAAAGCCATACATGGGTTAGGTTCTGTGTTACTGCAGAGGAAATTAAGGCACTATAGGCCCCAGAGGTGTTTGTGGACTTCATCAGCTAATTTAGTCTGTGTGCCAAGGTTTCAGAAAGTAAAGTCGGGCAGTAGGTCTTTTCAGGTCAAGGCAGCCAAGTTGGGGAACAGAATTCCAGCCTCCTCAGAGCTAATGACAATCTGCGTAGCTTTATGAAGAAGCCAAATTAGAAGTTTATTGGACTTGACTTTTAAGGGTAACTGTTGCAGAATTGGGAAGGTTTTTGCGATGCAGGACGTATTGATAGCACCCTGATACCTGTTAGGTGAACGCTGTGTTCTACAAATGTTTTTATTATTATTATGATGATTAATAATATTATTATTATTATTCACAGTATTATTATTATTATTATTACTTATAATAATAATAATATTAACAGGAGCTCATAGTTTCATGTAGTCGCCTACATTTACAGCAATCTCCTTTACTCTTTTCAGCAAATCAAAATGTGATTTCATCTCACACAATTTCTTCTGCACATTCGTTCTCCAGTAATCCTTCACAGACACTGCAGCCCTCCTTTCTTCCAATCCATCCATCCAGGAATTAACTTAGAACAAGGCTTTCTACCCTGAAATAATTCAAATAGCATTTTCCTAGTGGTAGAGTGTGGGTATTGCTCTTGGAAAACTTTTTCCCCAGTCAAGTCTATTGGATACATTATTTGATGGCTCTGTTAAAGTGGTCAGCAATACCTTTAGTTTCTTGATGATTGGAGCAGGGTCAAGACTGATTTGCATATGGCTAGTTCCAAACTGAGTTGGCATGGTGAGCAAAAGAACAATAAGTTGTGATGATACCCTGAACGATTGCCAGTGGTTAGACAAATTGCAGATAAATTAAAAGCATTCATCCCATCACTTTCAGTGTGTTTGAATCCTTGCTGTTTGCCATGTAACCCACAGAGAATACAGTTCCCTTTAAATAAAGGAGTAGGCTTATGTACTCTCACATACCCCTGTGTCTCAGCCACACAGACATATGCTTTTAACTTGCCCACCCCCTTTCAATTCCTCTTCTCAACTTCAGCCCGTTTTTCATGTGCTATCATTTCACACAACGTTAGTTCATCTTCGAGCCGTAATTGTTCTCTTATTTCTGTCTTATTTTAGCTTAACAAATTGATCCCTTATCCTTTCTTCACACCAAGTTCAAACTTTGCATGAAGCTGCTAACTTCCTTGAAGCAGTCACATGCTCCTCAATCATTTCATTATTTTTTATACTCTGCTTCTAAAATAATTTCTTTTGAGAATAGTGCCTATTCTTGGTAGAGTTTTAAATAAAAATCTAAAATATGTTCAATCCTTCTGCATCTTCTGAATCAAGAGCACTCTTTTTCTTCTGTGGTTAAGCTGGAACCACAAATGTACCATTATTCAATAATACTGTCTTCTTATTTACCCCATTGCAACACGTCTTCAGGTATGCAAGAGATAAAACAGCAGAGGTGCCATGTTTTGAATGCTGGCTTCCAGCCTTTACTTCTTTTGTCTCAATGCTTTCGCCAAAATATAAACTTGGATCCCAACTGGGTCATTTGAGGAATGGTCCAATGACTCAAAAAAGTAACATATGTTCCAATTTGACCTTAATTCATACAACAACATATGCACAGATGCCGCTTATGGATTAATTTTAAGGATGCTTAACGTGACTGCTTCGATAAGCATTCTTAACATTAAGCATCCAGTAGACAAATACTTCCAGTTGCTCGATTTTTCATTGCATTAAGCAAGGTACAATGAATTAACTGGGGAGCACAAGCACACACATAAAGATCCCACTTTAATAAAGAGAAACTAGCTTCAAAATCTCTTTAACTTAACCCCCTTGGCCTGTTAGGAGTCAAATCGTTCAGCAATGCTTCTCCACACCATGCCTTTACTAGGATAACACCCCAAAACTGGGTTGCTGCTTTTCAGTTAGCATTTTACACAATGGGTCTGATTCACAAAGGTAACAAGCAATTTTTATGTATGTATACATTTCTATGTTCGTTTACTACTTTTTGGTATTCATAAGACCCCAAATGTAAGTTACTAGTAAATAAAAAAACATAATAAGTCCTGCACTACACATGGCCAACCACTGGTACTGTAAAACCCTCCCATAGAAAATAATGGAGGTGGCCACTTAAAATAAAACCCAATAGGAAATAATGTTAAATGAAATTATTTTAAATAGTATATATGTATTATTTAATTAAAATATTTTGACTTTAAAGATAATGTAACAATACATTTCATGAAAAAATAATTAAAGTGATTTTAATCTTATAAATCACTTGTAATAATTATTAATAATATACATTAAAATTATTTTTTTCTTAACTTAGGAGTTTGTTTAAATGTAAACTTCAGAAAAATAATTTTAATTTAATATATTTCCATTGATTAATGTTTTAATTCAAAATAATTTACTAGTGCTGTAGCATTTGTTTTATATTTTGCTGGTCATTTAAAGTAAATTTATACCGTACAAATACTTTTAATATTTATTTTCGAGTCAAATATTTTTTTTTGCATTTTTAAAATGTTTCCTATACTTTACTATAGGGAGACTTTGCAGTCGGGGTGTAAAGCTCCACAGATCATCATCACTGTGGAGACGCATCACTGTGGTGATGCCCAAAACAGGAGGCTCATGCAGGAGTTAGGCAGGTAAGAACTTCATTATCTCCTCATCCACCAACGAAGCTAATTGTATGCACTACAGAGAATCTGGGAGAAGTAAAATCCTATTTGATCTTTTGACAATGTTTAATTTGGTCACTGAATGTGAAATGACTGGCTCATAAGAGACTTGCCCAATATGTACTATCACATTTTCACATTTTTATTATTTCATAGACACAGAATGGATAGGTAAAACCGTTTGCTACATCAGCCCCCTTGGTCTAATGACAGGTACAGGTGAAAAGTGTGTTTTCACCATGTAAAAAGAACAGTGGTGAAAGCATGACACAACAATTTGTATGTAGAAAAGCAGCAAAACAACAAACTTCATAGCTGCAAGGTGTCTCACAGTTAGCTGTGTCACCTTTGGCTAATCTTGACTTTTTTACCCAATTGCACTTACACAGCTGGGCTTGTTAACCCATGCTTCCAATGTTAACAACAAATATTTTAAGTCCCAGAATACAATATTATGTTGGTTGAATGGTCATGACTAACTTAAAGTGAGACACTTGACATGCACTTATGAGAGTCCTCACAACAACACCACAACAATCTGAGTATGCTCAGGTTAAGAGTGCAGAAGAGAAGTGGCATGCATGCTGAAAGCATCAGGTTTCAGGTGTTTTAGACTGCAGGGCTACAAATTAATCTGGAAAATTAACAGAAAAAGTGGCCAGGTATAGAGAGGTGCAGTCTCAGGTGTACCAACATAAATTATAATAGAGAAACCATATATGGTATACAAGAGAGGGTGAAGAGCCACCTCAAACTCTGTATAGAAGCCTAGGCTTCTTAATCAAACAACACCAGGCTTCCCTGAGTGACCAAAACGTATTGATTACCATCAATTGTTAATATTTAAAAAAAAAATCCTTTATTCAGGTCTTCAAGTTCTTCAAGCATTCCAGATGAACATCGTAGCCAACACATTTCGTCACTGTGGTACAATAACCAATGACTTTGTTAGGTCTACAATTAAAATACGCAAAAACAGTCTTAGGAAAGGCACTATGTTCTACATTTTTTGATCCATCACCACAAACAGCTCATAAGTGAAAATTAAAAAGTAGAAAGTTTTTCACAGAAAGTTCATGAATAATCTCTCACATCTCATCTCAGCTAAAACGGGAAGCCAGAGTAACCTCCCTGATAGAAACCGCTAGTAAGCACTAAGTACCGAAAAAAAGAGAGATAAAGCAAAAGGTTCATGCCAAGATAGGGAATAGTGAAAAATGAGACTAAGGGCCTGATATGGAGTTTGGCGGAGGGGATTACATGTAACAAATGTGACAGATATCCAGTCTACCGTATTACAATCCTATTATAGCCTATGGGTATCGTAATACGGTGGACAGGATATCTGTGATGGTTGTGACGGAGTAACCGACTGCCAAACTCTAAATCAGGCCCTAAATTTCAAGAGTATTATCTGAAGGTACCCATCACCAAGTCAAATCTCCACGTGGGTGTGAGCCATAACAATGCTCCAGATTCCGTACTTAAATATTAGGTCACCACTCCCAGACACCTAATATGAACAAAAAATCTAACCTAAATCAGTATATTACTACAAAGTTTTCACAGATGAGAGCTAAGTAGATCTCTGTATATTCTGAAAGAAAGAGTAAGCAAGTGATGTCGATATCAAAGCCAGGCTCTTGTAAAGTATCCTCCAAATTAATCACCCGAGCCTGAGCATCCATTTGTGCACTCTCGTTATCCAAGAAAAAGTAAACCATATTACCCTGCTCGTACATATGCACAGTTATGTAAAAGAAAACAGCTCTTGTTACCCGACACATTGCTCGCTCCATTTCCATTATGTGCTAGTCACGCACAGCCAGTAACATGTACGTACAAATGCTAAAGCACGCTCTTATAAAATAGAATTACAATTAATCGACTGAGCATCTATTCGGCACTCCCGTTGTCCAAGAAATGAAAAAGAGAAAAGAACCAAATTCACCTACTTGTCACATATCAAAGTCCCAGGTACTCATAATGAGAATACTTCAAAACACCTTGTGTGTTCGATCGGCGTCTAACTTTATGAACCTATGTGACTTTAATAGTCCCAGTATGATGCCCGTAACTTCCATTAGTTAAAAATAAACAACGGCCATGCTTGTTGATCACAGTCATTCCCTGTGTAGGTCTAGCAGTCAACTTTTAAATCGAAACAACAGACTAATATGTTAATGTGTACACTACCATACAGTACCATAGATATAAAATTGACACAATTTCTTTATAAGAGTATCAAACACCAAATTGTCACCAACATTATAATCTCTCATAGACCTGTGCGCTATTAATATCAATACGGTTACATCCATAGTGTCCATGACAACTCCGAATACGCCCATGCAGCCTAAACATCAACAAGAGAGCAGGTCAGTATTTCCCATTCGGGAGATCGAAGATAAGTATACAAATTAGCGACATACTTATCCCAAGTGGATGTGGCGCCAAATTTAGGAACAGTGCCAGTATCTCATTATACCATTACCAATAAAATTCTACAGTGTAGTATATAAATGTGCACCAATAATAGTCTGTTATTCTACTGACTAATCTAACCATGCAACTCAATGTGTATCTCTAATCATAATTTCAATAATAAGAGCCAAAAATCAATAACGAGACACAGAATCCAAACGCAAATGAAAACATTTGTGTTGCAACTCAGATTGTATCTTGTTACATACTTCGCTATATCGGCCAACTGGTATAGTTTATTTAGTAACAAAAACAGAAAATCAAGGGTGGTCGCATTAATAACTGGAGACAATGTCACATCACCCACATGTAAGCGGAGACACAGAAGTTGAATAATAGAATAAAAGAGAAGCCTGAGGTAAAGGTAATGTCACATCACCCATATGTAAGCGGAGACACAGAAGTTGAATAATAGAGTAAAAGAGAAGCCTGAGGTAAAGGTAATGTCACTTCACCTACATGTAAGCAGATACACAAAGAAGAGATAATGAAGCAAACTGAATTCTGAAGTAAAAGTAACCATTCTAGGTAGATAACTGTGAGTAAACACAATGAGAAACACTTAGGAAAAGAGTAATACATTGTTCTTTGTTGAGACATGGTTGACAGATCATCCGTAAAAATAGAACACCCTTAAACAGCATTATAATCACCACTGGTAAGAGATCTACATCATTAGAACTGGAACTGATTAAGTCCCAAGAAAGTATTACATTTCACGATCAACGTTGAGGCCTCGTTCAACTGAGTGTAGTCTCATGATCCAATGTGCCTCTCTCTGA
The DNA here is from genome assembly GCF_031143425.1 of Pleurodeles waltl. Taxonomy (NCBI): domain Eukaryota; kingdom Metazoa; phylum Chordata; class Amphibia; order Caudata; family Salamandridae; genus Pleurodeles; species Pleurodeles waltl. The sequence goes on along the minus strand of NC_090440.1, from coordinate 94,590,239 downwards.
TGTAGTTTTCATATCCGGTTTCCACCCCTAGCATCCTTCTCTACCATATCAATCCCATGAAAACCAAATTTTGGTGAGTATCCTGTGCCACACAATCTTTAGCATGTAACGCTATTGGGTATTGGGCTACAAATTAATCTGGTGTAATTTAAAATGTCAAACGTTTTGCAGGGTACCATGCTGTTGGCAGGGTTCAGCATCCCTACAATGTCGTAATATTCATTAAGAAGTAGGTTAATGACCCCAACGGTTTCCAGGAATGTGTGCATTAAAAGAAGTTTGACTAGAACACTTTCTTAATCTATTGATAGTCCTATAAATCAGACAAGATCCTGAGAGAGTGAGTGTGAGAGGTAATGAGATGTGAGAAAGCACACGTGACAAAGTCTGTGAGCCTGACTGCTTAGCTCTGTTTACCATAAGTCTATTGGAGGCTACATACTTTACAACATTTCTGCTTTCAAATCAAATCAAATCAGGGTTTATAAAGCACAACTACTCACCTGTAAGGATCTCAAAGCGCTAAGGGTTGGGTTTTGAACTTTAAATTAAATAAGTGCACCATACCTACAATGGCAAACAAGCAACATGTTTGTTAACACTGAAAAACACAAGTTTTGTCTAGTTTGGGTGTTAGGCAGCTCAACAAAAACATACCAAGCACTGATTTCAAAGAATTTGGAAAAACTGATAAAGCACTCCTGAAATCAACAAAAAATGTAAACTAAAAACTGGAAAGACTAGGCATATTCCATTTCCACTGCTGGGCAGGTTTTGGCAATGGGTATTATATGGCTATGTTAGACAGGGCTTAGTCTTCTCAGTGAAGGGCACCTGGTCCGGTTCTCAGCTGGTCTGTTACTTTTCTCTTGTTTGTTAACTGAATAGTATCTGCACACATGAGGAGGGCAACTGCACATTTAATAGGATAGTGCCAGCACTCGCAGCACGGTTGACCTACCTTTATACAGCAGGCAGTGCACTTCTCAGTGGGCTGTTATGCTATTCCTAGACAGAAGTAACATTTTTCAGCACAGTTGCCATACATTAGTTGGCCTCTACCAGCATTTCATAGCAAGCCCACAGACCTTTCATAGATACTCCACAAAGCTTCACTGCAAGGCAGCTACAACATTAATAGATATAATTAACATTTACTGCACTCGTTTATTAGACAGTACCAGCTTGTTTTCAAAAAGTCTAACAGACTGTAACTGGAACCTGCCAACATTTCTAATCAGGGTGCTATACATTTCATTGACAGTACAAACAGTCCTCAGCACAACTGCAATCTAAAGTGTCCACCTGCTCAAGTCTCTGTGTGGTAGTTGGCAGAACTGGCAACTGGCCAGTGGTCATGAGGATTATCCTCACTGTGACATAGCTTCTTATCCAGCACTTTGGTCCGTCTACAGGTTTCATGCCCTGACTGGCATGGTGCCAGAGTTAATAGCTCAGTGAAATAATGCCCATGTGGTGGAGATGTGTGTGTAACCTTAAAGTCTCAGGTTTGAATCCCAAAAGGCCCCTCAGCTTTTCATCCTGTACAGGTTGACAAAGTGTGCACCACTAAGTTGGGGGTCAGGGGTGGTAATGTTCTCAGTGCCTAGAGACCACACAAATGGTAGAGTGCACTACATCAGTGTCTTCATTATTATCATTAGTGGGCAGTAGCAATGTCTTGTACTGTTGCTCCCACCAATGGCCAAAGGACTCTGGATATTATTGCCGACTTAGGATAATCAAGACCCCCTTCGTTTCCCTGGCACAGGGACAGCATTCCTGTTACCAGCTCAGTGCTAGAAAGAGCAAACAATAAAGATAAGGAGGGATCTTTAAAATATCATGCATGTATTGATTTTGAATTAAAATATTTGTTTTACTACAGCAGACTCAATTATTGTCAGTATGATACTGAGCGGGGTCACATAACCTTTGGCAGGTGGCCTGAAGCCCATCTGGTCAGTGGAGGTTCTGGCCCACACTCTTGTGGGGAGGGCCACCTACCACCATTAGAGATTGCTGCCTGCCAGGCAGGGATCTGTTTTACTTCACCCACTTTTCCAGTGTGGCAGATGTACTTAAGGCAGAGCAGTTTGCAGAGTGGATGGCTTTTTATTTTTGACCCCAGTCGGCAAACGTTTGGTTTTAATGAAATGAAAGTCCCACAGCAGTAGTCTGTTTCAGTGAAACAAATGAAAAGAGCAGTAGCCCTGGCCCACAAGGAGATTTCTCCCACTGCATCAGGGCCATTGTTTGTTTTCTCTGCCTGGAACGACCAAGCCCCGTATGGTGGTCGTCGGTGGGGAAAACCAGTAATAGTTGCAGTAATACGGTGGTCCAAGTGTCACTGTGACCTGCTAGTCTAGTGGTACATGAGCCTCTGAGTCATGGGTTTCCACTAGTGGAGAACCTGAGGCTCCTTTGCTGGAAAAACTGAGGTTCGCCCATCTCGAAAGGGGGCAAGGAATGAAATGGTTATTTACCTGTAGGTATAGTTTTGAAACTGTCGGAATTCACATGCTGTGCATCAATCTAGTGATCTAGTGGTTGGGTCTGGAATAGTCTTTCCTCTATCTTTTTTTGCATGTGGGTGTCGTCCATGTCGATCACCATTTGGTGCAAAGACCATCCTCCATAGACATGGGGTGTATGTCCCGGAAACCCTTGCATGTGGTGGCCATCTTCAGATTCTTTTTCCCCCTGATGACTTGCTAATGTTGTTTTGCTTCCCAGATATTAGTCTGTCTAATTATAAATAAGTAAATTAAAGTAAAAATAATAAATAAATAAAGAATAATGAATAAATAAATTAAAGAAAAATAAAACAATGATTAAAAAAGTATATATATATATATAAAAAAAGAATAGAGAACTCTGGGTAGTTCCCAAGTTTAGGTGGAGAGCAGCTCTAGTAAGGAGCACCCTGCAACACCAGCGACAATCTAGATTTGCTCACCTTAAATGTCTGTTTATTTAGCAAAGTTTTTAAGCATTGGATCAGCACAGTGCTATCCACGCCGAGCTAGATAATGACAAAGGGCCTGATTCTAACCTTGGCGGACGGCGGAGGCCGTCCGCCAAGGTTCCGCCGCCAAATGACCGCACCGCGGTCACAAGACCGCGGCGGCCATTCTAACATTTCCTCTGGGCCGGCGGGCGCTCTCCAAAAGAGCGCCCGCCGGCCCAGAGGAAATGCCCCTGCAACGAGGACGCTGGCTCAGAATTGAGCCGGCGTAGTTGCAGGGGTGCGACGGGTGCAGTTGCACCCGTCGCGTATTTCAGTGTCTGCATGGCAGACACTGAAATACTTTGCGGGGCCCTCTTACGGTGGCCCCTGCAGTGCCCATGCCATGGGCATGGGCACTGCAGGGGCCCCCAGGGGCCCCGCGGCACCCCCTACCGCCATCCTGTTCCTGGCGGGAGACCCGCCAGGAACAGGATGGCGGTAGGGGGTGTCAGAATCCCCATGGCTGCGGAGCGCGCTCCGCAGCCATGGAGGATTCCCCGAGCAGCGGAAAGTCGGCGGGAGACCGCTGACTTTCCGCTTCTGACCGCGGCTGACCCCCAAAGTCTTTTGCCAAAGCTGTAATACTGTGCCTGGAGTGGTAAATGGCTTTTGTCATTTTACAGCTCGGCAAGGTTGACACTGTGTCAAACCTATGCTTAAAGACTTTGCTGTACAAATGGCAAAAGACTTTGTCATTATCTAGCTCGGCGTGGATAGCACTGTGCTGATCCAATGCTTAAAAACTTTGCTAGATAAACAGATGCAGGGTGCTCCTTACTAGAGCTGCTCTCCACCTAAACTTGGGAACTACCCAGAGTTCTCTATTCTTTTTTGCATAATTTATGCAGCACTCTAACCCTGAAAGGGATTTGTTTTGATATATATATATATATATATGGAAAATGTCACTTACCCAGTGTACATCTGTTCGTGGCATGAGACGCTGCAGATTCACATGCTGTGCACTGTTCCTGCCATATAGTGTTGGGCTCGGAGTGTTACAAGTTGTTTTTCTTCGAAGAAGTCTTTTCGAGTCACAGGACCGAGTGACTCCTCCCTTTCGGCTCCATTGCGCATGGGCATCGACTCCATCTTAGATTGTTTTCCCGCATAGGGTGAGGTAGGAGTGGTAGAATAAGAATAGTAATAATGCCCATGCAATGGAATAGATATGCATGTACATAGTTTAGTCTAAAGGAATGTTTATTTACATATATACAGTTTTCTAATTGCAACTTAAACGGCTACAGGCTCCCGGGGAGGTGGGAGGGCGCATGTGAATCTGCAGCGGAACATGCCACGAACAGATGTACACTGGGTAAGTGACATTTTCCGTTCGATGGCATGTGTAGCTGCAGATACACATGCTGTGCATAGATTACAAAGCAGTAATCCTCCCAAAAAGCGGTGGTCAGCCTGTAGGAGTTGAAATTGTTTGAAATAATGTTCTTAGTACAGCTTGTCCTACTGTGGCTTGTTGTGTTGCTAACACATCTACACAGTAGTGTTTGGTAAATGTATGAGGTGTGGACCAAGTGGCTGCCTTACAAATCTCTGTCATTGGTATGTTACTTAGGAAGGCCATTGTTGCGCCTTTCTTCCTAGTGGAGTGTGCCTTTGGTGTAATGAGTAGTTCTCTTTTAGCTTTTAGGTAACAAGTCTGTATGCATTTAACTATCCATCTGGCTATACCTTGTTTGGATATTGGGTTACCAGCATGGGGTTTCTGGAATGTGACATACAATTGTTTAGTTTTCCTAAATGGTTTTCATAAGGAAATGGCTCCCTGTTGCAGTTACCCCCTACTTTTTGCCTGATACTGATGCTGACTTGACTGAGAAGTGTGCTGGGACCCTGCTAACCAGGCCCCAGCACCAGTGTTCTTTCACCCAAAATGTACCATTGTTTCCACAATTGGCACACCCCTGGCACACAGATAAGTCCCTTGTAAAAGGTACCAGTGGTACCAAGGGCCCTGTGACCAGGGAAGGTCCATAAGGGATACAGCATATGTTGTGCCACCCTAAGGGACCCCTCACCTCACACATGCACACTGCCATTGCAGATTGTGTGTGTTGGTGGGGAGAAAAAGGCAAAGTCGACATAGCATCCCCCTCAGGATGCCATGCACACAAAATGCTGCCTGTGGCATAGGTAAGTCACCCCTCTAGCAGGCCTTACAGCCCTAAGGCAGGGTGCACTATACCACAGGTGAGGGCATAGCTGCATGAGCAATATGCCCCTACAGTGTCTAAGTCTATTCTTAGACACTGTAAGTACAGTTGTGGCCATATTAAGTATATGGTCTGGGAGTTTGTCAAAAACAATCTCCACAGCTCCATAATGGCTACACTGAATACTGGGAAGTTTGGTATCAAACTTCTCAGAATAATAAACCCACACTGATGCCAGTGTTGGATTTATTAAAAAATGCACACAGAGGGCATCTTAGTTCAATGCAGGACTGACTGGTCTGTGCCAGCCTGCTGCTGAGAGACAAGTTTCTGACCCCATGTGGTGAGGGCCTTTGTGTCCTCTGAGGCCAGAAACAAAGCCTGCTCTGGGTGGAGGTGCTTCACACCTCCCCCTGCAGGAACTGTAACGCCTAGCAGTGAGCCTCAAAGGCTCAGGCTTCGTGTTACAATGCCCCAGGGCACTCCAGCTAGTGGAGATGCCCACCCCTGGACACAGCCCCCACTTTTGGCAGCAAGTCCAGGGGAGATAATGAGAAAAACAAGGAGGAGTCACCCACCAGTCAGGATAGCCCCTAAGGTGTCCTGAGCTGAGGTGACCCCTGCCTTTAGAAATCCTCCATCTTGGTTTTGGAGGATTCCCCGAATAGGAATAGGGATGTGCCCCCCTTCCCTCAGGGAGGAGGCACAAGGAGGGTGTAGCCACCCTCAAGGACAGTAGCCACCCTCAAGGACAGTAGCCGTTGGCTACTGCCCTCCCAGACCTAAACACAACCCTAAATTCAGTATTTAGGGGCTCCCCAGAACCGAGGAAACTAGATTCCTTCAACCTAAAGAAGAAGAAGGTCTGCTGACCTGAAGCCCTGCAGTGAAGACGGAGCCGACAACTGATTTGGCCCAAGCCCCACCGGCCTGCCTCCCTACTTCGACGAAAGCTGCAACAGCGACGCATCCAACAGGGACCAGCGACCTCTGAAGCCTCAGAGACCTGCCCTGCATCTAAAAGGACCAAGAAGCTCCCGAGAACAGCGGCCCTGTTCAACAAACTGCAACTTTCTGCAACAAAGTAGCAACTTTAAAGACTTCACGTTTCCCGCCGGAAGCGTGAGAATTTCCACTCTGCACCCAACACCCCCGGCTCGACCTGCGGAAAACCAACACCTCTGGGAGGACTCCCCGGCGACTGCGAGCCTGTGAGTAACCAGAGACGACTCCCCTGAGCCCCAACACCGATGCCTGCAGAGGAAATCCAGAGGCTCCCCCTGACCGCGACTGCCTGTAACAAGGGACCTGACGCCTGGAACCAGCACTGCACCCGCAGCCCCCAGGACCTGAAGGAACCGAACTCCAGTGCAGGAGCGAGCCCCAGGCGAACCTCTGCTTAGCCCAGGTGGTGGCTACCCCGAAGAGCCCCCCCTGTGCTTGCCTGCATCGCTGAAGAGACCCCCGGGTCTCCCCATTGCTTTCAACCTAAAACCTGTTGCACTCTGCACCCGGCCGCCCCTGTGGAGCTGAGGGTGTACTTTCTGTGCCTGCTTGTGTCCCCCCCGGTGCCCTACAAAACCCCCCTGGTCTGCCCCCCGAGGACACGGGTACTTACCTGCTGGCAGACTAGAAACCGGGGCACCCCTGTTTCCATTGAAGTCTATGTGTTTTGAGCACCTCTTTGACCTCTGCACCTGACCGGCCCTGAGCTGCTGGTGTGGTAATTTTGGGGTTGCCTTAAACCCCCAACGGTGGACTACCTTGGACCCAACTTTGAACCCTGTAAGTGCTTTACCTGTGAACTTAACCTTTACTTACCTCCCACAGGAACTGTTGATTTTTGCACATTGTCCACTTTGAAAATAGCTTATTGCCATTTTTACAAAGACTGTACATGATATTGTTTTCATTCAAAGTTCCTAAAGTATCTAAGTGAAGTACCTTACCTTTAAAGTATTAACTGTAAATCTTGAACCTGTGGTTCTTAAAATAAACTAAGAAAATATATTTTTCAATATAAAAACCTATTGGCCTGGAGTAAGTCTTTAAATGTGTGTTCCTCGTTTATTGCCTGTGTGTGCACAACAAATGCTTAACACTACCCTCTGATAAGCCTACTGCTCGACCACACTACCACAAAATAGAGCATTAGAATGATCTCTTTTTGCCACTATCTTACCTCTAAGGGGAACCCTTGGACTCTGTGCACACTATTTCTTACTTTGAAATAGTATATACAGAGCCAACTTCCTACAGTTTTGTTCTGTCTATATAGTACATTAGAGCTCTTTTTATGTCTAATGTGTGCAGTGCTCTTTCTGCTACTGAGTCTGGCTGTGGGAAGAAGACTGGAAGTTCCACTGTTTGGTTTAAATGAAACGGTGAAATGACTTTTGGTAGAAATGTTTGATTTGTGCGGAGAACCACTTAATGTTTGTGTACCTGAATAAAGGGTTCCTCAATAGTGAAAGCCTGTATTTCGCTAACTCTTCGTAGTGAAGTAATAGCCACTAAAAATGCCACTTTCCAAGTTAAGAATTGGATTTGACAAGAATGCATGGGTTCAAAAGGTGGAGCCATGAGTCGTGTAAGGACAATATTAAGGTTCCACGAGGGTACTGGTGGTGTTCTTGGCGGTATGATCCGCTTTAGTCCTTCCATGAAGGCTTTAATAACTGGTATTCTAAATAGTGATTTTGTGTGGTTAATCTGCAGGTAAGCAGAGATTGCAGTGAGATGAATTTTGATGGAAGAAAAAGCGAGATTTGCTTTTTGTAGGTGTAATAAATAACCCACAATGTCTTGTATGGAGGCATCTAACGGTGTGATTTTGTTTGCTTCGCAGTAGAAGACAAACCTTTTCCATTTATTAGCATAGCAATGCCTTGTGGTAGGTTTTCTTGCCTGGTTAATGACTTCCATACACTCATTTGGAAGATTTAGACAGCCAAACTCTAAGACTTCAGGAGCCAGATTGCTAGGTTGAGCGTTGCTGGATTGGGGTATCTGATCTATTGTTTGTGTTGTGTTAACAGATCTGGTCTGTTTGGGAGTTTGATGTGAGGTACTACTGAGAGGTCCAACAGTGTGGTGTACCACGGTTGGCGTACCCACGTTGGTGCTATGAGTATTAGTTTGAGTTTGTTTTGACCCAGTTTGTTGACTAGAAAAGGAATGAGTGGGAGAGGGGGAAAAGCGTAAGCAAATATCCCTGACTAATTGATCCATAGAGCATTGCCCTTGGACTGAGGGTGTGGGTACCTGGACGCGAAGTTTTGGCATTTTGCGTTTTGTTTTGTGGCGAACAGGTCTATGTCTGGTGTCCCCCACTGGTGAAAGTATTCTTGTAGTATCTGGGGATGTATTTCCCACTCGTGAGTTTGCTGGTAATCTCAACTGAGATTGTCCGCTAATTGATTGTGAATGCCTGGAATATATTGCGCTATTAGGCGAAAGTTGTTGTGAATTGCCCAATGCCAAATCTTTTGTGCTAGGAGGCTTAGTTGTGATGAGTGTGTTCCCCCCTGTTTGTTTAGGTAGTACATTGTTGTCATATTGTCTGTTTTGACAAGAATGTGTTTGTGAGCTATAAGAGGTTGAAATGCTTTTAGTGCTAGGAAGACCGCTAGCAGTTCTAAGTGATTTATGTGTAGTTGTTTTTGTTGTCTGTCCCGTTGCCCTTGTATATTGTGATTGTTGAGGTGTGCTCCCCACCCAATCATTGATGCATCTGTTGTGAGAATGGCGTGAGGCACAGGGTCTTGAAAAGGCCGCCCTTTGTTCAAATTTACAGGGTTCCACCATTGAAGCGAATAGTGTGTTTGGCGGTCTATCAACACTAGATCTTGGAGGTGACCCTGTGCCTGCGACCATTGCTATGCAAGGCACTGCTGTAAGGGCTGCATGTGTAGCTGCGCGTTTGGGACAATTGCGATGCATGATGCCATCATGCCTAGGAGTTTTATGACAAAACTGACTGTGTACTGCCGATTTGGTTGTATGTTTGATACCATGGTTTGGAATGATTGTCCTCTTTGGGGGCTTGGAGTGGCAATCTCTCTTTGAGTGTTGAGTGTTGCTCCCAAGTATTGTTGTAGTTGGGATGGTTGTAATTGTGATTTTTGGTAATTTATAGAGAACCCTAGTCTGTGTAGGGTATCTATTACGTACTGTGTGTAATTTTGACACCGTTGTTGAGTGTTGGCTTTTATTACCCAATAGTCGAGATACGGGAATACGTGCATGTGTTGTCTCCTTATGTGGGCCGCTACTACAGCGAGGCATTTTGTAAATACTCTGGGGGCTGTTGTTATCCTGAAGGGCAATACTTTGAATTGGTAGTGTTTTCTCTGTATGACAAACCTGAGGTATTTTCTGTGAGATGGATGGATGGGTATGTGGAAATACGCATCTTTGTTGTTGACAGTGTTGACATGTATTCTCCATGTTTTAGTAAGGGGACTACATCTTGTAGTGTGACCATGTGGAAGTGTTCTGATTTGATGAATAGGTTGAGAGTCCTGAGATCTAAAATTGGTCTTAGTGTTTTGTCCTTTTTGGGAATAAGGAAATATAGGGAATAAACCCCTGTTCCCTTTTGTTGGTGAGGTACTAGTTCTATGGCTTGTTTCGTTAATAGTGCTTGCACTTCTATTTGTAACATCTCTAGATGTTGCGCCGAATGTTTGTGCGCTCTTGGGGGAATATCTGGAGGAAAATGTGTGAATTCTATACAGTAACCATGTTGGATAATTGATAGGACCCATGTGTCCGTGGTTATGTCTGACCAATGTTTGTGGTAAAATCTTAGTCTTCCTCCCACAGGCGATGTGTGTTGGTGGAGGGTGACAGGCAAGTCACTGTTTGTTATTAGTGGCCTGCTTAGAGGGCTGAAATTTTCCCCTTGACCTTGGGAATTGTCCCCTGAAGGACCCGCAAAACCCCCCTCTCTGATATTGGGATTGGTAGCTGTGTTTTGTTCTTGAGAGGTGGATGCCTCTGAAGGCTGTTGTCTGAAACCTTCCCTATATCGCGGTTTCCTGAATGTGCCTCTATATTGGGACGAGTAGAACGCGCCCATGGCTTTGGCCGTGTCAGTGTCCTTCTTCATCTTCTCGATGGCTGTGTCCACTTGTGGCCCAAACAGTTGTTGCTGATTAAATGGCATGTTCGGTACTGCCTGTTGTATCTCAGGTTTGAACCCCGAGGACCTTAGCCAAGCTTGTCGTCTTATTGTGACTACCGTGTTCACTGTTCTTGCGGCAGTGTCTGCGGAATCTAATGCCGAACGAATTTGATTGTTCAATATTGCCTGACCTTCCTCTACCACTTGTTGAGCCCGTTTTTGATATTCCTTGGGGAGATGCTGGATGATATCACTCATCTCGTCCCAATGAGCTCGGTCATAAAGTGCGAGGAGGGCTTGAGAATTTGCAATACGCCAGTGGTTGGCAGCCTGTGACGCCACTCTCTTTCCTGCTGCGTCGAATTTCCGACTCTCTTTATCTGGAGGTGGTGCATCTCCCGATGATTGTGAGTTGGCTCTTTTTCTTGCAGCTCCAACCACTACAGAGTCCGGTGGCAGCTGTTGTGTGATGAACACTGGGTCCGACGGGGGTGGCTTGTACTTCTTTTCCACCCATGGTGTGATGGCTCTCCCCTTCACAGGCTCTTGAAAAACTTGCTGAGCATGTTTAAGCATGCCTGGGAGCATAGGCAGGCTCTGGTAGGAGGCATGCGTGGAGGCCAGGGTATTAAAGAGGAAGTCGTCCTCTAATGGCTCTGAGTGCATGCTAACATTATGGAATGCAGCAGCCCTGTCCAAGACTTGGGTGTATGAGGTGCCATCCTCCGGTGGAGACAGTTTTGAAGGGTAGCAATCAGGGCTATTGTCTGACATAGGGGGGTCATAGAGGTCCTAGGGGTCTACATCATCTTGCGACTGCACAGTGCAGTGGGCATGGCATTAGGTGACCCTGCCCTTTGTGGCGAATGTGGGGGAGAAAGTTCTGCGAAAAATGGCGAGTTGGCGATTTTTCCCTGGCCACTTTAGCTCTTGGCTGATCAGTCTCTGATTGTTCCTGGAAAGCCAGTTTTCTCTTGAATTTGAGAGGAGGGGCAGTTTGGATCTTCCCAGTGTCCTTATGGATCTGTATCCTTGCCTGCGTTTGATCAAACTCTTCAATTTGAAGTTCCTCCTCAAATCTGTGCCTCTCTTTTAGCTGCTTAGAGAGCCCATGTTCCTCGGTGTACGAGGCCTTTTTCGTCTCCGAAGCCGGTTTTCTCGGCACCGAAATGCCCATGCTGATGGAAGGCCTCGGCTCCGAAAGGCTCTTTCGAGGCTTTGTCGACTCGACAAGTCGGTGTCGAGGTTTTTGGACACCGGGTTCTCGGCTCGAGTCCGAAGACTTTGGCACGATTTTGGCCTTTTTCGGTGTCCTGCCATTTGATAAAGTTTGTTTTGACCAATGACTTTGTGTTTCACCACTGCGCATATTAGTTGCTCAATGTTCACCAGTAGCACATGGTATGTTTTATTCAGTTTAGCCGTCTATGGGCTTTGACATTGCATTAGTCATTACATTCTGTATTGTGCCTATTGGCTTTGACATGGCATTAGCCATTGCTTTCTGTATTCAGTTTAGCCGCCTATGGGCTTTGACATTGCATTAGCCATTACATTCTGTATTCTGCCTATTGGCTTTGACATGCTGTATCCAGTCTAGCCGCCTATTGGCTTTGACATTGCATTCCTATTGGCTTTGACATGATGTATTCAGTTTAGCTGCCTATTGACTTTGACATGCTATTAGATATTCTGCCTATTGGCTTTGACATGATATCATATATTACATTTTGTATTCAGCTCCGCTGCCTATTGGCTTTGACATGATATCATATATTACACTTTGTATTCAGCTTAGATGCCTATTGGCTTTGACATGACACTAGACATTGCATTTGATATTTAGGTTAGCTGCCTATTGCCTTTAACATGACATTGCATTTGATATTTAGGTTAGCTGCCCATTGCCTTTAACGTGGAGTTAGACATGGCAGTTGAGAATCTAAGCTGTATTTTTCCAAGCTGTGTTTTTGCACCAGAGAACCAAGATGTTTTGCTCTCACAGTAGACTAGACCTGATAAGAGAGAGTACATGGGCGTCGTTTCTCTTCCCTTGAGCTTGGGAACAGGAGTAGTCTTGGAGACCTGGCCAGTCTCCAAAAGGCTTGCTCAGTTTCCCAGGTCTGAGAGGAGGGGGCACACCTTTGTAACGAATGTAACAGGCTGCAGAGTCAGATTCGAATCTGCCGGACCTCGTGCTGGAGCTTGGCGCCAGCTGCCAGCATCCCGTGTGGGTAGATGACACTCTTTCTCGCGGCTGACAGGGGTCATCAGCTTGCAGACCTTAGAAAGATGTAGCTGTAAATAGTTCCTACACGGTGAAGTATTTGTTTTGCTTTGCATTCAATATCTTACAAATATAACCTGCTGTGTATATTGCAAACTGATATATTTTGTTTGATTAACGCGGACTTGAAAGCTACTAATTCGTCATTCATTCATAAACATTGTGGTTGGGGAAGAATAAAATAACAATAAAAGTCTTCTTTGACCTCAGAAGTGCATTTCTGTTGTGTTATGTTAGTGCTTAGAGACTAAATAAGAGGAAAGCACTACAATTGGTACCAGAAGTGGGGTCGGTCATTAAGAGGTGATTAAAGGGTTTGACGAGTTAGTAGATTTCTAAGTGCACACTTTAAAAGTGTAATTGTTTTTTTGTTGTTTGGAGAATTACAGAAATTGTTTTCTGTTTGGGGAATCACAGTAGCACGGCAGACCATGTCTGAGAATACATGTGTTGATGAACTGCCTGATGGTGCTAAGAAAAACTGTGAATTGTTTTCTGTTTGGGGAATTACAGAAGAAAATGCATGTGTAGCTAAAAGGCCTGATAATGTTTTGAGAAATAATTCCCGTTGTATATATGTAGAAAACGTGTGTTTTGGAAGTAATGATGACAGAAAGGTCTGGATACCTTTATCTGCTTACAGAGAAATGCAGGAGAAATGTAGGAAGTTGGAACATGAAAATAGGAATTTACGTGAGCAAATTAGCCCGACTGAAAGTTATAAAAGGGCTGTTTTTGAAGAATCTTTCTTGTCCCATTCCAGTAATGAGGGGGTTAAGACAGCTCCGAGCTGCACTGAGTTTTCGTGTGAGCCAGGGTTTTTGGCAGCCAAAATGCATTCCTTAACTGATAACACGGAGGAGAGAGACCAGAATGTGATTTACGAGTTACCGTTGCAAAATGCACAAGTAAAACGAAGGATTTTAGAGCAAGACACCCCGAGTTTCATTAGCTTGTTTGATTTTTGGAAAAAGAAAAGCCCTCATTTGAGTGAAATCCTAACACTTTTGTATATGGTCACTGTGAAAAATAATATGCAGCTGCGCGCTTGTGATTTGGCAAATGAAATAATGCAGACTTTAGGTTTCTGCGCAGTGCAAGAAGGAAATACTTATGTACATTTAAATCATGAACAAGGGAAGAAAATAGTGCCCCTAGCTAGAATCATACAATGGATCTGGTACTTGCAAGACAGGGCTAGAGTACCACAGATAAAAGAATTACCGATGAAATTGTGTGCACCATTTGAATTCGTGTCTACTGAAGATAAAAAGCATGTTTGTTTTACTAATGATTCATTGACTGAAATGTTGCTTTCTGGCACAGTAGAAGGAACAGCGTGGTATAATGTGTGTCAGATTTTAAAGCAAGAGCTACGTGAGATGTGTCATTTTTATGCTGATTTTTGGTTCTTTGATAATGTTTTAGCACCTAACTGGTTCAATTACCTTGCAGATGTTAATGAGAAAAATGCAGAGAGAGAAGTGTTCACCCAGAATTCTGCCTTAGTGGGGATGGCTATGTGGGTGCCCCAGAAATGTGAAAAGGCCACTTACAGGTGGGCAGAGATGAGAGAGATGCACATTCCCCTAGATTTGATAAAAACTGTGCAGCACGCACAAAAGCAATCTGTCATGCAAGCAGTCACAGAGCAGTTGGGGAGAGGAAAGTTACCAGAACAGAAATGGCAAATTGATCAGGTTTTAGGGAGAGTGATTGCTGCAAATTACCAAGGAAAAATCGAAATTATGCTGATACCTAGAAAAGAATCTGATTCATTCATACAAATTGGAGACAGAATGGCCCAAATTGACAAAAGTGCAGTGAATGGAGGTTTGGTAAAGAATGAGTCTGCCCCAGCCCTTCTGACAGTGCAAGAAAAAGGAAGCTGTGGCGCAGCAGATAAAAACCTCAGTACTGATGTGTGGGCTGAAGCCCCAAGTGACCCTCCAGAACCTGCAGAAAATATAACAAAGGGCCCCAAAAACGTCCTGCTGATTATAAAACAGGGAAAGAAAGAGGAAGGTGCAGTTTAAATGAAAAATGTTATTTGCAAGAAAAGTCATACTTGTTTCTTTTACAGATCCTACCACGTTTCGCCACTGTCCCTGAGTGCGCTGTGTGGTCCCCCTTCCGGTGTGTGGTGTGGGGTCGGGGAAGGGACCGAATCCCCAACCTGAACCTGGCTGAGTAAAGTGCCAGCACCATGGATCCATTTTGCGCAAACTGCGCCTTCAGTTCAAGTTCAACTTGTTTGCTGTGTTTTTTTTTTTTTCCCCTCTCGTATGGAACTCTGACTTTTGCTTATCTTCCAGCAAACCTTTCAGGTGGACCGTGCACCTTTACATGAGCAGAACTCATGCCACATCAAATTGCTAACACTGTTGAATTAGAGACTCATTCAGAGAAAAAAAAAAAAATGTGCCCAGTCTTTTCTATGTAGATGTATCTGATGTGAAAAGGTCATGAAATCAATGTGTTAATTCACTTCTATTGCTTTACAGGGATTGCTTTGATCATAATGTTTTTTTTGTGCTGATGTTTTTTTTTTGTTTTTTTGAAATATGAGATATGTGAAACAAAAATTCATTGGTCAAAGGGCGGAATGTCCTGCCATTTGATAAAGTTTGTTTTGACCAATGACTTTGTGTTTCACCACTGCGCATATTAGTTGCTCAATGTTCACCAGTAGCACATGGTATGTTTTATTCAGTTTAGCCGTCTATGGGCTTTGACATTGCATTAGTCATTACATTCTGTATTGTGCCTATTGGCTTTGACATGGCATTAGCCATTGCTTTCTGTATTCAGTTTAGCCGCCTATGGGCTTTGACATTGCATTAGCCATTACATTCTGTATTCTGCCTATTGGCTTTGACATGCTGTATCCAGTCTAGCCGCCTATTGGCTTTGACATTGCATTCCTATTGGCTTTGACATGATGTATTCAGTTTAGCTGCCTATTGACTTTGACATGCTATTAGATATTCTGCCTATTGGCTTTGACATGATATCATATATTACATTTTGTATTCAGCTCCGCTGCCTATTGGCTTTGACATGATATCATATATTACACTTTGTATTCAGCTTAGATGCCTATTGGCTTTGACATGACACTAGACATTGCATTTGATATTTAGGTTAGCTGCCTATTGCCTTTAACATGACATTGCATTTGATATTTAGGTTAGCTGCCCATTGCCTTTAACGTGGAGTTAGACATGGCAGTTGAGAATCTAAGCTGTATTTTTCCAAGCTGTGTTTTTGCACCAGAGAACCAAGATGTTTTGCTCTCACAGTAGACTAGACCTGATAAGAGAGAGTACATGGGCGTCGTTTCTCTTCCCTTGAGCTTGGGAACAGGAGTAGTCTTGGAGACCTGGCCAGTCTCCAAAAGGCTTGCTCAGTTTCCCAGGTCTGAGAGGAGGGGGCACACCTTTGTAACGAATGTAACAGGCTGCAGAGAGTCAGATTCGAATCTGCCGGACCTCGTGCTGGAGCTTGGCGCCAGCTGCCAGCATCCCGTGTGGGTAGATGACACTCTTTCTCGCGGCTGACAGGGGTCATCAGCTTGCAGACCTTAGAAAGATGTAGCTGTAAATAGTTCCTACACGATGAAGTATTTGTTTTGCTTTGCATTCAATATCTTATAAATATAACCTGCTGTGTATATTGCAAACTGATATATTTTGTTTGATTAACGCGGACTTGAAAGCTACTAATTCGTCATTCATTCATAAACATTGTGGTTGGGGAAGAATAAAATAACAATAAAAGTCTTCTTTGACCTCAGAAGTGCATTTCTGTTGTGTTATGTTAGTGCTTAGAGACTAAATAAGAGGAAAGCACTACATTCGGTGCCGAAGGTGTTGCTTGGTCACCGCTTTGTTTTTTATGGGTCGAGCCATGTCCTTCAGGCAGTGGCGCCCCCGAGGCCTTATGTTTCTTAGGCTGACTGTGGGCTTGGGTCGGGGCAGGCGTACTCACTTGTTGGCCTGCTGTAGGTGGTCGGTCTCCGTCGGAGTCGTCCGAGTCCGATCCTTGGATGGAGATAGCCATCTCCTCCTCTTCGACGTCGAGGTGTTCTGAAGTTTTCGACGCCATCTGCATCCGTCTCGCCCTCCAATCCCTCAAGGTCTTCTTTGATCGAAAGGACTTGCAGGCCTCGCAAGTATCTTCTCTGTGCTCCGGTGACAGGCACAGATTACAGACCCGATGCTGGCCTGTATAGGGATACTTAGTGTGGCACTTCGGGCAGAAACGGAAAGGGGTCCGGTCCATTAGGCTTGGACGACGTTGGTGGTCGGGCCGACCAGGCCTCGGCTGGGCGCGGAAGCCCCGAAGGGCCACCGAAACTGTCGTGTCGGTGTCCGATTCGAATAACAGAGCGAAGAGGAACACGTATGAACCCGATGGCGGAAAGAAAACAATCTAAGATGGAGTCGATGCCCATGCGCAATGGAGCCGAAAGGGAGGAGTCACTCAGTCCCGTGACTCCAAAAGACTTCTACGAACAAAAAAAACTTGTAACACTCCGAGCCCAACACTAGATGGCAGGAACAGTGCATAGCATGTGTATCTGCAGCTACACATGCCATTGAACATATATATATATATAAAATGTCACTTACCCAGTGTACATCTGTTTATGGCATTTGGTGGTGCAGATTCACATGCTATGCATTACTTCCGCCATCTAGTGTTGGGCTCAGAGTGTTACAAGTTGTTTTTCTTTGAAGAAGTCTTTTCGGAGTCACAGGATCGAGTGACTCCTCCTCTCGGTCATACTGCCCATGGGCATCGACTCCATTGTTAGATTGTTTTCCCGCAAAAGGGTGTAGGAAGGAGTGATAGAGTGTAAGAATATAAATGTTCTATAAAAATAGTAATCAAAAATAGATGTTCATGCAAATGTGAATGTATATACATATGTACATATGAGAAACTGCAATGACTACAGGCTTCCTGGGAGGAGGTAGGGTACATGTGAATCTGCAGCACTACATGCCACAAAGAGATGTACACTGGGTAAGTGACATTTTACGTTCAATGGCATGTGTAGCTGCAGATACACATGCTATGCATAGACTACAAAGCAGTTTCTGTCCCCAAAAAATGCGGTGTCTAGCCTGTAGGAGTTGGAGTTGGAGTTGTTTCAAATAATGTTCTCAAGACAGCTTGACCAACATTGGCCTGTTGCTTTGAAAATACATCTACACAGTAATGCTTTGTAAATGTATGTGATGTAGACCATGGGGCAGCTTTACATACGTCTGCTATTGGTATGTTTCCTAAAAATGCCATAGATGCACCTTTTTTCCTAGTGGAATGAGCTTTAGGTGTGATTAAAAGTTGTCTTTTTGCCTTAATGTAACATGTTTAAATACATTTAACAATCCATCTAGCTAATCCTTGTTTAGAGATAGGATTACCTTTATGTGGTTGTTGAAAGGCAACAAAAAGCTGTTGCTGGTTAGTTTTCCTAAATTATTTTATTCTATCCACATAATACATTAGAGCTCTTTTAAGTTCAAGAGTGTGAAGGGATCTTTCTGCAGTTGATTCTGGCAATTCTACTATTTGGTTTATGTGAAAAGGTGATACAATCTTTTTCATAAATTTAGGATTAGTTCTAAGTACAAATTTATGTTTGTGTACTTTGAAAAAAAGGTTCCTCAAGGGTGAATGCCTGTATTTCACAGACTCTTCTTAATGAAGTAATTGCTACTAGGAAAGCAACTTTCCAGGATAAAAATTGAATCTCACAGGAATGCATGTCTTGTGAGTACAATATTCAGATTACAAGCAGGAACAGGTGGTGTTCTAGGTGGAATAATACGTTTTAGTCCTTCCATGATAACTGGGACTCTAAAAAGAGAGGTAGGTTGTAGTTTGCAAATATGCTGATATTGCAGTAAGATGAATGTTAATAGATGAGAAAGCTAAATTTGACTTGTGTAAATGAAGTAGGTAGCATACAATATCCTGTATAGATGCTGCAAGTGGGTCAGTATTTTTAGATTGACGAGAGTAAACAAATCGTTTCCACTTGTTAGCATAGCATTGTCTAGTTGTAGGCTTGCATGCTTGTTTGAGAACTTCCATGCATTCTAATGGGAGTTGCAAGTATCCAAATTCTCTGACTTCAGGAGCCAAATCGCTAAGTGGAGAGCACTGGGATTTGGGTGTCTAATTTGTCCTGTGTTTTGTGTTAGCAAATCCGGTCTGTTTGGAAGAAGCTAGTGAGGTATTACTGATAGTTCTAGGAGTGTTGTGTATCAATGTTGTGGTGCGCACGTGGGGGCTATGAGTATCATGGTGAGAGAGGTCTGACGCAGTTTGTGGACCAGAAATGGAAGTAGTGGGAGAGGGGGAAAAGCATAAGCAAATATCCCTGACCAGTTGATCCTTAGAGCATTGCCCTTGGACAGAAGGTGTGGGTGTCTGGATGTGAAGTTTTGGCATTTTGCGTTTTCGCTTGTTGCGAATAGGTCTATTTCTGATGTCCCCCACTTTTGAAAGTACTTATGAAGTACCTGAGAGTGAATCTCCCATTCATGTTTCTCTTGGTGTGTCCTGCTTAGGAGATCCGCTAGCTGATTGTGTATTCCTGGGATGTATTCTGCTAGTAGATTAATGTAATTGTGAATTGCCCATTTCCATATTGTTTGGGCTAGAAGGGACAGTTGAGATGAATGTGTCCCGCCTTGTTTCTTCAAGTAATACATCGTTGTTATATTGTTTGTTTTTATCAATACAGTTTTGTGTTTGAGAAGCGGTTGAAACGCTTTTAGGGCAAGGAACACAGCAAATAATTTTAAATAGTTTATGTGATAATTTAGCTGTTTCGAATCCCATTCCCCTTGAATGGTAAGGTTGTTGAGATGAGCTCCCCAACCTATCATCGATGCATCGGTTGTTATAGTGGTCTGAGGCACAGGATCTTGAAATGACAGCCCCTTCATTAAATTGCTGAGATTTCACCATTGAAGGGACCCGTGTGTTTGGCGGTCTACCAACACTAGATCTTGCAATTGATCCTGTGCTTGAGACCATTGCTGTGAGAGGCACTGTTGTAGTGTTCTCATGTTTAGTCTTGCATGCAGTACTATTGCTATGCAGGATGCCATCATTCCGAATAGTTTCATGATATATCTCACAGTGTATTGTTGATTTGGCTGTATTTGTGGTATGAGATTTTGGAAAGCTTGTATTCTTTGTGTATTTGGATAGGCTAAGGCTTTTTGTGTATTGAGAATAGCACTTAAGTAAGGTTGTACCTGTGCTGGGTGAAGATGGGATTTTTGGAAGTTGAGAGTGAACCCTAATGTATGTAGGGTTTCTATTGTGTATTGAGTGTGCTGTTGACATTGTATAAAATTGCTTGATTTTAGCCAATCGTCTAGATAAGGAAAGACATGTATGTGTTGTCTTCTTAGGTAAGCTGCTACTACGGCTGGACATTTTGTGAATACTCTTGGAGCTGTTGTTATGCCGAATGGCAGAACTTTGAATTGGTAATGTTTTCCCGCTATCACAAACCTTAGGCATTTTCTGGGAGCTGGATGGATGGGTATATGGAAATACACATCTTTGAGGTCTAATGCAGTCATGTAATCTTGTTTTTTGTAGTAGTGGAATAACGTCCTGCAGAGTTACCATGTGAAAGTGTTCTGACAGGATATATAAATTTAGTGGTCTGAGATCTAGAATGGGTCTGAGAGTGCCATTCTTTTTGGGAATGAGGAAGTATAGTGAGTATACCCCTATTCCTTGTTGAGATTTTGGGACTAATTCTATTGCCTCTTTTAATAGTAGCGATTGTACTTCTTGTTGTAATAGAACGTTGTGTTCTGGGGACAACCTGTGATAACGTGGAGGAATGTTTGGAGGGGTAGAAATCAATTCTAGGCAATAACCATTGCAGATAACTGAAAGTACCCATTGGTCTGTGGTGGTAGTTTGCCATTGGGAGTGGAATTGTTGCAGTCTGCCCCCCACAGGAGATGTGTGGGGTTGTGGCATGCTTAGTAAGTCACTGTTTTGATGGGGTAGTGACATGTTTTGAGGCCTGGAATTTGCCTCTGGCTCTAAAGTGCTGGCCTCTAAATCCCCCTCTCTGGTACTGCTGTTGTTGCCCTTGTTTAGGCTTGGAGGTAGAAGCTTCTATAGATTGTGGCTTGAACCCCCCTCTAAATTGCTGCTTATGAAAGGAGCCTCTGTAAGGTGTTGTATATAAGGCTCCCATTGCTTTAGCAGTGTCTGAGTCCTTCCTGAGTTTTTCTATTGTGGTGTCAACCTCAGGACCAAATAGGTGTTTTTTATCGAAAGGCATATTCAGTACTGCCTGCTGTATTTCTGGCTTGAATCCAGAGGAATGTAACCATGCGTGTCTGCATATGGTGACAGCAGTATTCACGCTTCTAGCTGCTGTATCTGCATCATCAAGGGCAGACCGCATCTGGTTATTACTTATGGCCTGACCTTCCTCAACAATTTGTTGAGCTCTTTTTTGACGTTCTTTTGGCAGGTGTTGTAAAAGCTCCTGCATCTCACCCAAGTGAGCTCTATCATACCTTGCTAGCAAGGCTTGTGAGTTTGCAATTCGCTACTGGTTAGCTTCTTGTGTAGCTACCCTCTTCCCAACAGCATCGAATTTCCTACTTTCTTTTTTGTCAGGGGGAGGGGTATCCCCTGACGACTGACTATTGGCCCTTTTTCTAGCAGCACTGACAACCACTGAGTCTGGAGGTACCTGGTGGGTAATATAAGCAGGGTCTGTAGGTGCCGGCTTATATTTTTGATCAATACGTGGTGATAAAACCCCAGCATTAACCGGCTCACTAAATATCTGTTTTATCATTCCAGGTAGCACTGGGAGGCACTGGTAACGTGAGTGTGTGGAGGATAAGGTATTAAAAAGGAAATCCTCTTCCAAAGGATTACTGTGCATAAGTACCCCGTGGTACACTGCTGCCCGAGAAATGACCTGCATGTATGCAGTAGTGTCTTCTGGTGGGGAAGGTTTGGAAGGATATAAATCTGGGTCATTAGCAGTTATCGGATCTGGATTATACAGATCCCAAGGATCAACCGTATCACCATGAGAATACGTCTGTGAGTGAGTTGGTGAAGGTAAGGGTGGTGGGCTAGTGGGTGGGGATATGTGAGGTACTGCATCTCTCACGCTCCATAAGTCTCTGACATTCAGTTTTCCTATGTGCATCCCCCATCCTCTGTGAGACACGTCTGTTGGAATGGTTAGACAGGGAGTTGGGAGTTAGAAAGGTCAGCCTTCCGTGTTATTCCATATGCTCAACCACTGTATTTCCCTGATCATCTCACTTCCTACTTGCATGTGATCAATGATGCAGCACACCTGGAGTGATCTCATGTGTAACGTGGTGAGGGGTATTAGTGGGATGCAAGAAGCCATCATGCACAGTAGTTTCCCCACTGGCCTCACAGTCACACCTCTGGTAATGGAGAGTCTGCTCTGTTATTGCCAAGATCATTTTTTGTACTGGGTAAGCATGGTTTTTCTTGATGCTAGTCTCGTCCCCACAAAAATATTTTTCTTTCTGTGGAGTTGGGGGTGATTTTTCTTTGATCAATGAGAAGCTCAGCTAGTGGAACATGCCCATACCTATATTTTTCTTTCTTTTTTGGCACTGCATGAATATTCTAACTTTTACTAACCAATCGTCTAGATGAGGGTATCCATGGATTAGTTGGCTACTCAAGTGTGCTGCTACTACTGCTAGACACTTTGTGAAAACTCTTGGAGCAGACTGAACCCAAAGGGAAGCAAGGGAACTAGCTTGTGGCATAAAAGTAACATGTGGGGTGACTGTATTCTTGACTGTATTCCTCTGCTAGGGACAAATCCTCCTGTTCATATTCCTCTAGACTGCAGTGCACCCAATGCCTTTGCAGTGACATTGTCTTTTTTATCCTATTCTTTGTAATGGATCATCTACTGCAGTTGCTAAGAGTCTTTCACCATTCAGTGGCATGTTGGCCTCTGCTGCCTGTACTTCAATCAATCATAGTATTTATAAAGCGCGCTATGTACCCGTCAGGGTTTCGAGGCGCTGGGGGGGGGGGAGCGCTGCTGATTTAGCGGTCGAAGAGCCAGGTCTTGAGGAGCCTTCTGAATGCGAGGAGGTCCTGGGTCTGGCGAAGAGATGTGGGGAGAGAGTTCCAGGTCTTGGCGGCGAGGAAGGAGAAGGATCTGCCGCCGGATGTCTTGCGCTGGATTCGGGGTACGATGGCGAGGGCGAGGTTGGCGGATCGGATTTGACGTGTTGGAGTGTAGAAGTTAAGTCTGGTGTTGAGGCAGGAGGGTCCGGTGTTGTGAAGTGCCTTGTGAGCGTGGGTCAGGAGTTTAAAGGTGATCCTCTTGTCTACCGGGAGCCAGAGGAGTTCCTTTAGGTGAGGGGAGATGTGACTTCGGCGGGGTATGTCGAGGATCAGTCGGGCGGAGGCATTTTGGATACGTTGGAGTTGTTTGATGTCTTTGGTTGGGATGCCTGTGTAGAGTGCGTTGCCGTAGTCAAGTCTGCTGCTGACGAGGGCCTGGGTCACCGTCTTTCTGGTTTCTGTTGGAATCCACTTGAAGATTCTGCGGAGCATTCGAAGGGTGTTGAAACAGGAGGAGGAGACGGCGCTGATCTGTTTGGACATGGTGAGGGCGGAGTCCAGGATGAAGCCGAGGTTTCTTGCGTGGCTGGCAGGGGTGGGCGGGGGTCCGAGGACGGAGGGCCACCATGAGTCGTTCCAGGCCGAGGGAGTGCGCCCGAGGATGAGGACTTGAAGCCTAACCTCAGCCAAGCATGTCTTCTTAGGGTGGCTACCTAGTTGAGAAGTCTGCTTGCTGTATCTACTGCATGTAGCAGACTTCAAACATGTATTGGTGATAGTTTTGCCTTCCTGGATGATTCTATGTGCTCTCTTCTTATGCTGCGATGGGAGGCGTTGTATGAGTCCTTCTGTCTCCTACCATTTTTGGTGGCCTTATCTGTTAAGTACAGTTTTAAAATTTGCGATACACCATTGTGTTGCGGCTGATGTCTCCATTCTCCTCCCAACTATGTCCATCCTCTTGCTTTCCTTGTCAGGTCGTGGTCCCATTGCTGCGGGCCAGGGCCTCGTTTATGGGCTGTGGCCAGGATGATGGAGTCCACCACTGCATTCCCCTTGATATAAACTGGTGAAGGCTTGTATATTTTCTCTATCCTCAGCATTACAGCCTTTGTCATGGCTGGTGCCTTTAAAATATTGTGTCCATAAACTAGCATGCTTAGTAACATTGGCATGAATTGATTTTTTCGTTGGGAGGGCAACAGTGTCTCCAGTAGGAAGTATGATTTTGTTTCCTTTTCCTCCAGCGGTACCCCAGTAGGTATACACCACTTTTTAATGAGGACATTGTACACGGCCAAATCATCTGGGAGTGAGAATCTCGAGCCCTTCCTTGGTGGAATCAGAGTCTATATCCCGCCACCTTTCAGTCATTTTGATGTCAATGTAGTGACCTTTGTACTAGCCCTCCCCTTGCTCACCTTTGTAGTCGAAGAAGACCTCTTCCAGTTCCTCCTTCGGGTTCTGATGTTGAAGGTGGCTCCAGGTAAGTGGGTTTCTTCTATAGTGACTTTCCCTATTTATTTTTCTTTGAAATTCAGTTACACTACAAAGTTTTTGAACTCCTGTTTTCTTTTCATCAGACCTTCCATTTCAGCTTTGAAGTAATGATTTTTCTTTTCGTCATCAAGGGCCTTTTGTTCGATGGAGCCTTCCCCTTGTGCCAAAGCTGTTTCTCCATGTTTCTCCTTATCGCTGTCCGTCAACAATGCGGCTTTGGATTGGATTGTGCCATTGCCAAGTGTGCCCAACTTTGTTTTTCTTGGCTTTTCAAGGTCTTGGGTTGGAATTCGGTCTCGTGTTGCAGCCCTTCGTGCTGTGATACCTTGGCAAACAAAGATTCCACACCTTGTGGCTGCTTATCTAAAAGACATATGTTCCATAGCCCTCTCTGACTCTTCAGTGTAAGGAATCTTTGATGAAAATCCCTAAATCTTTGGTTTTCTTCAGTGCTTTCGAAATCCTTCGACCATTCATTTAGAGTCTTCGAGTCTTCCCCTTTTTCCTTCGGGATCCTGCAAAAAAACCTCTTGCTTGCTCAATGGAGCTCTTGATGGTGCTTCCACACCAAACAGAGGGAAAAAGTATCTGAAGATGGTGACCGCATGCAGGGGATTCAAGGGGATACGTCTGACATCTCATTGGAAGATAGGCATGGCAACGGTGGTTGACATTAAAAACGCCCACACCCTAAAAAAAAAAAAAAAAAGCGAAAGAGAGAAAATAAAGACTTTCCTGGAGCCAACTACTAGATGGCGGAATAATGTACAAAATGCAACTCCAGAAAAGATTCACGCTACAAAACTGCATGTTTGGTTGTAACGCATTCACTCCTCATCTACTAACCTCTAAATGAGGCTGCTAATCTTCAGGGCAGCAAGAGAAGCAGGGGCATAATACTGCTGAAATATTAATCTGTTTTGGTGTAATATACAAACTACTGATATAACCTATGTGACAATTTTACACAATGGCACTCCACTCTTCTTAACTGTTTAGTACAAGAAAATACAATACATACAGAAAAGAATTATTTTTTAGGTCAGTCAAATGAGTCCAACTTGGCTTAAGTACGGTTCACAGTTTTCATTTGGTAATCTACAAAAATAGACTGCTGGGAACAAGGTTGTTTTTGAAAGAATGTTTAATACAAAACAAGCAATTTGATGCAAATGGCATTTTTCAGTACATTATTCATTATCTTCAAAATAAAATATGAAACCTAATTACAATTTAAAATATTCCTGGTAGTAGTCGATAAGGCACGGCGTCGGTGTACCGCTTCCAGTCCTTGCCGTACTTGCTGGAACAACGATGTTCATCCCGGATGCAGCGGTGGACCAGCAGAATAGTCATATAGATAATGTAGAAATAGGGCAGTATATGATCGAAGCCACAGGCCAGGCAGTAGGACAGAGAGCCCATCAAGTCTCCAGTGTAGTTGAAATGTCTTGCCACACCCCAGAACCCAGAGATCATCAGTTTACTGTAGTGCCGCGCTCCGTCCACAGATGTATAGGAGCACTCGATGTACTCAGGTTTTTTACCCCAAATTCTGCAGTTTCCATCAGTACGGCGAAACAGATCTTTTTGGTGATTGGTCATTCTGAAGATATAATAACCAACCAGGCCCAGAAGTAAGATAGCCACTGCACCACCAGTGGACAGCTGGACAGGATTGTAAACCAGATATAAGCCCTGAAAGAAGACACAAATAATTGTGTGACAAATGGCATTGTATATAGGGTGCATACATACATCTACTAAGGTCCCCTGTTTTGCATCTACTAAGGTTAGTAAACATCTACAATAAACAATATATAGTCGCTGGAAAATAAAAGTTTAGCCTGCAGCACTACAGCACTTCAGCATCAAACCCATCCTCTGATGCCACAAAATAAGCAAAGAACCCCAGTGGCATCTGGGACAACAGGCTCACTGCTTTTTTTCCAATATGGATCATGTTGTAGTCAAATTCACCCTGTTTTCATAAGCAGAGAATCAGCCCAACCCAGTTCTGAAGCTGGATGCAGAGAACCCATTCCAACCCGTTCCACTTCCAAATTCTCCATAATCAAGGAAGGGAAGGCTTCTTGCAGTACCTAAAGAATTGCTGAGGGACCAGAGTTGGTGTCTGACAACCAGTCTCCCAGAGGTGAGGGACATCACCTGCAGGAGGAGCTGGGGGTCTACCTAGTGCCTAGAGAGCCTGCTGCCAGCTCAAAGAGAAAAGGAGTTTTCCTTGCTCTGCGGGACAGACTGTCCAGCAGGAGAAGCCCAGCGAGTCCCAGGGGCTGAGGACATCCAGAGGAGGTGGACTACCTCATAGTGATGCCAGGAGCAACCTGTGCTGCCGAGGGCCTTTCTGTATAAGGTTCCTAGCACGAACCGCTTCAAGTCTTTGAAAGTGAGTTGGCCTGATTGGAGCTGCCACTGCTCTATGACTCTCTATGCAATTCACTCTATGCCACTCCATGCTGCTTTACTCCACTTTGTTCTACGACACACTACTTCACTCTACTCCACTATATGCCGCTCCACACCACTCCTCTCTGACACTCCACTGTATGCCATTCTATGCCATTCCCCTCTACACTCTACAATAAATACAGTTACAGTCTACTCTACTCTACAACACTCTACACCCTTCCACTCTTTGCAAGTGTGTTGGCCTGATTGGAGCTGTAACTGCCTGCACCTGCACAATCAGAGCCACAACTGTTGTAGGGACTGCTATGGCTTAATCGAGGGCTGTACATAATTTGGCAGAATAGCCAGCTGGGGCTAACTCCATCCAGTGGCTGGATGGTGCCGCAGCAGCCGGGCTGGCACACAAGCATCAGGGCCACAGCTCTCCACTGAATGAAGCCAAGCAGCCACTTGTATGGATCCGTGGGCCGGCTGGGCTCCTCAGCAGCCGCTAAGGCTGTCTTTGTGGGCCTCTGCTCGTGAGAGGGCAGCAAGGTGCCAGATTCCTTTAAGAGGAGCATGAAAGACCAAACAGATTACCCACTACACCAACAGCATCAAGAGCCATGAGAAACGTGAACTGACTGCACATTTGATTTGTGAGTTTAATTGACACTGCAGCGCTCCATCAAGAGGTCATGTGGGTGGGATTAGCAGAAGGGAAATTAGTAAGCGTAGTGCCACAAGAGAGTATCGTAACCAAAATCACTTTCCTGTGTACTGGATTGACTTTTCTAGGATTTAGTATTGGTGTGTGATTCTTTTCTTGAAGACAAGTACAGGGGCAGACAATGAGGTTATTGTGTCTGTTGGTTGTTGAGTTCTAAACTTGTGCCCACCACATTACCTCCTTGCAAGGCTGTGACTGCTCACCCGTGCTACCCTACCAGTCACGCGCGGAAACCGTACTTTACCCATTTGCAGAGATGTAGCACAACAGATCCCAGGACAGGAGCAGCAAAGTACCTAAACCACCACAATTTGGGCCCAGTAACCCCGTCTGCCCTGAATAAGGGTCTGGAAGAAGAACTGTGGAAAGAAATATGTTGCATAATGCTCAACATAATGCTCAACTTTTAACAATTGAAATAATTATTGTCCCACATGGAAAGGCTGCTCTGACATCAACTTTCCAATAAAATGCACTGCATTGGAAGAGAGTAATACCGAGTAACTAACCTTTCTTTACAGGCCTAAAGATGGAGGGAGGGAGGGGAGGCAGATAATTCAAAGTGCCACTTGAGAGCTAGGTAGCTAGATTCTATATATTGTATGGCAATCTGTAAGAAACTAACTACTCAACTGTAACAATAGTTTTGCAGCTGGACTCTTCTAGATTAACATACTATGCATATATTCAGCTGCCTAGCGGTTACAGTCAGAAGGTACTACTTGTTTTGTTGTTAAACTCTTTTTTATTTAAAAGGGCATGTGCAAAACCAGATCCCTCCAGTTTAGGCTAGATACTCCCTTTGTGTGTGTGCAAATGGTCAGATTATTCCCCCCCCCCCTTGTAGAACAGAGGTGCCTACTAGGCTGCAGAAAAGCAGCAAAGACATACAAGAAGAGAAACCCACCAGAAGCATCAAGAGATAGATGGTATGAAGGAATGTTGCATGAGATGGTAATTTTGAGAATTGTTTTCTCTGGACATGAATGCCATTTTTGATGGAGGGGAGAAGCGGCTAGTTTGGCACTGCTCCCATTGCACCTCATGCAACAAAGCAAGTACACTTTCTGTGACTTTTTAAATACACTCAACCCACTAGGTGGTAGGATATATGCATAGTGGGTTCTAGAAGACATTAATGCTGCAAAACAAAAGCTCTTTTAAGATGATCTGCTTCCAACTTACTTTGCTTTTTCTATCATCTTTTACCTCTTGCCAGCTGTATCTCCCCCGTTCCTATTGCCCACCCTCCATTTCCACTGGCGCATTTGAATCTCAACATGGCCAATACTCAGTCACTAGTTTTGTTACTTGCTCTGACTACTCATTGTAATCCTTTTTAATTCGAAGCCTTTCAGACAGCCCAGCTGTCTGGTTTGTGAATGACATCCTGGGGACATTCAAAAAGCTTCCCTGGGAATGCGTTCAGCTTGTTGCTTACTACTGGCATTTTGGTTTGCAAATCACATTTCCGTGCTTTCCATTTGCTGGCTTTATTTGTTTTAGGCTGTCCAGCTTCAGTTTGTCTCTTCATTTGCCCACCTTATTTACAATATCCTTCTGAGTGCTCCCTTTCTGGAAACAGGCCTTTAATCTTGTTCTTATCATGTCACATTTGCGGTGTATTCAAAGATAGAGGTGGTCAATTATCAGGCTCTGTGTCCAGAGGGAGCCTGGTGTTTATTTTAATTTCTCTGACTTCATGGTGAGAGGATTTATGTGACAACCAATTCTGGTGATTCTAAAGTGTGGTGATAACAAATATTTTAATAGGAGAAAAACAAATCAATACACTAGGTGATGACATTTCCACAAATGATTGTTTGTGCGCTGTATACTTTTATCAGTAAAACTATATGTCTGTGCAAATGTAATGGCCATTTCAATAAAGATGTGTTGTCTTTAATTGCAGTGTGCTACCACACCATGCATACTCCACCCTACGCCACTCCACTATACTCTGCACCATTCCATGCCTCTGCAGTCTACTCTGCACCACTCCACACTAGCCACTCCACTGTACCCACTCCACGTCACTGCACTCTACTCTGCATTATTCCACTATACTGTAAACCACTGCACTCTACCCAAGTACTCTACGCCACTTTACTCAAAAACCAATGCACTCTAGGCCACTGCACTCTACTTTCCGCCACTGCACTCTACTCCAACTATTCTGCACCACTACACTCTACGTCACTGTACTAGACTGTGCAATGCTCAGTGCCACTGCACTCTATGCCGCAGCATGCTACCCCACTCTATATTATTGTGTTCTACATCACTGCACTCTATGCTACTCTGCAACAGTGTACTGTATGACACAGCTCTTTATAGGACTCTACTCTGCAACACTCTACACCTTGCAGTCTAAGCCAATGTACTCGATGCCAATGCATTCTACACCACTGCAGTCTAAGACACTTTACTCTGCAAGACTGCACTCTCCGTCACTAAACTCTATACTACTCTGCACTTTATGCTACAGCACTCTACTCTGCACCACTCAACTCTACAGCAATGCACTCTCCGCCACTCCACTCTCCGCCACTCTAATCTACTCTGCAGTCTACGTCACTCTCCTCTACAATCTATCCTGCACCACTCCACTTTACCTTGCACCACTTCACTTTACTCTGAAATAACCTCCTCTATGCCACTGCACAGTACTTCACTCCACCCTGCACCACTCCACTCTGTGCCATTGCACTTTACGCTACTGCAAACTACTCTGCACCACTGTACTCTACACTACTTTACTCTGCACCACTCAACTCTAACACTGTACTCTGTACCACTTTACTCAAAACCAATGCACTATAAGCCACTGAACTGTATGCCAATCTACTCTGCACCACTGTACTTTATGCCACTCTAATCCACTCTACAACACTCCACTCTGACACTCTACTCCATTAAACTCTACTCCACTCTATGACACTCCACAAAACTCTACTCCACTGTGTGCCACTCTACGACACTACTCTATGACGCTCTACGCAATTCACTCTATGCCACTCCATGCTGCTTTACTCCACTTTGTTCTATGACACACTACTTCACTCTACCCCACTATTCCACTATATGCCACTCCACACCACTCCTCTCTGACATTCCATTGTATGCCATTATATGCCATTCCCCTCTACTACAATACTTCAATCTACAATAAATACAGTTACAGTCTACTCTGCTCTACAACAATCTACACCCTTCCACTCTACGACACTCTACTCCTTCCACAGCACTCCATGCCATTCTACTCTGAGCCACACCATGACTCTACTTCGCTCCATGTTGCTCAACTCTACACCATTCCACGCCACTCCACGCCACACCATAACACTCCACTCTCCTCCACACCACTCTACTTTATGACACTCCACACCACTCTCCTTTACACCACTAACTTATAGCCATGCTGAATAGCAACTAAGCTGGAATACAACATGGCTAAAATATATTGGAAAAGCCAATAGCTTTTGCATAAGCGAAAACTATTGGCTTTGCCAGTGCTTCTTTTTTCCAGCCATACTGTTATCCAAGACTGCTATCTCCTTCCTCTGGCATATTAGTTACAATTCTGCCTTTCACATGGTACACTCACCCCTTTGCCCATTTTTTCTCTACTCTTGCTTGTTTGCCCTCTCATTTATTGCCGACTTGGTTTTTCCCTCATCTGCTTTGCCCTAGGATTGGATCTCCTCTTTAAATCTTCTTACCATTATCTCTAGCTCACCCAGTGTCCTCCTGGACAATCTTTGTTGTTCTCTTTCCCCTTGCCCAGGAATATTCTTCCTGTTTTCTTTTGGGTTTTACTCAATTGTTCTCCTAGGGACTGTCCCCTTCTTTGGGGTCAGAGGGAAACTGATATTTAGCAAATGGTTCTATGTACAGAGGCAATACGTCACCATTGATTAAGACACTTCATAGCTGCCTGGGCACACAGAAAAAGTCTTCTCTGCCAATGTCACACTTCAGCTCACTGGTCAACTGTCAGCTTCACGCTTGCCAAGGACAAGAGCAAATGTTCAACTTCCACACAGGCAGGACTTTGGGATTACCTTAACCAGAGTTTATGCCAAACAATCTGCCATATATTTCACATCAGTGCCGGTCTGGTACAAAACTAGGCTAGAAACTTGCTAGACAATATATGCCTATCATTCTCCTGGAAGAGCTTCGGCATTTCATTATAGGGCAAGGTTAAATCCAGTGAAAGTTCCACTTCAGTCTGATCCCTTCTAGACTCTTAGCTAAGAACAGGCACAGGTGACTTACTGCACATTGCGAAAGAGGAAGCCTGACCCAGCCCAATCATTCTGTTTCGATGCAAATAGTTACAGATCGTGTCATCAAAGGAACATCCCCAGACTTCTACAATTACCTGCAATGTGTAGAGATAAGGTAACCAGACGCAGTCTCCCCATCCCAGGTACCATCCAAAGTGGTCGTGGCAGATGTCAATGGTCTTCAGGTACCAGGCCTCGTTCCAGAAAAAGTCCAACACATAAATGCCCTACAAATGAGCACAGAGAAGGCGTTGGTTAAGCAATTGAGATGAGTCAAAGCCAAGGTAAGCAATGTAATGGTATATTTCAAAGGTGCTTACATGACTGTTTCTATGCATTTAATTAATGTAAATAAACCAGTGTTATTATTTATCTGGAGTGATAGACTTAATACACAAATGGAACATCATGCAACAGAACAAATACATGTAGATGTCAAAGGCATTGCCTAATTAAATTCATGGACTGTTTACAAAGGCAATTAATGAGGAAAATGTGCTGGGGCAGGTGAGAGAGGAACCTAAGTAAGTTTCAACATAAGAGAGCCGCACAGGAAACCAGACCCAGGGATAGGAGAGACATCAATCTATTATGAAGCCAAGCAAAAGAGGTGAGGATAAGGTCAGGTGAACAACCTAGAGATCAACACAAACTATAGAGAAGTGAATTTATGTCATGGAGCCACCACAGATAAAGACAGTTAGAGGTCAAAGCCAGCAATATATTTAAATAGCTTAAAAATCAAAACAAATAACAAAACAGAGAATGGATTGGATGGTAGCAGGAATCAGTAGGAAAGAATAGTGTCATTCTACAGAACAAAGAAAATATCGGTGTTAGTGTAATAGTTAACTTAATCATCTGTAAAAGACTTTGGATGAATAATGAACCAAGAAAACGAAGACAGCTGACATGTTGTGTGGCGCTGGGACACTATCTTTCTCGGCTGTCTTTAAGTTCACAAAGAGATATTGGGAGTCATTTTCTTTGTATACAGAAAACCACTGGACCAAAATAAGAACTAAGTCAAGAATATCCAAACTTGGCCGATGAGGTAGGTAGTTTTTCAGGATAATTTGACATGTTGTATATGACTTCAAAGTACTCTCTTATAATAACCACAAGAAGCCCATTTTGCTTGCGTAGCTACTACAGCAAACAATCATTCTCAGCAAATGTTTGCTGCTCCCTGGTGGCCCTATTTGTAATGTTCCACTGAGGTTTGACTGCTGGCGCGTTGGAGGTGTTGTGGCTGAGGTGCCACTTCTGACTTCTGTTTCCAGTAGCGGCAGGCTGCCTACTTTTTCCCTGTCATAGTATTTAATAATATCTACTGACTTTATTGGTGGCTATTTGCCTTTTTTATCATCGCATCAAAAGTCACATTTTGTTGTGGGTTTCTTTTTTCTGTGTTCAGATCCCCTATACCTTATCTCTTCTCTCCTTGTTAACCAGCACTTCCGTATACCTGTTCCTAGGTCCTTCCTCCACGAAACTGAAGGTAGGTTAATAAGCCCATCTTCTTTTACAACTCCTACTGTGCTGAGAGGTTTATAAAGCTTTTGAGATGTCATGAAGTGTGTTACCTGTGCAACCGTATTGTTACTTAAGCCAAGCTGCACATCTTACAACTAAACAGTTATCTCCTCAGGACATCTGCAAATCAAGCATGTGGGTACCATGTGCATAAATGTTTGAGCACACAAGTAGTATCTTTAATCAACATCTTCAATTTGACAAGACTGTTCTAGACTTGGTCCACAAATTCAGACCTACTGGAGGATCTCTTGAACCCAATCGATTATTAAGTTGGACAGGGGTGCAACAATGAAACACTGAATCTAGGTACTGCACCAAACAAGAAGACTACATCACTGATGCCCAAAGACATACTTCTAAAACTCCCATTATGCAATCCCAGGTCACATTCCCTGGAAAATAAACAAGACAATCCACACCTGGCTGAAATGAAAGAGGTCAGACATCCAGCACTGTTACCTTCTGTGGTGTCAAATGAGATAATGGAAATAATCAAAAGCAGGATTTTCCAACAAGTAGCTCGTGAGCTAGTGGTGGCTCGCCAGCTATGTTAAAGTAGCTCTGCTATGTGCAGCCGAGTCTACCAAACTAGAAGCAGCCGCTAGGTTGAATTAATATATCTATCCCAAAATGAAAACAGTGCATTTAAGGTGAAAATGTGTTTATTTTCAGAACTCATAAGCTGATAGTTTGCGCAAATTTTTTTTTAACAATATTTGAGCTATGCAGCATAAGGAAGATGTATGACTCATATTAGCACCAGATAATTACAGCTTTGGCTGATATGTATTACCCATGTAGAAGAGTTCCAAATTGATAAAGCCTTTTTTACATTACTGGTGGCAACCTTGTATGTGGCACTGAGGTGATCACTGCTTGTAATCTTGCACGGGTTGTCTCTAATGTAACCTTGTCTAATATGCTTGCTATAAAAGTAGCTCGGGTGATATTCATTGAACATAAGTATCTTTTATAAACACAAAAAGAAAGGAGCCCCCTGATCTGAGACAGTCAATCGGAAAAAGTGCATTTCATATAAGATGCATTGTATGGTGTTTTTCTTCGTATATCACTGTCTGCCCAAATTACTTTTGACTCATCACAAACTTAAAAGTTGATTCATAGGCCAGTTTGAATCCAGAAATATTTTTAAAAGAAAGTTGATAAAGGTGGATATTACCAGGATCTTTCTACAGGCATAAAATATCAGGTTCAATGCTGGCTCCAACAAACAAAGGACATACAGATGGGGACACCCATTTTTTAAAAACTCAGTTACAAAGCACTACAATATAGCCAACCCCAACATGAAAAATTGTGTGAAACAATTAACTGTCTTAATAAAGAGGTGCCTAACTCTATTCCATGAACATTGGAACCATGCCCAATTTCAAGATAAACATTAAGTAAATTGTTCCCTTTTAGATTTCATCTATGTAAATTTTGCTCAAGTGGAAACCGTGAAAACAAGTCAAGACTGCAGCGCATACTGATGGATTTCATCATTTTGTTTATCTGCTTTACCATCCGCCTCAGGGAGATGTAAGGGGGGTCTAGGGGTTCTGATCTTAAAGAATGGTCTTCTAAAAGCTGGAATAATTACATGTATGTCCTGTTCTCAAATTTTGCGTTTAGTAATTCCAGGAATTATGGATGTTTTATTATAATTTTTTATTTTCATTATTTTGTTAATCACCCCATTGAGTTGATAAGGGTATCTCTCAAGGCATCCGACAAATGGGGCCATTCTTTGGATGGGTGATTTGAACTTTGCTACCTGTCCCCCTGCCGGCACCTGGGTGTGCAGGGTTTCTGATCTGTCAAAGGATAACTTGACGCATTTCCTTCCCACCTCTTACGGGAATGTCCTGAACCAGAGCATAATGAAGTTCAACTTATTTTTTTGTTCTGATTTCTTCAGGGTAGTGACTCTATCCTGCAACCTTAATTAGTAAAGTAAAGGGCTCAACAATAGACTTTATTTTGTTTTCGCCCCACATAGTCCCACTTATTCAGGACTCCTTTATTGCGACCTCCATATTAAGTGATCATAATCCCAGTGGCTTAGTTCTATCATGTTTCTCTCTCAAGGTGCAAAAGCATTGCCGTTCCTCTGTCACTCAGCTTTCTAAGAGTAAGGGTATCTGTCTTACATAGGACAAAGTCAATCGTAGTAAATTTTTGGAAAAGCTAATCTCTGAGAAATATAAGGGCCTTTTGACTTGTCTGTCTGATAAGGCCAGCGATGTAGGGGTTGTTGAGAGCCTTCACAGCATTTCTAAACATGCTTCTAGCTTGTTGATCTTCCAACCGAAGACTTTGGATGTAAGTTCTTTTATGTTGCAAGCTTCGAGTCGGGTTGTGGCGGCCGCGGTTCAGCTCCTGGGCCGCCAGTCATGTCACACTCCTTTATTTTGTGCATTTCCTCGCACGAGGCCCTGGGGTTTTCTCACGCCTCGACGAGCTTGGAGTGCGGCGCAACCTGGGAGCTAGTGACAGGCCCTTCCCCCCACATTGGCACTTACCTGGTTCTTTGTTTTCTTCTGTTCTTTTCTCTTCTGTTTTTGCGCTCTCCTTTTATTCTCTGTCTCTTGTTGGGTGGAGCCATGTTTTTTGCTCCTTTTTTCCCCAGCATGTCTTTCTCTTCCCTGCATGCATCAGGATGCCTATCTAACATGGTGACTTCATCTATATTCCTATGGTAGTTTTTCCCAAACTAACATGGCGTCTTTTCCCCTCCTGAAGGTCACTTCCTGTTCTTGGGTATATAAGGTCTAAGACACTTGGGGGGTCATTCCTACATTGGCGGGCGGCGGGCGCCGCCCGCCAAGCGGGAACCGCCACTTGGCCGCTCCGCGGTCAAAAGACCGCGGAGGCCATTCAGACTTTCCTGCTGGGCCGGCGGGCGCCCGCCAAGGGAGCGCCCGCCGGCCCAGCGGGAAAGGCCCTGCAACATTGAAGCCGGCTCCGAATGGAGCCGGGGGTGTTGCAGGGGTGCGACGGGTGCAGTTGCACCCGTCGCGATTTTCACTGTCTGCTATGCAGACAGTGAAAATCATGCTGGGGCCCTGTTAGGGGGCCCCTGCACTGCCCATGCCAGTGGCATGGGCAGTGCAGGGGCCCCCAGGGCCCCACGACACCCGTTCCCGCCATCCTGTTTCTGGTGGTGAAAACCACCAGAAACAGGCTGGCGGGAAGGGGGTCGGAATCCCCTTGGCGGCGCTGCTTGCAGCGCCGCCATGGAGGATTCTCCCAGCCGGGGGTAATTCGTCGGGAAACCGCCGGACCCGGCTGGGCGACCGCGGCTAGCCTGTTGGCGGTGCTTCCGGCGACCTCCACCCTGGCGGGTCACCCATACCTCGGCCAAGGCAGGACCTACAAGCAGCAAGGCCATCCTGCAGATAAATCTGGTAAGCGACGAGTCAACTGTGACATTTTAAACGGTTTAACCCTAGCTACTCCACTACCTTAAAAGAGCTAAAAAGAACATCCCCTCGTAACATGGCACAAGGCAGATTGCTTAGGGCATCGAATAAAGCCACAGTAGAGTCTAAAGAACAGGGAATTCAGAAACAAGCTTGGGATGACCTACAAGAGGCTTCAGCCCTTAGGGATTCTAGAGCCGTCTGGGAGGTTATCAACAGGTCTTACTCCTCTGAGGACTATCAGCCTAATTTAGAATGTCATATCTCTGCAGACAATTGGGTTGATCACTTTTCTAAAATCTTTAGTGATGACATGCAAATCCTAGGAGAGGTTCCACCTCCGTCCCCTGATGAAATCCTTGCCCTATGTAATACTATTGATGTTAGTATTGTAACCAGAGCTATTTTAAGATCTTCTGCTGGTAAGGTGCCTGCCCCAGATGGGGTCTCTTTTGATGTTCATAGACAGAACCCCTCCTTCTGGGCTCCTCTGTTAACAAATGTTTTTTGTAATGCAGTAAGAGGAGAGATTCCCAATACCTGGGGAGATTCGATTCTGGTTCCCATTTTTAAAAAGGCAGTAGAAATCAGCCCTCTTGTCACAGATCGAACTCCCTCTTGGCTACCTCTGTTAAGATACTGGAAAGAGTCATCCTCCAATTTCTGAGGGATTGGGCTGCAGACAATACATTTTTTTGGGAGGCCCAATATGGCTTCCATCCGGGAGTCGGCACCGTTGAGCAAACACTGAAACTCCTTTTGATCTCAGAACTATGGGTATGGGCACTTCATATGGCTTTCATGGATCTTTCAAGCGCTTTTGATTTGGCGGATAGGGGTAAACTATGGCTAATGATGGGAAAAGCAGGGATTGACCCTGGTATGACAGACCTATTAAAATGTCTGCATTGGGCAACCAAGGCTCAGGTTCGCTATGGGACAAATGGTGAATGTACCCCCCCCCGCCCCCCATTTCTGTTTCAGTGAGGGTGTAAGACAGGGTTATATTTTAGCTCCCTTTTTATATCTCTATTATATCAATGCCAATGAGAAGGAGCTGGTGATAAGAGGTAAAGATCTGCCTAGAATTGGGAACTGTGCTGTCCCCAAATTGCGTTACGCAGATGTCATGGTCCTAATTGCTCACACTGCAAATAGTCCCCAGTTATTACTAGATATTTGTAACAATTTTATGGGGGAACTGAATTTGAAAATCAACCATCAGAAATCCCACATAATGATATGTGGCCCAAAAGACACCCGCTCTCGCTTGCATAATATATCGGGGAACCCCATGTCTAGAGTAAATAAGTTTGATTATTTGGGTGTCCTGTTGTCTAGTGACCTGACTTGGAACAAACTTCTGAGACAAAAGCCTGTAAATTTGAAGGTGCCATCGATGTTGTTTTTAGGTTTGCCATGAGATTCAGACAAAAGGCCATTAAAGAACTTACCACTTTATACACGAGCAAGTGTGTTCCTCAGAGGACATATGGGCCTGGTGTTTGGGGTTCAATTAACTCTGGTAATCTCCAAATTACTGACAATACATTTTGTCTTGGTTACTAGCAATGTCTAGAAGTAAGGCTAGCCTTATTACTCATTTGAAAGTTGGCCTCCCCTTTTTGGAGGATATAGTTCAGGTCGCCCCACTGCTGCTGTGGCTTAAAATCTGGCTTTCACTTTGTACATCCTAAATCCTCGGGTGCGTCGCACCAGAGGATTTTGTTTTGTTTTTTTTTGCCCCAGGGAGACACGGAAGCTCTTCCGTGTCTCCCCCCACCCCCCACCCGCCCCTTTGTGACATCACAAAGTTGATTTCCCCATCGGAGCAGGAAGCAGCCTTGCGGCCGCTTCCTGCTCCGATGGGGAAAACGGCCTTCCCCACGTTCGGGAAGGCCTCGTAGGAAAGGTGAGAGTCTCCCCTTTCTTACGAGGCCTTCTGAAAGTGTTTCCTGGCCCCTGATCGCAGCTGCGATCGGGGGCCAGGAAACATCACTAGACGCCAGGGATTTCACTTGGGGGGGTCGCCCCCCTCGGAAAACGGGCCGGTTCCCCCCCCCCCCCGGGCATATTTTTTTTAAAACAGGTAGTCCCCCCCCCCCGGGGCAACATTTTTTTTTCTTCAAAAAATAAAAATACAAAAATAAAAAATGGACAGGGGGTCGCCCATGGGCAGGGCGACCCCCTGTGGGGGCAATATTTTTTTTAGTTGTTGTAGGGTTTCCCTGGGGGCCATTTTGCCCCCCCAAGGAAACCATACAACAACTAAAAAAATAGATCTATATATATATATATATATATATATATAGATATATCTATGTACATGGATATATCTATGTACATGGATATATCTATAGATAGATATATAGATATATGTATATATATATAGATCTATCTATAGATATAGCTATGTAGATATATATATATATCACTTTTGTCAATATGTGTGTGATTTACCTGGGGGCTGCGATCGGCCCCCAAGAAAACCAGACCCACATATAAAAGAGATATATGGAAAATGTCACTTACCCAGTGTACATCTGTTCGTGGCATGGGACGCTGCAGATTCACATGCTTTGCACATCCCGCCATCTAGTGTTGGGCTCGGAGTGTTACAAGTTGTTTTTCTTCGAAGAAGTCTTTTTCGAGTCACGAGATCGAGGGACACCTCCCCTTTCGGCTCCATTGCGCATGGGCGTCGACTCCATCTTAGATTGTTTTTCCCCGCAGAGGGTGAGGTAGGAGTTGTGTATTATGGTAATAGTGCCCATGCAATGGAGTAAGTATGTATGTACATAATGTGGTTTAAAGTGATATATTTACAAATTTACAAATGTTCAAGATCAACTTCAAACGGTTACAGACTCCCGGGGAGGCGGGCGGGCGCATGTGAATCTGCAGCGTCCCATGCCACGAACAGATGTACACTGGGTAAGTGACATTTTCCATTCCATGGCATGTGTAGCTGCAGATACACATGCTTTGCATAGACTAGTAAGCAGTTATCTCCCCAAAAGCGGTGGTTCAGACTGTAGGAGTTGAAGTTGTTTGGAACAAAGTTAGTAGAAGTCTTGTCCTACTGTGGCTTGTTGTGTGGTTAACACGTCCACGCAGTAGTGTTTGGTAAACGTATGAGGCGTAGACCATGTGGCTGCCTTACATATTTCAGTCATTGGAATGTTTCCTAGAAAGGCCATGGTAGCACCTTTCTTTCTAGTTGAGTGTGCCTTTGGTGTTATAGACAGCTCATTTTTTGCTTTGAGATAACAGGTTTGAATGCATTTAACTATCCATCTAGCAATGCCTTGTTTGGATACTGGGTTTCCTGTATGAGGTTTTTGGAAAGCAACAAACAATTGTTTGGTTTTTCGAATTTGTTTTGTTCTGTCAATGTAGTACATTAACGCTCTTTTGATGTCTAATGTATGTAGTGCTCTTTCAGCTACGGAATCTGGCTCTGGAAAGAACACTGGTAGTTCCACTGTTTGATTCAAGTGGAACAGTGATATGACTTTTGGTAAGAACTTAGGATTTGTTCGTAAAACTACTTTATGCTTGTGTATTTGAATAAAGGGTTCTTGTATGGTAAATGCTTGTATCTCACTTACTCTTCTTAGAGATGTGATGGCAATTAGAAATGCTACTTTCCATGTTAAGTATTGTATCTCACATGAGTGCATGGCTTCAAACGGTGGACCCATGAGCCGTGTTAAGACAATGTTAAGGTTCCACGAAGGAACTGGTGGCATCCTTGGTGGGATAATTCTTTTCAGACCCTCCATAAAAGCCTTTATGACTGGGATCCTAAATAGTGATGTTGAATGCGTAATTTGCAGATAAGCCGAAATAGCGGTGAGATGAATTTTAATAGATGAAAAAGCTAGCTTTGACTTTTGTAAGTGCAGTAGGTAGCTGACGATGTCTTTAGCAGATGCGTGTAAGGGTTGTATTTGTTTATTATGGCAGTAATAAACAAATCTTTTCCACTTATTTGCATAGCAATGTCTTGTGGTTGGTTTCCTAGCTTCTTTTATGACCTCCATACATTCTTGTGTGAGGTCCAGATGTCCGAATTCTAAGACTTCAGCGATGCTGGATTTGGGTGTCTGATCCGTTGTTTGTGTTGGGTTAACAGATCTGGTCTGTTTGGTAGTTTGACATGAGGCACTACTGAGAGGTCTAGCAGTGTTGTATACCAGGGTTGTCTTGCCCAAGTTGGTGCTATTAGTATGAGTTTGAGTTTGTTTTGACTCAATTTATTTACCAGATATGGAAGGAGTGGGAGAGGGGGAAAAGCGTATGCAAATATCCCTGACCAACTCATCCATAACGCATTGCCCTGAGACTGATCCTGTGGGTGTCTGGATGCGAAGTTTTGGCATTTTGCGTTTTCTTTTGTTGCAAATAGGTCTATTTGTGGTGTTCCCCATCTTTGGAAGTAGGTGTTTAGTATTTGTGGGTGAATCTCCCATTCGTGGATCTGCTGGTGATCCCGAGAGAGATTGTCTGCTAACTGATTCTGAATCCCTGGAATATACTGTGCTATTAGGCGAATGCGGTTGTGAATCGTCCAATGCCATATTCTTTGTACCAGGAGACACAACTGTGTTGAGTGTGTTCCTCCTTGTTTGTTCAGATAATACATCGTTGTCATGTTGTCTGTTTTGACAAGAATGTGTTTGTGTCTTATTATAGGTTGAAATGCTTTCAACGCTAGAAACACTGCCAGTAGTTCTAAGTGATTTATGTGAAACTGTCTCTGCTGAGTGTCCCATTGTCCTTGGATGCTGTGTTGGTTGAGGTGTGCTCCCCACCCTATCATGGAGGCATCTGTCGTTATTATGTATTGAGGCACTGGGTCTTGGAAAGGCCGCCCTTGGTTTAAATTTATATTGTTCCACCATTGAAGCGAGGTGTATGTTTGGCGGTCTATCAACACTAGATCTAGAAGTTGACCCTGTGCCTGTGACCATTGTGATGCTAGGCACTGTTGTAAGGGACGCATGTGCAATCTTGCGTTTGGGACAATGGCTATGCATGGGGACATCATGCCTAATAGTTTCATCACCATCTTGACTTGTATCTTTTGTTTTGGATACATGGCCTGTATTACATTGTGAAATGCCTGTACCCTTTGCGGACTTGGAGTGGCAATCCCTTTTGTTGTGTTGATTGTCGCCCCTAAGTATTGCTGTGTTTGACACGGCTGAAGGTGTGACTTTGTGTAGTTGAGTGAGAAACCTAGTTTGTGGAGGGTTTCTATGACATACTTTGTGTGTTGTGAACACCGTTCTTGCATGTTGGTTTTGACTAACCAATCGTCTAGGTAAGGGAACACATGTATTTGCTGCCTTCTGATATGAGCAGCTACTACTGCCAGGCATTTTGTAAAAACTCTTGGCGCAGTTGTAATCCCGAATGGCAACACTTTGAATTGGTAATGTACCCCTTGGAATACAAACCTTAAGTACTTTCTGTGTGAAGGATGTATCGGTATATGGAAGTATGCATCCTTTAGGTCTAGTGTTGTCATGTAGTCTTGTTGTTTGAGCAGTGGGATTACGTTCTGTAATGTCACCATGTGAAAGTGATCTGATTTGATGTAGGTATTTAATGTTCTTAGATCTAATATGGGTCTTAGATTCTTGTCCTTTTTGGGTATGAGAAAGTACAGAGAGTAAACTCCTGTTCTTTTCTGTTGAATTGGTACTAATTCTATTGCTCCTTTTTGAAGCAACGTTTGGACCTCTAGTCCTAGAAGATCCATGTGTTGTTTTGACATAT
Organism: Pleurodeles waltl; assembly: GCF_031143425.1. Lineage (NCBI taxonomy): Eukaryota > Metazoa > Chordata > Amphibia > Caudata > Salamandridae > Pleurodeles > Pleurodeles waltl. The sequence continues at coordinate 94,547,812 of NC_090440.1, read as the reverse complement.
TGTGTGTTTTCGGTGGGACGCTTGGAGGGAATTTGTGAAATTCTATGCAATAACCATGCTGGATAATTGCTAGGACCCAAGTGTCTGTAGTTATTTCCTCCCAATGTTTGTAAAACTTGGTTAGTCTTCCCCCCACAGGTGTTAGGTGCTGGGGATTGGAGTTTTGGGACTTTGGAACTTTCCTCTACTCTTTTGGAATTGTCCCCCTCTATATTGTCCCCGAAAACTTCCCCGCTGATATTGGCTCTGATAAGTGGGCCTTGTTTGTGAGGTTGTGGGTTCTGTAGTTTGTCCTCGAAACCCCCCTCTAAACTGAGTTTTGCGAAATGTGCCTCTGCTCTGTGGGGAGTAGAGTGCGCCCATGGCTTTGCCCGTCTCAGTGTATTTTTTAAGTTTTTCGATAGCAGTGTCCACCTCCGGCCCAAACAACTGCTGTCCGTTAAAAGGCATATTACGCACGGCTTGTTGTATTTCCGGCTTGAATCCTGACGTACGCAACCATGCATGTCTCCTTATGGTTACTGCTGTACTGTATTTACTGTCCTAGCAGCTGTATCTGCTGCATCCATTGCTGACCGTATCTGATTATTTGAGATACTTTGTCCTTCTTCCACCACTTGTTGTGCCCTCTTCTGGAACTCCTTGGGTAAGTGTTCAATGAAATGTTGCATTTCGTCCCAATGAGCCCTATCATATCTTGCCAGCAGTGCCTGTGAGTTGGCAATACGCCATTGGTTGGCAGCTTGTGCTGCAACCCTTTTCCCCGCAGCGTCGAACTTGCGACTCTCCTTGTCTGGAGGTGGTGCATCTCCTGAGGTGTGAGAGTTTGCTCTCTTGCGAGCTGCCCCTCTCTCGGTGCCGACTTGTTTCGGTGCCGCTCTCTTGGTGCCGAACTTGCTCGGACCCGCTGTCTCGGGCTCGAGTTTGCTGTGTGCCGGTATCTCGACCGGAGTCGGATGACTTCGACACATGCGTGCCCTTTTTCCGTGCCGATGGTCGGTCACCTATTTTTCGGGTTAAGCCATGGCCTGCTGGCGGTGGCGTCCCCTGGGCTTTTGTGGTCCTCTTGTGAGTTTTGTGTGTCGACGTCTTACTCACGGTTGTAGGCGTCCCTTCGGGATCGAGCTCTTCCGAGTCCGAGTCCTGAATGAAAAAGGTTTCTTCTTCCTCCTCCAAGCGTGTTTGTCCTGTCGGCACCGACGCCATTTGTAGTCTTCTTGCTCTTCGGTCTCTTAGTGTCTTCCTCGACCGAAACGCTCGACAGGCTTCACAAGTATCTTCTTTGTGTTCTGGAGACAAACACAAGTTACAGACCAGGTGCTGATCTGTATACGGATACTTGTTGTGGCATTTGGGGCAGAAGCGGAATGGGGTCCGTTCCATCAGCCTTGAAGAGACATGTGGTCGGCCGACCAGGCCCCGACGGGGGATCGAAAAAAAAACGAAGGGCCACCGGAGCTCTTCAAAAGTCGGTGTCGATCTGTTGTAACTAACCCGATACCGAACGCAAACAATACCGTCTAATTTTCCGAGATTCTAACAATCTTTCCGAACCGAAACACGTCCGAACCCGATGGCGGAAAAAAAACAATCTAAGATGGAGTCGACGCCCATGCGCAATGGAGCCGAAAGGGGAGGAGTCCTTCGATCTCGTGACTCGAAAAAGACTTCTTTGAAGAAAAACAACTTGTAACATTCCGAGCCCAACACTAGATGGCGGGATGTGCAAAGCATGTGTATCTGCAGCTACACATGCCATCGAACATATATATTTATATATAGATTTGCCACCAGTTGTCTTGCAGTTGCAGCTTGCGTCTTCAAAGCAATGCACATACTTCAACTGACGCTTTTCAACTGTAGCTTTTAGGCAGCAATAAAAAAGTCAAGTAAGTATTGTGACTATGTTTCTGCTACAAAAGGGTCAGACTTGTCTAGTGGCAGATTTAGTGCCATAAAGAAGCGCAGAAGGTTTATATGCCTACTGCAAAGAGCAAATCTGTATTTTATGTAAATAGCTGAGTACATTAGTAAAGTCAGCCATTACCTGCGCTATATTACAAATGAAATGTATGTGCGGGGTGGAGGGCGGCTATGGAGAGATGAAGGGCACTTTTGCTGGGTGGTAATGAGGGAATCCGAGGAGGAGGGAGTGGGAGCACCAATAATGATTGTTGGACTGGGCGCAGGAGGTGCTAAAGACTGTGACAAATGGTATGTGACAAGGTATTTTTTGAGTGTCTTGAAAGAACGTGCTGATTGAGGGAAGAAGTGCAGGTAAGGTGGCCTCTACTGTTGCACGTATCTCACACACACCATTGATTTTGTGACTGTCTACGTAGGCGTAGTGTTTTAGAGCAACAGTTTAGCCAATAGCAGAGATGGCATCTTGATGGATGACTGCTGCCGTCACTCGGGTTATAGAGGACAGCTCTGACATAGGATCAGAGACTGAGACATCAGATACTGGGACAGCATCTGAGGGATAGGACAATGGCGCAGACTCTGGGAGTGATTTTTCAGTCGGAGGAGTCCCATTCGATAACTCCTCTTCCAGGACATTATGAGGGAGGTGATGAGGACAGTCCTGCTGTCCCTTCGCAAGCAGTCTGTGCAACTGGGTAATAGTGGGTTAGCCCAACCCAGAGAGCAGGTGAATGCGGCAGCAAGCAGAGAGAGAGAGTGCTCTCTTGGGAGCTCCCCAATTTAGTTCAGCCCCAAATTCCACCGCCCAAATCGTATTGTGGAGACATCAAAATTATCTTTTGCAAAACAAACTGTTTTTGTAAAGCAGGCACCTGTGTTTTTGGTCCTGGGTTCGGCGGCCATATAGAGAAACACACTAAACCCAAACATTTCTGGAAACTAGACATTCGGGGGGAGTCCACAGAGGTGTGACTTGTGTGGATTCCCCAAAGTTTTCTTACCCAGAATACCCTGCAAAGCTGAAATGTTGAATAAAAACTCTATTTTTCTCGCATTTCTGTCACACAAATTACAGGAATATGCTGGGATCCACAAAATTCCTACCACCCAGTGATTCCTCACCTGTCCTGATAAAAACACTACCCCACTTGAGTGCCTACACCTAGTGCCTGCGTCAGGAATGGATCACCCCAGGGTCAACAGCTGCCTCATGTAAGGACCAACATTGACTGTTGTGTAATCTATTCCTGTCGCGGGCACAAGGCCTATCCACACAAGTGAGGTACCATTTTTATCGGGAGACTTAGGGGAATGCTGGGTGGAAGGAAATTTGTGGCTCCTCTCAGATTCCAGAACTTTCTGTCACCGAAATGAGAGGAAAAAGTGTTATTTTGGCCACATTTTGATGTTTGCAAAGGATTCTGGGTAACAGAACCTGGTCAGAGCCCCACAAGTCACCCCATCTTGTATTCCCCTGGGTTTTTAGTTTTCAAAAATGCGCTGGTTTGCTAGGTTTCCCCAGGTGCCGGCTGAGCTAGAGGCCAGAATCCACAGCTAGGCACTTTGCAAAAATCAGCTCTGTTTTCTGTCAAAAAATGGGATGTGTCCACGTTGTGTTTTGGGGCATTTCCTGTCGCGGGCGCTAGGCCTACCCACACAAGTGAGGTATCATTTTTATCGGGAGACTTGGGGGAACATAGAATAGCAAAACAAGTGTTATTGCCCCTTATCTTTCTCTACATTTTTTCCTTCCAAATATAAGAGAGTGTGTAAAAAAGACGTCTATTCGAGAAATGCCCTGCAATTCACATGCTAGTATGGGCACCCCGGAATTCAGAGATGTGCAAATAACCACTGCTCCTCAAAACCTTATCTTGAGCCCATTTTGGAAATGCAAAGGTTTTCTTGATACCTATTTTTCACTCTTCATATTTCAGCAAATGAATTGCTGTATACCCAGTATAGAATGAAAACCAACTGCAGGGTGCAGCTCATTTATTGGCTCTGGGTACCTAGGGTTCTTGATGAACCTACAAGCCCTTTATATCCCCGCAACCAGAAGAGTCCAGCAGAAATAACGGTATATTGCTTTCAAAAATCTGACATCGCAGGAAAAAGTTACAGACTAAAACATAAAGAAAAATGGCTGTTGTTCTCAGCTCAATTTCAATATTTTTTTATTTCAGCTGTTATTTTCTGTAGGAAAACCATGTAGGATCTACACAAATGACCCCTTGCTGAATTCAGAATTTTGTCTAGTTTTCAGAAATGTTTAGCTTTCCGGGATCCAGCATTGGTTTCACACCCATTCCTGTCACTAACTGGAAGGAGGCTGAAAGCACCAAAAATAGTATAAATGGGGTATGTCCCAGTAAAATGCCAAATTTGTGTTCAAAAATGTGGTTTTCTGATTCAAGTCTGCCCGTTCCTGAAAGGTGGGAAGATGGTGATTTTAGCACCAGAAACCCTTTGTTGATGGCATTTTCAGGGAAAAAACCACAAGCCTTCTTCGGCAGCCCTTTTTCCAATTTTTTGGGAAAAAAAAGGAATTTTAACTGTATTTTGGCTAATTTCTTGGTCTCCTCCAGGGGAAACCACAAACTCTGGGTACCATTAGAATCCCTAGGATGTTGGACAAAAGGATGCAAATTTGGCGTGGATAGCTTATGTGGACAAAAAGTTATGAAGGCCTAAGCGCGAACCTCCCCAAATAGCCAAAAAAGGGCTCAGCACTGGGGGTTGGGTAAGGCCCAGCAGCTAAGAGGTTAAAGACTGTTTAAGGTAACACCAGGTGGCCTGTATCACATGGTTAATCTATGTCCACAAGCCCCTTTAGAAACTTGGGTTGTCAAAATTCTTCTTTTTGCCTAATGATATTCCTAGTAGTACAAAAAACATGGTGAAATCCCTTTTTACATCTTACAAAATCCAAGTTAGACTTGCTTTATGCCAATCTGTGAGTACAGTCTCCTGGTATTTAGTTTTAAAACAGGAGGAGGGTGTGGAACCCTACCTATCATGGATTATGAATCCTATCCCTATCAGAGTACCTGGTTTTCCACTCTACCACCATGTCCCTCTGATTGCACTTCCAAACAATCACTGGCCCATCTCATGTTCTTCTGTGGTTTTTACACCAGGTCGAGGGTGCATTTTCTACAGCCCCTGCTGCACACCTTTGGGTCTAGTTCTTTTATTGTTTGCTTGCAAAGTCTTCAACTATTAGAGTCTGAAGTCTGTTGCTCATCTGTTCTAGGTTTCTTTTGTCAAGCTGTTAATATCAAAACACTGTTGCGCTGTATCAGTGTGTGATACCCAAGTCTTATCCTGCGAAGATTTGTTTTAGACACAGCTCTTCTCTAACGGTTACCACTGAACCATATAGAAAGTGTAACCTTGGTTGCAAGACTGGATTATGTTCTGTTTATAAAGTGAATTTTAATAATGTTTTATTCTTTTAGCAGTATGTATGTTTTTTTCGGATTTATGATTTTTTTTTTATAGCCTTTGCTGAATAAAAGTTCTTTGACTGACTGACCCCATGTTCAACAAGTAGATCGGAAAGTTGTCCACCTGCTTTAGCAGCTTACGTATTATCATATGAATAAAGGAATGTAAGCAACATTATTTAGTCTATAATTATAGAGTGCTGGACAGTACTACCATAGTTAATCTGTTTATGTTTCGCCAAATTAGGCCACTCTGTGATGAAAAGAAATAGAGGCAATTTCCACTGACGAGGATGAACTGCGGAATATGTGCTAAAGGCCGACAATCACTGAAGCACTTTGACTGTCAAGCATTGGCTAAAATGAGGAGCTTTCCTCAACTTCAAAAGAGTGAAAGTGCTCTATCGAAGCAGATGTGGTAAGCACATTGAGAACTGGACTAGCCAGTGTCTCAGAATTTAAAGGGACGCCCACAATATGAGTGACTGATGCACTTGAAACATTGAGTTCTATGTCTCAGAATGTCTCTAAAAATGCATTGAAATAAACATAAATATAAATAGAGCATAAATACACATAAGGGAACAATAAGCTGAAAGTGCCATTGGCTCGAGGTATTTAATGTGTGACACAAGAAAAACTTGTACACAGATTCGTTTAAAATCACTGCAACACGTTTACAAATAAATCCCAAATAGTGAAGCAATGTTTATTAAAAAAGTTCTTAGAACTGCAAGACAGAACTGAACATTCTTGCAGCAACCAAAATAAGCTTATCAAGTTTAAAAAGAAATACAGAACTGTGCGTTTCTGGTCTTACCTGCAAGACGTTGACGAGGATCATGGAGTTGGTGACGTGTCCGTACAGCTCCTGCTGCTTGGCTGCATAGGACAGGTTTATGAGAGTCCAGGCGATGATACCGGGCCGGCCATTGAAGAACAACTTAAAATCAAACCATTTCCCAATTCGAGGGTTGAATTCTACTCCCATCATGAAGTCATAGAAGAAATTGCCAGTGGCTTTGCTGAAAGGGTACAGAAATGTAGAAATGAGGTGCTTCATTCCACAAAGGATTCGCTCTACAGGTAACAAATTAGACAGAAATCACTGTTTAATGCAAAATGCTAAGCTAAGGAGAATGCCTTAATGGGTGCTACGGGCTAAACATTGTTATTTGCAGCAGCCCACCATTACAACAATAGCAGTACTTTAATATTAGTATTCAAAACACAGCTCTTCTAAGACACTGCAGGATAACTTTCCAAACTCAGACTGGCCATGTCTTTCACTCAGCAGTGCCTTCCTGTGTACCCCTGCTTGTTGTCCACTCCTGCTTATTGTCCTGTGTCTTCCTGTGCACTCCTGCTTGTTGTCCACTCCTGCTTATTGTCCTGTGTCTTCCTGTGCACTCCTGCTTATTGTCCTGTGCCTTCCTGTGCACTCCTGCTTGGTGTCTGGTGCCCTCCTGTGCACCCATGCTTGTTGTCCGGGTCCTTCCTGTGCACTCCTGCTTCTTGTCCAGGTCCTTCCTGTGCACTCCTGCTTGTTGTCCACTCCTGCTTATTGTCCTGTGCCTTCCTGTGCACTCCTGCTTGTTGTCCTGTGCCTTCCTGTGCACTCCTGCTTGTTGTCCGGGGCCCTCCTGTGCACTCCTGCTTGTTGTCCGGTGCCTTCCTGTGCACTCCTGCTTATTGTCCGGTGCCTTCCTGTGCACTCCTGCTTGTTGTCCTGTGCCTTCCTGTGCACTCCTGCTTGTTGTCCTGTGCCTTCCTGTGCACTCCTGCTTGTTGTCCGGTGCCTTCCTGTGCACTCCTGCTTGTTGTCCGGTGCCTTCCTGTGCACTCCTGCTTGTTGTCCGGTGCCTTCCTGTGCAATCCTGCTTGTTGTCCGTTGCCTTCCTGTGCACTCCTGCTTGTTGTCCAGTGTCTTCCAGTGCACTCCTGCTTGTTGTCCGGGGCCCTCCTGTGCACTCCTGCTTGTTGTCCTGTGCCTTCCTGTCCACTCCTGCTTGTTGTCCTGTGCCTTCCTGTGCACTCCTGCTTGTTGTCCGGGGCCCTCCTGTGCACTCCTGCTTGTTGTCCGGTGCCTTCCTGTGCACTCCTGCTTGTTGTCCGGTGCCTTCCTGTGCAATCCTGCTTGTTGTCCGGTGCCTTCCTGTGCACTCCTGCTTGTTGTCCGGTGCCTTCCTGTGCACTCCTGCTTGTTGTCCGGGGCCCTCCTGTGCACTCCTGCTTGTTGTCCTGTGCCTTCCTGTCCACTCCTGCTTGTTGTCCGGTGCCTTCCTGTGCACTCCTGCTTGTTGTACGGGGCCCTCCTGTGCTCTCCTGCTTGTTGTCCGGTGCCTTCCTGTGCACTCCTGCTTGCTGTCCTGTGCCTTCCTGTCCACTCCTGCTTACCGTCCTGTGCCTTCCTGTGCACTCCTGCTTGTTGTCCGGTGCCTTCCTGTGCACCCCTGCTTATTGTCCGGTGCCTTCCTGTGCACTCCTGCTTGTTGTCCGGGGCCTTCCTGTGCACTCCTGCTTGTTGTCCGGGGCCTTCCTGTGCACTCCTGCTTGTTGTCCGGTGCCTTCCTGTGCACTCCTGATTGTTGTCCAGTGCTTTCCTGTGCACTCCTGCTTGTTGTCCGGTGCCTTCCTAAGCATTCCTGCTCGTTGTCCGATGCCTTTCTGTGCACTCCTGCGTATTGTCCGGTGCCTTCCTGTGTACTCCTGCTTGTTGTCCGGTGCCTTCCTGTGCACTCCTGCTTGTTGTCCACTCCTGCTTGTTGTCTGATGCCTTCCTGTTTACTCCTGCTTGTTGTCCTGTGCACTCCTGCTTGTTGTCTGGTGCCTTCCTGAGCATTCCTGCGTGTTGTCCGGTGCCTTCCTATGCACTCCTGCTTGTTGTCCGGTGCCCTCCTGTGCACTCCTGCTTGTTTTCCACTCCTGCTTATTGTCCTGTGCCTTCCTGTGCACTCCTGCTTATTGTCCTGTGCCTTCCTGTGCACTCCTGCTTGTTGTCTGGTGCCTTCCTGTGCCCTTCTACTTGTTGTCTGGTGCCTTCCTGTGCACCCCTGCTTGTTGTCCGGTGCCTTCCTGTGCACCCCTGCTTGTTGTCCGGGGCCTTCCTGTGCACTCCTGCTTGTTGTCCGGTGCCTTCCTGTGCACTCCTGCTTGTTGTCCTGCCTGTGCATTCCTGCTTGTTGTCCAGTGCCTTCCTGTGCACTCCTGCTTGTTGTCTGGTGCCTTCCTATGCACTCCTACGTGTTGTCCGGTGCCTTCCTGAGCACTCCTGCGTGTTGTCCGGTGCCTTCCTATCCACTCCTGCGTGTTGTCCGGTGCCTTCCTGTGCACTCCTGCTTGTTGTCCAGTGCCTTCCTGTGCACCCCTGCTTGTTGTCCTGTGCACTCCTACTTGTTGTCCGGTGCCTTCCTGTGCACTCCTGCTTGTTGTCCGGGGCCCTCCTGTGCACTCCTGCTTGTTGTCCGGTGCCTTCCTGTGCACTCCTGCTTGTTGTCCGGTACCTTCCTGTGCACTCCTGCTTGTTGTCCGGGGCCTTCCTGTGCACTCCTGCTTGTTGTCCCGGTGTCTTCCTGTGCACTCCTGCTTGTTGTCCGGTGCCTTCCTGTGCACTCCTGCTTGTTGCCCAGGGCTTTCCTGTTGTCCGGGGCCTTCCTGTGCACTCCTGCTTGTTGTCCGGGGCCTTCCGGTTGTCCGGGGCCTTCCTGTGCACTCCTGCTTGTTGCCCAGGGCCTTCCTGTTTTCCGGGGCCTTCCTGTGCACTCCTGCTTGTTGTCCAGTGCCTTCCTGTGCACTCCTGCTTATTGTCATGTGCCTTCCTGTGCACTCCTGCTTGTTGTCTGGTGCCTTCCTGTGCCCTTCTACTTGTTGTCTGGTGCCTTCCTGTGCACCTCTGCTTGTTGTCCGGTGCCTTCCTGTGCACCCCTGCTTGTTGTCCGGGGCCTTCCTGTGCACTCCGGCTTGTTGTCCGGTGCCTTCCTATGCACTCCTGAGTGTTGTCCGGTGCCTTCCTGAGCACTCCTGCGTGTTGTCCGGTGCCTTCCTATCCACTCCTGCGTGCTGTCCGGTGCCTTCCTGTGCACTCCTGCTTGTTGTCCAGTGCCTTCCTGTGCACCCCTGCTTGTTGTCCAGTGCCTTCCTGTGCACCCCTGCTTGTTGTCCTCTGCACTCCTACTTGTTGTCCGGTGCCTTTCAGTGCACTCCTGCTTGTTGTTCGGGGCCCTCCTGTGCACTCCTGCTTGTTGTCCGGTACCTTCCTGTGCACTCCTGCTTGTTGTCCGGGGCCTTCCTGTGCACTCCTGCTTGTTGTCCCGGTGCCTTCCTGTGCACTCCTGCTTGTTGTCCGGTGCCTTCCTGTGCACTCCTGCTTGTTGTCCAGTGCCTTCCTGTGCTCTCCTGCTTGTTGTCCGGTGCCTTCCTGTGCACTTCTGCTTGTTGTCCGGGGCCTTCCTGCTTGTTGTCCTGTGCACTCCTACTTGTTGTCCGGTGCCTTCCTGTGCACTCCTGCTTGTTGTCCGGTGCCTTCCTGTGCACTCCTGCTTGTTGTCCGGTGCCTTCCTGTGCACCCCTGCTTGTTGTCCGGGGCCTTCCTATGCACTCCTGCTTGTTGTCCCGGTGCCTTCCTGTGCACTCCTGCTTGTTGTCCGGTGCCTTCCTGTGCACTCCTGCTTGTTGTCCAGTGCCTTCCTGTGCTCTCCTGCTTGTTGTCCGGGGCCTTCCTGTTGTCCGGGGCCTTCCTGTGCACTCCTGCTTGTTGCCCAGGGCTTTCCTGTTGTCCGGGGCCTTCCTGTGCACTCCTGCTTGTTGTCCGGTGCCTTCCTGTGCACTCCTGCTTGTTGTCCAGTGCCTTCCTGTGCTCTCCTGCTTGTTGTCCGGGGCCTTCCTGTGCACTTCTGCTTGTTGTCCGGGGCCTTCCTGTGCACTCCTGCTTGTTGTCCGGGGCCTTCCTGTTGTCCGGGCCTTCCTGTGCACTCCTGCTTGTTGCCCAGGGCCTTCCTGTTTTCGGGGCCTTCCTGTGCACTCCTGCTTGTTGTCCAGTGCCTTCCTGTGCACTCCTGCTTGTTGTCCGGGGCCCTCCTGTGCACCCCTGCTTGTTGTCCGGGGCCCTCCTGTGCACCCCTGCTTGTTGTCCGGTGCCTTCCTGTGCACTTCTGAGGCTTGGTAGTCCTGCTTGTTGTTGCTACCCTCTCAAATGACATGAAATCGAAGAAGCCTGGCTGGTCCTGGACTTTCCTACCTAGTAGTTTTTAAGTGACCCTATCAGGTCAAAACAGTAGTTTATTCTGGACAGGATTGTACAAACTGGTTGATTAATTTAATTTATTCAGATGGCCAGGAATCCCTTTCAATGCTAGACTGACATGTTGGTAGTTCTGTGGGCCTCTGATTAATGACAGGATGTATCTTTAAAAATCAATTGTTCAATTGTAAATTGTGCTTGCTTTGCTCCATGTACTTTGTAAGAACCCTCTACCTAAAGCCATAAAAACGATATTATTTTCTCCAGCCGACTACTATGCCCCTCATCTGCACCCAGATGAGTAACACAACTTTTCACAGCCCCTTATAGACGAATCATGGTCACAGCACAAGCTACAAAACACCTACCTTATATCAGGGTCTTAGACAGTGGCAATGTTAACATGTTCAACAGATTCAGATTGCTGTGTTTACGCTGTTAATAATTTTGAAGAAGCTGTGCTCTATAATTATTCTACTACTTTTCTTCTCAAAAGATTACAAATATTTAAGTAATTTGAGACTGGAGCAACATTTGTTCGTTTTTGGGTGGCTGACGTTTTATTTTTATATCTTGCATTGTATTCATTTTGATTGAACAATTTAATATGACACATAGAAGACAGCATTTTAACATTTCCAAACATAATATCTGTTTTGTTGGTCAATAATCTTACGAATGAGTTTAGATAAGTCCACCTAATTCTTCATTCTTTTTAAGTGTTCACAGCAGTTCATCTCCTAGACCCTCTTCAATCTACTTTTCTATTCTACAATTCCTTGTCTCTCTATCTTCTTTCTTTTACTTACTCTGGGTCAATGTACTTCACAGCCGGGGATCCTTAATAATTAAAATGGAGCTTCTATCAGCATTTGCGTAAGAATAATTATCCGCAAACATAGAAGAGAAATATTTTTTGAAACAGTATCTTGCCTGTCTACATAGGTATATGTAACATGTATATCCGTATCTTGTGACCTTTGCTTGGTGTGTTAGCGTATCTTCATTCAATGTATGATACAGGAAATTGAACAATAAAGTAAATAGAACGCTAGGTTGCGCCTGGAAGAGCACATTTGAACTCAGATAACCAATCAAACAATCTTTTGCAAAGCCAATAATGTGTGCTGTGAATATTAGAACGTACTGGACCACCTTGCTGTTAGGCACCAGTTACATCTGATGCTAACCAAAACCATATGTGCAATACTTTTCATATGTTGCATCTCTTCCACCCTCTGGAATTGGGTCTTCCAGATGATGGACCAGATGACATTCTTGTATTGCTAACTGGCATCTGTGGCTGGATGGGATCCAAACAACCATATTTGCACAAGTTCGAAATTCTTATCAAAACCTGAGTGCCCACTGTCACCATGTGAGGGATTAAGGGCCAGATGTAGGAAGCCTTTTGCGCCTCGCAAACGGCTAAAAACGCAGTTTGCGAGGCGCAAAAGGCTGAACGCGATGCAGAATCACATTTTGCGAGTCGGTACCGACTCGCAAAATGTGATTCCGACTCGCAAATAGGAAGGGGTGTTCCCTTCCTATTTGCGACCGCATCACGATGTAGAGTTGCTTTGTGACCGCGAAAGCGGTCGCAAACCAACTCGCAGTTACCATCCACTTGAAGTGGATGGTAACTTATTCGCAAAAGGGAAGGGGTCCCTATGGGACCCCTTCCCCTTTGTGAATGCTCCCAAAAATATTTTTTCAGAGCAGGCAGTGGTCCTATGGACCACTCCCTGCTCTGAAAAAAAACGAAACAAAAAGGTTTCGGTATTTTTTCTTTTTGCAGCTCGTTTTCCTTTAAGGAAAACGGGCTGCAAAGAGAAAAAGAAAAAACTGCTTTATTTAAAAGCAGTCACCGACATGGTGGTCTGCTGTCTCCAGCAGGCCACCATCCCCGTGAGTGCCTAGACTCGCTATGGGGTCGCAAACTGCAACCCACCTCATAAATATTCATGAGGTGGGTCTTTGCGACCCCATAGCGAGTCGCTGAAGGTGTCTGAGACACCTTTCTGCATTTCCTTTTGCGAGTTGCAAATTGCGAGTCGCTGGGACTCGCAATTTGCAACTCGCAAAAGGAAACCTACCTACATCTGGCCCTTAGCAACTTTAGAACTCCTTGGGCAGTATCAACCATGGACACATGTAGCAGTGGCTTGTGGCTTTTTAGCTGCTGGATCTCTCGTTACACAATCCGGTCATCCCGAAATCGAAGAACGATGCAGGTTTTGGGGTTGATGCACTTGACTGCTTTACATGGTTTCCTTATCTTCTTTCCATTGATCTCCACTGAAGAGTTGGGATCCCTCGGCTGTGGTGCTCAGGCGTCTTCACAGTGTGCGTAGGGAAGGGAGGTTAGACCCAGGTTTCATACAGTGAAGTAGGTCAATGGACGGGCATCATGACTGGCACTGAAAATGTTTTCCGCTCTGCAGTGGTTAACTGCTGCGTGCATCAGGCTTGCGTTCCAGTGTCTTCACTTTGTGGCTGAAAGTTTCGCCCATGGTGACTCTATCTCATTGGGTAGCTGCCATCTGGACAAGGCATTAGCATCTATGTTTGACTTTCCAGGCTAGTACTGGAGGTGGAATTCATATGTGGGTAAGCGGTGACTTCTGGTGCATAACACTGCAATTTGTTAAGGAAGCTGTTGCCATTCCTTAACCCGGATGGGTTTGATGCTGTAGAAATACTTCTATCATTTTCTATGTGATGGCTCACTTCCGGTGGGGAATTGAAGCTTGTGCAAAGAGTAGTTGTTCTCTGACCCAAACATGGTTTGGTTGGCACAGGACACAGGCTTCCCAGCTACCCCTTCTTCTTGGCTTGTCACCGGGGCCGGACTGGCTGTAGCGGGCATCGGGCGTTTCCCCGGGAGGCTCGAAGGGTGCGTGCCAGTTTTGCAGCAGTGGGGACGGTTTTGTTAGTAGGGGGCCTGTTTTGCTGCATTGCTGCAGAATTGGTCTCAGAAACAAAAGCAGCAGTTCTTCACTATTGCACCCCCAAATACCTGCACCCGCCCCTCCCCCACCCCTGGGGGCCGGGCTGATAAGGTTGCCAGTGCTGCTTTGGCTTCCCAGTCCGGCTCTGTTTGTCACAAGCTAGCCCCTTAAAGTTGGCACCGACATGGCACTTGTAAGGCTCACTAGGGTCTGGATGGCAGACTAGGGGGCTGGGCCCAGCCTGTGGGTAAGCGGCTCCCAATCTATGCGCCGTGGCACCCCGGTGCCCCGTCTAAACTAGCCAGGGGCACCGCAAACAGATGCTGTAAATATTAATAATGTACAGTTAAGTCAAGGTTATGGGTAAACTTTAAGCTCAAACTACATTTCCCATCAGCCCGGGTGCGCTGAGACGCCACTGAATGCACCAGAGTGAAAGGCTGCTTGACCTCTGAGGCAGAAGCCGCCGCACATTGGTAAAGTGGATTTTACGGCAAAATATGTTGTTTTTATCTCGCCATTTAAACCAACTGACTTGAATAGAGACCAATAGAAAGTAGAACGGTTGCACCGCTCGCATGCACAGATAACGGCTGGTGTTTTTTATTAGTCATTTTGACTTCTGCTGCACACCAAATTGCTGTTCTTTGCTGCCGGCTGAAAGAAAGCGTCTCCATCTGCTGCCAGTGTCACTAGAGGCTGCACGCAGGCCTTGTGGGCCAAAGGGGAGCATTTAGATGCCTGGGGTGTAAGTGGATGGGAGATTCCAGTAAATGTCTTAAGAATGTGTCACAGATTCAGGGTATGATGCATGTACTGCGACATGCATCAATTAAGGTGATTTTATCTTAGCATCAGAGTCAAGGCATTCCCACCAGAGACCGTATCGGTGTTTTAACTGGCAGCCGTGCACGCGGAGGTAGATTTGGGTGTGATAAACTGCAGAAGCTTCCCTGCTAAATGCTTAACACTGGAGCTGTATAGTGGACGGAAGGCTGCTCTCCGAAACGAATTTCAACTGATGTGAAATTTAGCAGCGTCAGGCGTAAAGCTACAGCCTTCAGGTGGGTGCCAATAACCGAGTGGGCTGTCTGCAACTATGAGACCTTTGGTGTGCTTTATGTAGCTTTTAAAAATTGCTTTCCTTAAAGTTGATAGCTTTTTGAGAGGCAAATGCTCTCTTGTTCAGTCTCTTGCCCTCACTTCTGAGGTTGCAATTTTGCTTTTGTGCATTGTGACTACCAGGGTGAGAAATACAAACTACTACACACAGACCACCAAGTACTGCACACATCCGGGTGATTTTGATGACTAGTGACGTGTGACCAAATCGAACTATCAGCCCAAAGGAGTCAGATGAAGTTACCTTCTCCAGGAAACAATGATTCGCCCATCCCCCAGCATCTGTGACACACGCTGGCATTTGTACTTTGACCTGGAAGCACTCGGTTTACTTCTAACCCATATGTATCTCGGTGAGACCTTAACTTTGCGGATTCTGTTTCTTGGTCCAATATGTCTTCTGACATTGAGCTTCCCCCTCCCGCAGGCATGTTAACCACTAAGAACCTCACAGGAAATGCAGGTCATGTGCTGGTTGCCTCAGTGGAGTTCTGAACAGTAGCGCAACACACATTTTGGGCACCATTACCTAACATGCTTCTGCTGAAAATTATGGAGTCTGAACTCTTTCTTACAAAATAACATTTCATCATTACGTACATAGTGCTACTTTGGGATCTTTATTGCGTGTGAGGCGTTGCAAAAATATGTCATGTCTTGGCTCTGTCCAGTGGAGTATTCATCACTTGGATTTTTGGGTGCATCGATCCATGTCCACTTGAGTGTTTGCACTGAACTGCATGATGAATGAATTAATTACTATACTACTCTGCGTTCACTCTACTCCTGCTGGCATGCATTTGCACACCAATCCATGCTCGCCAAAGGTGCCCATCTTCCCCTCCACTTGGTTCCCAGGAGTGAGCCCCTCTAGAAGGATTTTTTTTTTAAACAAAAACTAGTTTTTAAAACTTCCGTATGCAGACCGTAGTGTTGAAGAGTATTATTTCTGACTTAACCAACTATTTTTTTTTTATAAACAATAGTTATATTTTTATTTTGTTACATCTACAAAGATTATACCGTATTGGCTTCATCCCAATTATTTTCAGGCAGAAAAATTGAAGTAATCCTGAGGCGGAGCTTACATCTCCCCACCCGCCAAAAAAAGTAACATAATGGGAAGCCGTGTCCAACGGCCAATAGGTCAATGGAGCCGCAGGTCAAAAAAGTTTGGGGACCACTGCTGTAGGTTAAAGTCATGAACGTTTTCTCAACGTGCAGTCTCTCAGTCTGTGCCTTTTTCAGGTTACCCAGTGTCCTGCTGCTGTTCCCAAAAACAAGTTATAGTATCTGTAGAACCACATAAAACTTGGCAAGACTTTCGAAGTGTAGGGTGGAGGTGTTGAGGGCCTCCACTTTTGAAGCAGGCATTGCTTGAGTTCCTTCCAGAGTCTCTCTGATGACAATGATATCACTAGGACATCACTGCAAGAGGCAGAATAAGTACCACAGTAAACCTTTGTTGAAAAGCATTTTATATCCATATATGTAACTACCTCTTGCTTCACAGAAGGACCACATCAGAAATTTACGGTACAACATACAATTAACCTGAAATTAGTGATGCCCCATGATTACAATAGAAAAACATATTTCAAAAACATAACTTACCAATCCTCAGCATTTGTAGGGAAGTAATTTGCTTTTATCCTTGCAAAAATGGAAACTGCATAGCCTAGAATATTAGCGCACCACAGGAGAGGGATCCAGTTGTCAAAAATGATGGTTGGAGAAAACCAGTGGAAGTGATAAGCATTGGCAAACCATAGAACATGCGTAATGATCCAAGCCTGAAGGCCGTTGATTTGATATTCATTCACTTTCCCTGAAAAGGGGAGAAAATCCCATGTATTATTCACTGAGTAAATTAATTAATTAAATCCATAATAAACTACATTTATTATACAGATCGAGCTTTTGATTTTTACAGTAATCAAAAGCAATGTATTTGCCACAACAGTTTAGTGCTTTGCATATGAAGATCTAGAACTTTCTCTACACAAGAACATTCCAATTACATGGACACAAAATACAACAAAAGGAAACTAGCTCAAGGAGCCGTTGAAAAATATCACTAGAGATTGTCACAAGTCCAGTAACATCAAGGACAAAATCAGTCACTTGCCTGTAATAATGGTTTAACAGCTTGAAGCTCACTAGATTGACATGTGGTGCATAATTTTACAATTTAGTGGTTGGGTCCAGAAATGTTTGTATACAAAACTTTGCTACTCTTGGTGGGCGTCGCTGGAGTCTGAGTATGACATCAACATTAAACCCACAATGCCAGCCTTAGATGCCCAACAGTTTTGATTATTTTTTTAATGATTTTTCTTCCTCCACTATATACCTTCGTTGGGGGGATTGGAGGGTCGCATGAAAATCTAACAGAGCTTCAAACCGCAATACAATTATTAAAGGTAAGTAACTGGCTTATTTTGGTGCATGAAATCTCTTCTAGATTTACAAACTGTGCACGGATTACATAGCAGGGTCAACTTCTTTGGGGAGAAGGGTTTGAAGCGGGAGTAGAAGATAATAAATGTCTTAGTACTAATTGCACCTCTGGTACCGCCCTGCGTGATTCTGTCTACACTATAGTGTCTTGTGAATGTGCATGAAAGTGTACTCTGTGGACCATATGGCTGCCTTAATACGTTGTGTAGAGAAATGTTGGCTGTGAATGCTAGGATGGTGGAAGGTGTTCTTAGCTTTGAGAGTAATCTGATAGTGCTACTATGGCGCTATGTTCTGCATTATCCATCTTGCTATGCAGTTCTTTGTCACACCTGTGCCCCGAGCCAGTGGTAAATGACCTACAAAACACTGTGAGGTCTTCGTAACATTCTGTGTCTCCTAAATGTAATAGATCACCACCCTCTTTACATCTAAGCTGTGTCATGCTGTGTCTGCTCTGTTAGCCTGTTTCTGAAAGTAAGCAAGTAGTGTTATGTAGTCTGTTTGATGTGGACGTTAAAGGTCTATTGCGGCTTAGCAACCATATGTGAGAGGAAGAGTCTTTTAGCTCCCTGCAGAAATTGTTTAATGACAGAAAAACTGCTTTGCGTGTACTTCACATATGTGTGCCACAGTGGCTGACAAAAGCGCTCTTAAAGAGGGGTAGGATAATCTGCATTCAACCAGACAAGTGAGATACCTAACCATCAGTGTCTCACCATAATTATAGTCCTGGATCTTGTTTCTTTAGCACCATTTAAAGTACATTTTAAAAGTTAGGGTATGGCATTTTCTAGTGGATGGCCTGTATGCCACTCTAATGATGTTTAGTGTTGTATCCAGTAGCTGTAAGTGACTGGATTCAGTTTGGAAGTGTCCTTGTGTACTGGTATGTTGACACGGACACCTTGTGATATATTTCTACGAGGCTCAACCTAACCACCTTGGAGATAACAAAATCAATGTCTTGTTGGATGCACTGAGTGTCTACAAAACTAAAGGAATCAGTGGCTCTGGAAGGAAAACATGAGCAAAAACCCTGTACCAGCTCATCGCCAGTGTATTCCCTAGTGACCCTAGATGGTAGTGTCTGGAAGGGATGGCCTGGCAATTTGTGTTCTGCTGTTGCAAAACAATTTACTTGTAGTATGCCCTAGTGATTACATATTGTGCTTACCTGAGACTGGAGTCCATCATGTGTGTGAGAGCTGTTTGTCTGCTTAGCTTGTCTGCAGGAGTGTTTACCACTCCCAGTCAGGGCTTGCCACCAGGTATATTTCTCACATGATGAACCACCTGCAGATGCTCTGTACTAAGTTCAACAGTCGATAAGAAACAATTCCCCTCTACTGTTCAGACAGAATATCACAGTTGTTCTGCCTCTTAGAATCTGCACTTTCTTGTTCTGTTATCTGGTTTTGGATAACTTTTAGTGCCAGGTAAACTGTTTTCATTTCCAAGTAACTGACCTGTTTTGGTCGCATTCTGAGAGGGGTCCCCTTATGCTCAGATAACCCATGTGCGTTCCCCAGCCCACATGTTAGGCATTTGTTGTTATGATGGTCTATTGCAGAGGACTACTGAACTCCCGCCCCTTTAACATGTTCTCTCTGCTCCACCGTTTCATCTCCATGTTGATCTTCTCTGTTACTGCCACTAAATCTTCCCAATTTTACAATGTTTGCGACCACTCTTGAATAGGTGTCATAAGTAAACTCATGTTTAGAATCTGATTAACGCAAGAGGCCATCACCCTAAACAGTTTCACCATCATAAGCACCATTAGTGACTGAGATGTCCAGTAAAGAGGAGCTTGGTCTCCAGTGCATGCATCATCTTCAGGGGGTAAGCCATTACTCATGCTTTGCTCAATTCTGCTCCCACGAACCTCTTTTTTGTCTCCAGGACTGGTGAAGACTATGGGTCTGATTTAGAACTTGGCAGATGGAATACTCAGTCAAAAAACGTGATGGATTTCCCGCCCGCCGTATTACGATCCCATGATATCCTATGGGGATCCTAATATGGCCGACGGGATATCCATCACGTTTGTGACATAAAATTACCATCCGCCAAGTTCTAAATCAGGCCCTATGTCTAGTTTATTGAAAGCCCTAGTTGGTGTAAATGTTTCACTGTATCCTGAGTGTTCAATAGGCCCTGTTTGAACATGCTTGCTTTTGCCAGCAAGTCGTCCAGATACGGATAGACATGAAAGGTTTGTCTCCTGCGATGGGCTGTTACACAGACTTGTGCTGAAAAGTAGCACTTTGAATTGGTAATGTACCACGCCTCCTCACAAACCTAAGATATCTCCTGTGTGAAGCGTGTATTGGGATACGGATGTAGGTATCCTTTAAATCTATAACCACAGGTAATTTTCCTTCTTTAGTGGGGTACGACTTCAGGGAAAGTTATTGTCTGGAACCTACGAGTACTGATGAACTTGTTCACAAAACTCATGTTCAGTACAGGTTGCACTGTTGGAACTTGCTTTGGGACCAGAAACTAGGCAGAATGCACACCTGTGTTTCTATCCTCCAGGGGCACTATTTCTTTTTTATCTTTCTGTAATAGTTTTTGTACCTCCAGTTGGAGTAATTGTATCTGGTCAATTTTTAATCTTTGCTGCTTTGGTGCTATTGTAGGTACTGTTTTTAGGTATTTGATACAATAACCATGTCTTGACAAATTTCGAATCCATTTGTCTATTTTGATGGACTCCCAGGGTGATACGCATGAGCGGGCCACTGGTGAATGACTGGGATGATGATGAGGCTGCTCCTCTTTAGGTGATGCCTCTACCTTTCTTTCTGCCTCGGAAAAAAAAATCTTTGTCTGCGAGGCTGCTGCCGCTGAGTAGCTTAGTCGAAGCGGACCCCCGATACATACCTTTGAGTTTTCATGGGTAGTGGATACCGATTCCCTGAGAAGTGAGATTTTGTTTAGGAACAAGTCTTGAAATACTTTGTATTCGGACTTAAAATGAGATGGAGTAGCTCATTTATAGCTCTGAGTTGCAATAATTATGTCGCCCTGTTAATATAGTTTTTAAGCAAAGAAAATTGATGCCAAGTATGTATTTTTTCATGGTTGCTTTGCACTTTTATTTGTTCTCCTCTTCCGATACCACCTTTATCCTGAAGACAAATTCATCAGAAAATAATGATTTGCATGACCTTGGTGTGATTTTTTTTGTTTTATGGGTACTATTTTGTTGATCAGTTTTCATATGACATTGTTCTAAATGCTGAATGAATGAATCATATCATTGGTTATTGTACTGGAAGTGAAAAAGATTTCCAAATTAATGAAGTTAGGATATTTAAATACGCAGCTTGTAGCTTGTCTAACTCGCAATAACTATCCTAATCTGTTTTTATCCATGCTGCTCTATCCTTTGATTCAAATGTATTTCACTAATGCAAATCAGTATTTCCAGATTATTATCAGATTGTTACAATTAGGAAATTATGGTTTTAAAGAAAAACATTTACATGCAGATGTCAAATTTAGATTTGTAAGAATAAGTATTAGAAGCATAAATTGCTCAGTGATTTGATGATTTAACTGTGCTTTTATGGGTTTTCTGTAAAACATAGTCAACAAAGACTTAAACTGAGACATCTGAAAAATGTTTTAGAGAACAACACTAATTCACAAAAAGCAACTTTCAAAACAGCAAAAAGTTGGACAGATTTGTCAAGCTTAAGTTTTTTCTTGGGAAAAGACTTCAGCCCCCCTCTTTGGCATACACGTTCATATAAAATATAATTTCACAGCTAGTTTTTAAGTTTAAAAATTATTCGAATGTTTTAAAGATATATATTTTACAATAATAATTAGTCACTTAAAATGAATGAACAGAAGTTTTTCGCCAAGAGTTTTTAAATATTAATTCTTACCAGCAGGCGTGCGTGCCCCTTCTTGCACTCCTCCAACGTAGCCTGGCAGAAACTTGTGGCACAGGTCAGGAATGAACATATATAAGAAAACCTAGAATGAACACAATATTAAGCATAAAATATGGATAAGAGCACCATTACTGTCCTCTACAGTCTTTTGCGTTAGAATCATAACCAAGTTTAGATGAAATAATGATGTGTTTCCTGACCCAAAGGACTTCATAGAAATAATTGATGACATACATGTGTCCTCTTGGCACCCTGGCCTGCCTTCACCTCATTAGCACAACTCATTGTCATCAAAATACCTTCACAGTGCAGTAATATTAGTTAGGGAAACTAGCAACAACTGAATGATATGCATTACTCACCACTGGCCAGCACTAGAGAGTAACTATTAATCAATCTTCTTCCTGCTCAGGGAGTTGGCTTCAATATTTTAATAGGTTCAAACTTCACCTTTCCTGAAAGCAGAAAGATGACTCAGATCTTTCCGCGTGCAGTGATCTTGCAGCACACTTGGTGACATACCTCTTAAGTTTGTAGAATTCATCACTTACTAATCCAGTTCTCTCGTGATAATGAGAGCAATATCTAGCTGTTGTTTATCACCTAGACTGTTTTGTTGCAGGACCTGTATTGACTGTGTTGTCATGCACTGTTGGTGTGCTATTTTCTATGCTATGTATTTATTCATTCAGTGACTTAGAGATGTTCATCCATTTCCAAATACTTCAAGGTGCTGACATAGTTTGACAATGTCAGCATCAAGCAGGGAGAAGGTGTTGACTCCATGTGAGGTGGCGGGCTGCGAACCCAGCTCAATATTGTTCAGTCACTACCTATGCCCTACTCCACGTTCAGTTGAAAGCACATTTCTTGGAGTTTGCAAAACTGCTTGTGGTTCGATTTTGCTTGCTGTTTGGGTTTATGGCATCAATTAGACACTTGAGGTTTAGGTGGTTTATAAAGCGTGTAGCTGCACAATATAGATCTCCGGTTAGCATGTAGTTGGGATCCATTTAGGCAGATGTTTTAGGCTTTCTAAACACCATAGGGGGTCTGAATTGCTCTTTGCATCCATTGGGATCTAGTGGAGCGCTTTTGGGTAGGTTTTGTGTGCTTGTGTTTTGGTTTGAACATGTTCTGGCTGCCAAGCCTTGTAGTTTCTGTAGCCTGTCGTTGCTTTTCATCTGCAGCCATGTGTATGTGATGCTGTAAGAGTTAAAGCTGCCACAATGATCTCTTGCCAGCTCCACCTGGGGCTGATTCAGAGCCACGTGAGGACAATATAGAGTACGGAGTAGCTGCCGGTTCTTATCCTTGACCAGTTTGTTAACCAGGGTATTGAGCATGAGCTTGCAGTATAGAAGTACCCCAAGACTCCTAACTTTCAGTTACTTATAAGTGGGCAATCGTATGAGTCTTTACAGAATGGATTTTTTAGTCGTGGCAGTGGTGGGGAGTTCCAAACATTAAAACAAGCATTTGCAGTGCAATGGGTCTCGCATTTGCTCGAGTTAGAGCTATTAGCGTTGTAAACTCCTAACCGGACTTTTTTTTGCCACATAAATCGGAAATGAAAAGTAAAACAGTTTCACATAAGCGAGCCGATTCACAGCGCTACGGCCACCATTAGCACCAGCGTGAAGAGACACACAAAAGGAAAAAGAAGTTCCCTCGAGGTCAAACTTATTGGCAAAAGTGCAACTAGCCATGTAATAGGGGCGATGGCCAAGGCGGTAACAAAACCTCCCTAAGGAGGGACAAACGTAAACCATTTACCAATGTCATCAAAGGATTTTTGAAGGGCAAGCCCACAAATGAGTGGTACTGATGGGCGTGAGGTCGGCGTTGTTAAAAGCCCAGATACATACCAACATGTCAGAAAAGCAGCGCATGCACGCTGCCATGCTCAACCTAAAAAGGTTGCTGAGCGTCTTCCGCATTAAAGAAAGCCCACTAAGTATGTCACACACTACTGCCTCTGGACACAAACAATAGAACAAATGCAGTCCAGTAATATGACTTATATATCCCTCGTCCAATGAGCAACATGGAGGAAAAGAGGATGAACAGATGCTTCATGGATAGGGAGGTGAAGGAACATAGAAGGTTATGTGCTGTAAAATTTATTTGTGCCCTCCACTTTGACCCCAATATAATGATGATACAATCTAATTATAGAACATGTAACACAGCTTTAACCATCATACAAAACATAATACGCAATTTGCACTTTGTGCGCAGATTATGAACTCTGAAAGCATATCGCTGTAGGCCTCACTTCCCAAACAACTGACTGTCCCTACAAGCTGGGTGACTACCGCACAATGACCTGTGTAGAGGAGGGAGCCCTACAAAGGGTCATTTTCACTTACAAAGATTATTGGCAGCTGTGAAGGTAAGTTGTGATCCTCGTAGAAGCACGTACCTGGAATGTAACCCACACAAAATAGATGTTTGCTGCTCTCCAGTTCAAAAGTGGCGTCCTGTTCCAGATGTCAGAGAGATAGGACGTTCTGGTGTAGACATCTGTGATGGGGCGGGTCAGAGAACACTGGTACTGGTCACAAGACATGACAAAGTAGTACACGATGAGCGGAGCGAACATCAGCAGAAAGAGGATGCTTGCCAAGGAAAACCAGTCCACCTCCCTGCAGATATGAGTGTAGAGGTTACTTTACAGTTCCAAACAGGTCAACCCCCTCTTTACAGAATGACACAAAAACCATGGAAGAAACAAAAGAAATAAATAGAAGACAATGGTGCTGCAGCAATCTGACTCCCTGACTTTAATTAGTCCTGATGTAGCTCCTTGGCCACAAAAAGACTGCTTAAAGTCTACAGTCCTACCACCGAAATAGTTCTTTTTTAGGATGCAGAAACAAATTTGGGCTCTAAAAACACACACATTTTAGGCTCCTTTTTTGTAACCTCTTGAACTATACTATGTGCAGTATGTCTCGGTGTATAGTTGGAAGTGGGCATGTGCTCTGATGCAATATTCCTCTTTGTGTGTCGTGCGCAACACGCATAAGGCCATAATTGTAGCCCTTAAGCGCAACGTAGCACACTTTACTGTCCCCTGTAGGTGATGCCTTAATGTGGCTACCTGAGTTCTCCGTATCGATGTGCTCCCAGGCCAAGCCCTCCCCATGCTGCTGCATCGCTCTTGCTCCTGTCTGCTTCTTGCTGCCCCCCTCCTCTTTTGTGAGTGCCTTCTCATTGCTTTTCCTTCTGTGTCACAACTTTCTCCTTGCTTTTCCCCATTTTTTGTGTGCCTTCTTGCTTTTCTCTCGTTTTCACTACTTTCGTCTTTCTTTTTCCCCTGTTTTTTGCGTGGCTTCTCCTTGCTTTTCCCTCATTTATATTGCTTTCTCCTTGCTTTTTCCTGTTTTTTGTGTGCCCTCTCCTCGCTTTTCCCTTGTTTTCACTGCTTTCTCCTTGCTTTTTCCCGCTTTTTTTTGCATGCCTTCTCCTTCCATTTCCCTTGTTTTCACTGCTTTCTCCTTGCTTTTTCCCCCCGTTTTCTGTGTGCCAGCGCCTTGAGACCCTCACAGGTGTATTCCCACGCTTTCTAAACCCTTGATTGATTGACCCGGATAACTGACACGCTATTTACCACCAAACTGAGTATGTCTCCAGTGAAGACCATGAGTACAGAATCCAGTGTTCCTGGATATATTTATGTGTATGTGGAAAAAGCATGACACATGTTTGGAACAATCACAATAAAGAGGATGTCCGCTCTCAGAAAGAACAGAGGTGAATGTGCTGGGTTGTGCCAGTTAACAGCAGGATGGGGAAGAAGGGATAAGGCTCATGAATCAATCAGGATAGGCTGAAGGATTCGAGCTGCGTCTAGCTAAATCCCTATGGCTTGGGCTTGGGCTTCTGTCCCAAACTCATTCGACCACTTAAAGATCACTGTGTATCCTATAACTCAGGGATGAAAGGGGCAGTGCTTAATCTATTTAAAAAATATAAGTGCCAGGCCCTTTTCAGGAGGCCACTGCAGCTTGAACCACCATCACAGCACCAAGACAACTACTAGGTATCACACTCCTCTAACTGTGACAATTCTGACTATTCCAGGCCCCCACAGCTATAAGAAAGGATTGGGAGGGCAGGTATTAGTCATTTTTGTGTATGTTGCATTAACAAACAACTGCTGTTGTACTTGTTCCTAAATTAGGCAAACAGCGCCACCATGTGGCAGACTATCATAGGTGCAGGTGCCGAGCACCAGAACGCACTGGCTCAAGTTAAGCACTGGTCAGAGGGGTTCCTGGAGTAACAGATTTTGGCCAGGTTTCGAGTAGGTCCACAAAGCAAATTACCATACAACATTTCTAATAGGAAATTCTTTACGTATTCAGAAGTTATCATGAAAATCCGCCTTGGATCCTCCTCTTCAGTGCTACCTGGACACCTTTGCCTTAAATGGTTCAAGTCATCAGCAGTCGGTCCTTGAGGAAAGGGATTTTCATGGCCTGTATTACAGCATCTGCCACGAGGCAGGAGAGGAGAGGAGGTAAACAGTCTCATCAGTGTCTGGTGGAAGTGCATTAAGGAAATTTTTGATTCACGTTCCTCACATTCGTTCAGGTTGCTTTTTCCATTACCTGCATTGGAATCACTGGAGTGATGGTGATTGCAAGGGAGGAAACAGTAATTATCCTCAAATTATTAGGTCTGTTTTTTTCCAGTCCTTGTGATTTAGAAATCTGTTATGTTATTTTATAAAAAAACAATGTAAAACACAACATAATTACTTTAAAAATGATCCTATACTAGTGTTAATGTTAATTATTAGGCAAGGTGGCACATTTAGGATCAGCTGAAGTCCTTTTGTTGAAGCTACCAAAAAGGTAGCATTGGTGTAGTCCATTCTGGACTGCACTAAGTTGTACAACATGGATATGAAAAGGGGAGGGAAAGAATTATAAAAAATGTTTTTAATATCTACAGCTGTAACTTAGTTGCATAGGCTTCTAAAAGAAGAGCATCATCTTCATAGACTTGTAGATTTTAAACTACTTTTGAGGGGGCGTTCTCTGGCTACCAAGTTACATCACAACTTAAAAATAAGAAGGGACAAGCAACGTATCAGTTCTGGAGAGATTTAAACACATGAGGTTATCTGATATACATCACTGTGCTGTTGATAACACAAAAGTTCAGCACAGAAATGCTATGATCAGAAGCCCATTGGGATTTAAGTCGAGGAAAGCAAAGCTCAGCAGCACATACTTCACATATGGATAAAATGTAGCTCCAAGCTGATGTAAAAGGACTGCGTTGTTAAACAACAATGGACAGAGAAAAGAGCCTTGTGGAACACCACAAACAAGGGGCTGAGAGAGATGAAAATGGGGCATTAAAACCTGCTGAGAGCTATCGGTGAGGAAGGATCGAATCTGCTGAAGGACAGTACCTTTGAAACAAGTATTCTTTTTAGGGTGGAAACAGGATGTGATTAGTCTAGGTCGTTTGCACATTACTGAGCAAATGCCAAGCGGACATGGGATCATTCATCAGTATTTGTATATATATATATATATATATACATATATATATATATATATATATATATATTCACAGCGTGGTTATTAGACACACACGATGCCATTTGTGTAATGTATGGTATATTTGCTCTGTTGATCACTCTTGGTTTAAAGTTCATGAAAATTTGTAAATTCAGACACAGAGGCAGCTCTTGAATTCCATTGGACGGATCATCATCTTCAGTTCAGCATGAGAGACTCCTCCCACCATACCTGGTGGGACAGTTCTTCCTTCACCCTCATCTACTTATAGATTAAGATGAGTTTGATAGATATTACGACAAAACTCTATGAATGTTATTTGGACAGGGTAGTTATAGAAATTCTGTGGCCTGGTTAGAACATGTCAATATACCATATGTGACACCTTCAATAACAGAGTTACTGCAAAAATAACCTAGCTCCAGAATGTAAAACTCTTTGTTCAGACCAATTTTAAAGCAAGAGGAGCCCAGCATGTCTGGAGAAAGATCTACTCTGAAGCTGAGAAAAGACCTTATGAAAGTGAACAAAAGACTTGCAAGCCAAATGACTCGAACAGTTATCAGTCAAGAACTTGTGTCTTTACTAGCAAAAATATTAGCGAAACCGCATGCCAAAGTTATGCGATCTTTATATTCCTGACCCCTTGCAGGTAGGGTTTAGATCTCGACATGGAACAGTAACTACATTTGTGTTCATTTTTTATTAAATCGATTGCATTGGAACTAACATTTCCACTCTGATATAAACTTGTGGCTGCCAAGTATGGAATCTCCTCCAAGACCAGTTTCAAAAGAAAACTTCTGAAGTGATAATGGATCAGGAGGCATAACTGAAGGCACAGGTATGGTTTTTACACTCTCCCACTCCTGGAAACAATCTTCCATTTCTCCCCAGTGTTTCAAATGCCCAGGAAGTTGTGGCCCTGTTTAAGCCCGATTACTGAAAAAGCCTCTGTTTGATGTTTCCTGAGCATCTTTTCGTGATACTTCAAAATGCTCTAAACCTTTTAGGCAGCTGAGTGCTTCAACTTCACAAGTTTGACCATGTGTCAGAACTTTGGAGGGACCTGCACTAGCTTGCAGTGGAACAGGGGATGGAGTTCAAATGTCTCTGTGTGACTCACAGATTCTTATCTGTATGTGAAAAGCCAAAGTTGACAAAGATGCAGTTGAAGATTCACTTACAGCCACTCCTAGCAGTCAAAAATTGGACGGCAACTATGTGTACCTCTCATTAAGAGAGAATGCTTTCCAAACTATGTCGGCCCCTCAGGTTAGGAGAGACTGGGAATTATCTGGACATTTGGAAACAAATGATGGCACTAACAAATGTTGCTGATTTTAGCAGGATTGGGACCGGCCCAAGGCAATGCACAGCAGTATTTGTTAGACAGCACTCATGTCTGCTGGAGCCTGCTGTGATGTAACAGAAGCATTAATCCACTGTTGCCTAGGGCCATGGCACTGACAAGAAGGGAAAGAGGAAATCCCAGCTGGCAGCAGACCTGGAATAGACTTAGGGGGTTATTACAACTTTGGAGGAAGTGGTAATCCGTCCCAAAAGTGACGGTAAAGTGACGGATATACCACCAGCCGTATTACGAGTCCATTATATCCTATGGAACTCGTAATACGGCTGGTGGTAAATCCGTCACATTTGGGACGGATTACCACCTCCTCCAAAGTTGTAATAACCCCCTTAGCCACCCCAAGGTAGAATACTGGACTGTTCTACAAGGTGAAATTCATTTGGAAGGTGTACTCCATTGCTGAGACAAGGCAGGGACCAAGTCCTCTGTGATTAAGACACATGTTAGCGCCTAAAAATGACATGAACACCGTCATGTAAAAGCAACTTTTGAACTGAAAATTCACTCTAAAATATATTTTTCATTTTAGGCAATGGATTTTGTTTTAACAAGATCCATAGCTACTAATTTGTAACAAAGAAAAGAATGCACTTTTGACCTCAAACCTCTCCTCAGACCAGGCATCAAAAGTCGTAAAATCCCCTGTTTTGGCTTGTCAGTGAAGATTTCTCAATTTGGACTTTGCTGCCAGAGCTGGGGTGGTAGCATCTTGGGCAGCCTTGTATATACGTTAGCTGCTTTTATTTATGTTGCGAATATTTACCCACCTGTAGGGTAGAGCAGCCCAGTACATCACTCGTCTGTGGTCAGACACCCGATAACTTACCTGGCTTAATTAAAAAGCAGACGGACTAGCATCTAGAAGCCACAAAGGGACCAAAAATCACCGCTAGGAGACCAGCATAATATGGACTTTGGTATTAGAGCAGTTTGTCTGGGCAGCATTTCCAGTAATGAGGCACAGACATCACAATATGAAAGTATGAATGTTTTCGTCAGATGAATCCTATGTATGTATTTTCATCTTTAGAGTAAAATATTTTTCTGAACTTGGGGAGGTGGATCCAGAGGTGTCATCTGTGGCTCCTATGGGGAAGCACTGTTATAAGTGTTTAAGTCCATGAGGCAAAGCAAATTCGTAATCAGGATTTGAAATTGTTTACAGAGTACATAAGTATTTGTTTGAAAAGAATCCAGGTAGTGCACCTCGGTGCTCATATTGGAGATGAAAGAGAACTTTGTTCCTGGCTCTCGGTCGAAGCCACAAAGTCTTTCATTTGTAAGAATATTATATATTGAAGGCCTGGTCAAAGTCCAGATCCTTGACACTGGGATAAGATAAAAACAGGTACGTTCTAATTTGCTACCTTCCTTGAAAAGGAAATGCAAAAGTGTTCCGAGTATACAATTTTTATATGCCCTCTGGCCAGTCATATATTGGCTTAAGGAGAATTTTGTACTTGTACACACGTTTTGGCTGAGCTCGCGACTCAGAACTAGACTTTGCGGGATATATACAGATTGCTGCAGGCACTAAGTACATAACATTAAATTCCACCTTGCTTTTAACATCTTCAACACTGCAACCAGACATACATTGATTTGGTCTCTTCATTCCATAAATGTGAGTGTAGGTGCAACATAATGAACCATTTTTGGTATCACACTATGTACCATGCCGAAACAACTAAGCCTGACTGCTGGCAGCACAGATGGTGGGGAATAGGAAAGCTTTAGCAGTATGTGAGCTGTAATATGCCTTCTGTTTTTGTGTGTGCGATGATGTTCTTCTTTAGCTCTTATAAATGATCAATAGAAAGTTATACCAATGTAGTGTTTCTGCTTCAGAATGTTTGAAACCTCCATCCCAAACATGAATGTCATGCAATGTATAAGTTATCTGCGATCCACCGTAAGATTGTACTGCAGTGTCATCCTTCGCAGGGTCACTAGTCAGATTATGGTTTGTTTTGTGTTACAGAAAGGAGACATACAGATTTTAAATATAAACTATGACAATACAAACTCTGCCCTCTCTGTCTCAAAAGGGCAACTTACCAGGCTCTTCCCCATTGTCCCACATTGGCTTTTCCATCGTTTGGAACACCTCTGCTCCGCTTGTTAGAAGACACCCTCGATTCTTGGCCTTCCCCGCCCATTGTAAACTGTAAAATTGGAACAAAATACAATTTTCTTTAACATCAAGGATCATAATTTCACTATTTTTACACATTAAGGATACCATTTCACTACTCCAGCAAGATAAAGATAATCTAGAAGTTTTGTTTCCCCAACCAGGGTTGAATGTGAAATCCAGGAAAAGCCCCCTGGAAATCCAGTAGGTCTGGCAGTTTCATGGCACAAGAAAAATGGACCATGAGACAGTCCATTTAACCATTTAAATAAATTGAACCTCTTACAAAAGGCTGCATTGAGTACAGTGCTTAATTTGTAAATAAAAAGGTGCCGTTTCCCAAAGCCATCCTCTTAAACACGCGGCTGCTGCACTTAAATGTGCGAACACAGAATACTGAGGCAGCTTAATCCTGAAGCCATCTCGGGCCTCTTCAATCCACATAAAGCCACTCCCTGCCCCTTCAGCTCACTCTTGCCTCTCTCTTCTTTCTCCCTTTGTGACGCTTTTTCGTTTTCCCCTTCCTCCGTCTGTCCCATATGTGTCTTTTGTTCGCAGCAAACGTTTGAGGCAGAAGAATAAGCCCCAGCCCTCAAAAAAAAGTGCCGGTGCTCAGCCCCGGAAACAACAAGTACAAATTAAGCACTGATTGTGTGAGGAAAGGAAGATATATGACGCTGTGTGCTTGAATGCATTGAATATTTTATTGAAGTGGCAAAACGTAGTAGAAGTTTACACTAACAGAAACATAGATCACACCAGATTGATACAGCCAAAATAAATTACAACATTTAAAATGCTGTTACTTGAGTTAGAAACTCACGGCTATGAATTGTGATGATTTGCAGGACACACCCTCGAATCTCAAAAAGGCCATCTCAGCCCCCATCCCTCTAAAGTA
Source organism: Pleurodeles waltl (assembly GCF_031143425.1). Classification (NCBI taxonomy): domain Eukaryota; kingdom Metazoa; phylum Chordata; class Amphibia; order Caudata; family Salamandridae; genus Pleurodeles; species Pleurodeles waltl. The sequence goes on along the minus strand of NC_090440.1, from coordinate 94,516,801 downwards.
GGTAAAATGAGTACCATTAAATCGAATAATCGTATGGTCTGCTAAATAAAGCTCTTAGAAACAGCAGATGTGGCGTATGACACTCTAGCTAAAAGACAAATTATTATACCATTGACATCTAGAGATCAATATGTCTTTTTTAGGTCTCGGCTGTAGACAACGCAAGACATATACATCATGCCTCTTCCGGTGTTTAGCCCTCCCCGAGCGCACCGTTCAAGTACTGCTAAACATACTCAGTGGGCATTTTCTGGCATTGTTTTGGGACTACTTTTTTTGTTTTTTACAAACGGATTTGGGTGAGGGTCCCACCACCGGTTAGAAGAGCTGGTGTTTTAAGAAGCGACAAGGAGCATTCACGCCTGCCACCATTGTTTTATAAGTAATGTCAAGTACTTTTTTTTCTGTCTTGCATCTAAAATTATATAAAGATTTTCAGATAGTTCCAAGGCGGATTTTAGTTTGGCAGGTTTGCAGTTTGTGTAGCGTGAGCAATATTCCTCCGTGATTAGAGTCCACGATACTGCAGCAGAAATTGTTTCTGGGGAAGTTTTAACGGTGCTAAGTTATTTGTGCGAGATAAAGCAGTACTTTTCAGAAAGGCAGCGGCCTCGGGTGTGGCGGGGGTAACTCGAAGCACTCTCGGGTGTCTGCAGGATGCCGGCGTGTTTGCCTCACTTCTGCTGAGAGCTGAGCATCCCGAGGCTCAGTGAGCGGGTCTATGTGTAACCAGCCTCCTTTGATACCAGACACTCGGGCCTACTGTGCAAACAGAAGTTTAATGTCGAGATCTGGAAAGGTGATTGAAGGGGTGGGACAAAGGGACAAAGGATGTTCGGGGATCGCTTTGTAATGCCTTTGGAATGTTCTGGAATGTTCTGTGTACTGTCTCGTGAAAACGCTCTGGGATCTGTTGATGCTGTCCCACGAAATGCTCTCGAGTCAACCTGTCAGTCTTTTCACTATTGCAGCGCACGTGCAGCAGGTCTGCAGAGATCTCTATACGTCACACTGTCTCAGCAGTAGTGGAGGATGCCTGCTGAGAAGTGCTGGCCCTGACCCACTAAATGTGATCAACTTCTTCCGAGAATTGCTTCAGAGGCTGTGGAAAGCTTTGCAGTAGTTTGAGACGGGCCTGGTGTGGAGGCGTGAAGCGGGCGCTGCCCCTTTAAACGTGATACACAGTTTAGGGTGACCAGATTTTGAGGAGCAAAAACCGTGACAGGTCAGACATAAAAGGACTGAAGACATTACTTTCACTTTTATATCTGGCCTGTCCCGTTTTTCTGCGTAACTTTGTGAATGTGTGCCTGTAAATGTGTGTGTTTTTAGATGTATATATAATAATACATGCACACACATATTTACAAGACTACATATATAAAAATAGCTGTGGTATGGCTTGACCTCCTACCATGCACCCCCAACCCGCCCCCACCCGCCTCTCTCTGCTCCCCACTCCTTCTCTCTGCTGGGAGCAGACAGGGGACTGTGTTGCCTGACAGCAACAGATGAAATACTTTATTTCGTACTTTGTAGGCCTCTTTAACTTATGCTTCCCTAGATGATCTGACCTTTGTCCCAAAAACCGGGACATTTATTTAAAATTAAGAGAAGCGTCGGGACACCGGGACAGTCCTCTAAAAACCGGGACTGTCCGGGGGAATCCGGGACGTCTGGTCACCCTAAAGTGCTCTCCCTGCCCCGATGTAGGTGTGAAGCAGGCAGTGCCCCTTTAAATGTGATGTTGAGTTCTAGTTGTGAAGTTCTGCTCCTCTCCTGATGAAAATATATGTAGGTGTGAAAAAAGCAGTGTCCCTTTAAACGTGACGTAGCTGTAGATGCGAAATGCCGCCACTGTCCCGTTGAATGCTGCACTTTTTGGATGTTAATTGTCTGTAATTTGGCTCACTCCTTCATCGTGGTGTATCGGGTGAGTTACTGCGCTTGTAGCTGCTGGTGTCATGCCACCATTAACTCGTTCAGAACACTGGATGTTTCACTCGCCGTCTTAGCAGCGAAGAGACAGTGCAGTTCCATGAAAGTGCCAGCTCTATCTGTAAAGTGCTGCTACTGTCTAAAGTGATGCAGTCAGCTTGGAAAGAGCTAGGTGCGCCCCACGCAAAGTGCTGTGGTCCTCTTTGTGAAGTGCTGTCAGGTTGAAAAGTGCTAGGATCGCCACCAGTAAAGTGCCGCGATCCTCGTGAAGTCCTGTCAGGTTGGAAAGTGCCGGAAATGCCCCACATAAAGTGCTGTGGTCCACGTCTCGTTGTGAAATGCTGGAACCAAGCAAATTAAAGGCATTTTATACATTTGTGAATGAAATTTAAAGAAACCCTTTGTAGTTCATTTTTAAAAGTAATTAGGTGCTTTCCAGTTTGCCGGAAATAAAAAGCAGAATTATTAGGAGACACAGTTAATCAATATATTGATTTTAAAATCTGTTCTTATTGATTTTTCTTTTTGTATTTTTTTATTTATTTTGTGTTTTTTTTTCTTTCCTTTTGCGGCCTTCACGAGTTCAGAGCTGAAACGTGAGCATTTACTTGTATTTTTTTTAACTCGCGATGTTACTGTGGCAGGCTGGCAGTGCTAAGTGTGGGGGGGCGCATTGTTGACTGCTGGATAAAACAGAGGCGCTATCAGTCCGCTCAGATAACCTTTAGCAATAAATGGGCTCCAAGCAAGTGGTGACCTTAAGGCTTGAACTTTTTTGCCATCACATGGCCAACTGGTAAACTGACCTGCACGGGTGAGTGTGGCCGCCCCAGCAGGCTGGAGAGAGAGGACTGGCAGAAGCAACATGAGGCTTGGCACCAGGCACTGCTGCCGGCCGGCCTGTAGCGCTTGCTATCCCTCAAATGGCTTCACAGCACATTTAGAGAGGCACGAAATGGACATATGGGGAGATAAGCAACAGATTCATTTATAGAATGGGAGTTTTGGGGGTTGAGGGCACTCCTGAAATGGTAAGAACGGTCCGCGAAATTCGACGAAATTCGCGTAAATTGTGGTATGTGTTATGTCTCCATTTAACCTCACCCTGTCGCCACTTTTGATGACCTGAGATGTTTTCGTCTCACAGTCGTGTTGCTTTTTGAGGGAAATTAGAAGATTAAAAACAAAGACAGCATGCAAATTAGCAGCCCCTGATTTGCAAACGTGATTGAATTGGCAGCTGCGCGCAGTTTCTGATTTCAGGCAGACGCGTTGTGGGCTCTGTGTCTCCTACAATTACAATTCTGGAATCCGCGCGGCCATCTGGAAAAGCTTTGCTTTGTAGTGTTAATTATTAATTATGTGCACTAGTGAAGAGATCGAGATTGACGGGTACTCTGGTGCAATAACTGCCATTGGCGTGTTCACCTGCAAAACAGTAATGGATGTTTTTCTGGCAATTTTTTTTTTTTATGGCTGTGCATAAAATGACACAACAATGTGAGTATTCTTTAGCGTTGTCATTAAGGGCATATGTGTGACACCGAAATTTGTGATGGGCCAGTAATTGTGATGTAGATATTATTTAGCACAATAGCTTTTTAGAAAAAGTCGAATTCACTTGTGTGATAATTGTGATGGCCATTTTATCTGAAATATTATGTGTGATAGACATAATCACTGCCTTAATAAATGTGTTAGAAATTTCTTCTGACATAATAGTTGTAGTGGTCATGTGCTACTGCTCCCTGTACTTTGACAGCACATTTCACTGCGAAATTAACTGTATTAAGTATATTTTTCTGAAACATTAATTATAATGAACGTGTTTATCAATAAAGTTTGTGATGGCATAATCAAGTGTAAAGGTAATTCTGACTGGCATATGTTATGGATCCAATCTGTACTATTACTGGCATATTTTAAACTTGCATACGTGTACAAGGGTATTTATTCTCTTCAGTTTTTGGAAATTCTGATGTTCATATCTGGTAAGCACTGAATCTGAAAGGGAATTATGCCATGACACTGTTGGCATTGCTGTGTGGCACAATATTTCAAAAGGCATTATTCTATTGTTTATGGCCAGTAGTTCTATACAAATCATTATTCATGATGAAGATAACTTCTTTTGTTACAATGTTTTGTATGTTTACTTCTCCTGATAAGTAGTGTCTTCCATTGTACATTAATACATACAGAAATCATGTAAGTGACCCATTTTTAGGGTCGAGGGCACGCAAGCGCTCGAGGCTATGTTGTAATCTCTATGTGGGCTTCTAACCACGCCCATGTCACGCCGGTCACTTTCATTAGTTTGCAGGCTTGCCTTTTAAAAATCGTTTGATTCCATTTGTGAAAGGTATACATACGTCATGCCTACTCCGGTGTTTAGCCCTCCTCGAGTGCACCGGTAAACTACTGAAAACATACGAGGCTCTTTCTTTTCAGCTGGTTTCTGGACTATTTTATTTTTTCATTTACTGCGCAGCCCGATCTCGCTGGGCAGAAGTCGAGCGCTTTGCATGTCATGCCAACCATTGGCTCACATATTTGAAACTGTTTTACTTCTCATTATTAGTTTATGTGGCAAGAAAAGTCTGGTTAGGAGTTTGCTCGCGTTCGAGCTATTAGCATTGCAAACTCGAGACCCATTGCATTGCAAATGCTTGTTAGGTTTGGCAGCGTAGCTCAGTGCTAGATCTAGTACTACCATTGCTTTAAAATATACATAGAGTGGACTTAGGCTCCAACCAGAGGAGTTTTCTCACTTTCACCTTATGCTGTTGGCTGGTTGGCGTTGCCTTCCACTCCCTACAGAGTGCTTGCGTGTGCATGAGGGACTCTGTGCTCAAGGTGATGCTCTATTAATCAACACTAGGCCCTTGAAATCCAGACCTCTTAAAGGGCGGTTTGATGGTGCCTGTACTAGCTATGGGTCCACCGAGCTTTAAACCAGGCCCTCCACTCAGTTCCAAGGGACTCAATTGCTATCTCCAGTTAGCGTGCCAATTACAAATAGATTTTAAGAAATAGGAAAAACACTTTGAGAGAAAATGCATGTGAGAATTTGCTTCAAGCCAGTCAGAATAAAGACTCCTGCCTATTTTGGACTGCTATCATCTCAGAGTTGTTAGTCAGGGTGCTCTGTCCACCGCTATTACCATTAGTATCAGAAAAGGATTGGGTCGAGCCTTGTGGGAAAATGTTGGTAAAGCCAATAGGTCTAGGCGATCCGTCAAACTGAGAGCCATAAGCGTTTGCAGAGTAAATGTATCTGTGTATGGCTCTGGGGCTGTTGCTATACACAAAAGCATCAACACTCCCAACGCTTATAGAGCTCAGATTGCTGAATTGCAAAGACCTATTGGTTTTGTCAATTCTTGGTTTTAGAAAAGTACTTTCAAGTGAGAACTCGATATACTATATTCTGGTTACCCTACATTTTAGTGATAATCACAGTGTTCTGCCTTTTTTGTCGCTCAGTCCACTGTCCAAAACGCCTATCATTCAAAGCTGTGATGTAATGTAAATGACTATTAATTGGTCTCATTTTTTCCGCTTATTAAAACCACCAGTTGGTTTCCTCCCAATGAAACACAGGTGTGGCATTCGTATGTAAAAGGGCTCATACATGACGTAAACGTCTGCCGCATGTGACATGTAATGCTGCCTTCTACAGAACATACTAGACAGAATTCTGTGCAAGCAGCCTTGCTTACAGCTAGACTAGCTCCAACAACTCGAACCACCAACTCACAGCACAGCAAATTCCAACACGACATATTAGACTGAACTTCTCACATCCAACATGGTACAGATTTACCATATAACAGGATTAGTGGTGATCTAGTCAGGAGGGAGTACTTTTTGTAGTTCACTAACACTGTGGTCATCGTTTTCTAGTTCTCCAGATGCTGTTTTATGTATCTTTGTGTACAACATCTGCTTTGTATATAAAATGTGTTCTAGCATTTGCTGTAAGGTGTTATCATGTTATGCTCTTCTCTTTGTTATTCTGTTGTGACGCTTGGCATATTGAAGTTGGGTTTCCTGGCATCGTTAAGCTTCATGAACAATCTAAATAAAAAGCTCGGAGAACATTTGAGTTACTTTTCAATGCATCATTTTACCGCGAGTGATGCGATACTGAGTAGGATGTGTACTGCTGCAAGAACACTATTATTCACTCCTTGGAAAAATGTGAAAACGTATACAGTAATAATTAATTCACTCGTTGGGAAGACTGACTTAAGAAAATGCGCCTTCCCAGGGCTTAATTTGTAAAAAAAAAAAAAAAAAAATTAAAACAAAAAGGATAAAGAGTGCCGGTGCCCAAAGAGCTGCTCTGAAACAAGCGTTCGGCGCTATTGAACGTAAATTGTTTGTGACGAGTTTTACGTCTTTCTCTTATTTTCTTTTTCCCAGTTTGTGTGTTTTTCACTGTCTTGCTCTCTGGAAACGTCTATTGAGGAAAAATAAGTCTGATCCCCAAAAATATGTGCCAGTGGACCCCACCGGCTGAAATTAAGCACTGCTGTCTGCCCTACATGTTAAATGGGTTGATGATTCTTTTTTTAATTGAGTGGGACAAACATGAGGAGGAGCCCGGGGGTGTTTGTAGTCTGAAGGGAATATTTGAATCTCAAACACAACTGGCCTGTCCAAACACACAATAATCCGCCCTCTCTCCCGCCCCTCTGTTCATTTTGCATGTCAATGGGCTTTCTCCTGAAAAGGGTCGAGCACATGGCCCCCAAGACTTGACAAAGCATAGACAGCTGAAGATAAATCATGTGCACTGTGATGTAATACAACATTTCAAATTTCATTATGAAAAACCGGTTAAATTTACTCCGACCACAATAAGCAAATTGCAAATGATATATCACGACCAGTGCTATTCAAGCAGCCAATGAAAAGAATGGAGAATTAAAAAGAGTTTAATCAGCACTCTGTAAGCCTACAATATGTAAATATTTCAGACTGTAATAGATTTAAGAATGACTGTTGTACCTGTTTTTGGCAAAAGTCCTCTATTGTAAAAAAGAGTAATACCAGCCATCCTAGAGTATTTTGATCCAAAAATGTATTATTTCTTGTCTTGATGCCAAACCAATACTCCTGTAATTCAGGGGTCCCAAAAGTATTACGTTGTCGGACAAAGTACTGACTATGTATGGGCTCGACTCAATTCACTGCAGCGGGGTTAAAGATAAGCTTACATTCCCCCAGCATCAGTTTTGGATTTTCCAGCAGTACCTCAGTGCCCCATTCTTCTGTCCGTTTGTCAGTCACATCATTCATGCGTGAATATCTGTGCATTGTTTGTGATCTATGACTGTGTGTGTATGTGTGAGTGAATGAATGAGTGCCCGCATGTTCTGTCTCTGTGGGTAGAACAAAGTCACATGTATTATTGGCTTCATCAATGCTTTTTGGTCCTGCCTTGACAGCTCTGAGGAGCTGCTGTTACCAGTAAGGGTAGAAGAAAAATTCTGCTCCGCTGGTGGAGTTCACAGAGTTTTTGGCCACTCCGCGTAACATGGAGCTCCAGCCACAGTCTGTACTCCGCCACATGGCGGAGTTTTGTCTCAAGCATGACTCGCCAACGGTAAATTGGCGAGCGAGAACTGCTGTCGCCTAGTGCGATTTTTGGGAGCTAGGAGGACATGCGGTGAGATTTTCTCAACACAGGCAGTTGCAACTATTCACGTTTGGGAAAGCTGCCACTCGAGTAGAAAATCTACACAAGCTGCAGCAAAACCAACCCGAGCAGCAACGCCCTCTGGTGTGCCGCGTGGTGCCATTCGTGCTGATTTCTCAGCATGGAAAATGCTCAAGGTGCTAAAAATCGGCGCACGCAGTGTGACATAACAATTTCCGCCGGCGGAACTCCGCTGAGTTTGTATGTAATTCTGCGGAATTCTGCAGAGTGAAACTCCGCGTTTTCCAAGCATCCCTAGTTACCAGTGCTGCAATACCTTAAACATGTACACAGAATAGGCTTTGTCTCCGTCCAGATTTATATCTTTTGCTCTCACCCCCCGCATGAATCGGCCTCCTTTGGATTCCTTACACTGTAGTGCAGGAGGGCCACTCTTACCACTGAAAAGTAGATCGACTCATCAAACATGCTTTAGCTCGGAGTTGCATTATATAGAGAAGGTAGTCGATTTTTCTTCTTTGATTTCCACTGTAGCATTTTTTTTAAATGTTTAGTTAGGCCTTAAAATTCGAGCTAGACATACTGGCTTCGCCAATGTTTGTTTAAAACGAGGTTCCACACCAGTGTCAGTGACGCCGACATGCCACAGCGTGCTGAAGCCCGTCACTTCAAAGCCTAAGGCTCTTCCTGCGGAGCAGCGGGCATCAGGTCACCTCAGTGGCGTCACGAAATTTGAGGGGGCCCCCTCCCCCCTGGACCCAGTCAAGAGCCTGCCGCCCGTGTACAGTTTACTGTGCCAAGGAGGCCTCCAGGACATCAACTCCGCCCCCAACCCTCTTCCCAGGGGCTGCGGGGCCTTTATTACGCCACTGGGTCACCTGTGTTTGATCACATGCTACCATCAACGCCCTTTCTCATCGCCTTAACGCTGTGTGAATGACCCGTCTGTGAAGTTCCACAGGGGGCATCGTCGGCCCCACGGAGTGGATAGCGCAAGAGTTTACAGCTGCTGGGGAGGAACAATCGCGCCTAAACTCAAGACATTAGATTACACAGTAGGCGCATTTACCACTAGCCAGTGCTTAGTTTGTAAATAAAAAGGTGCCGGTGCCCAAAGCCCTCATCTTAAACACGCGGCTACTGAAATTAAATGTGCGAACATGGAATACTGTAGCAGCGTAATCCTGAAGCCACCTCGGGCCTCTTCAATCTATTTACAGCCACTCCCTGCCCCTTCAGCTCACTCTTGCAGCTTTCTCTCTTTGTGACGCTTTTTCGGTTTGCTCTTCCTCCTTCTTTCCCATATGTGTCTTTTGCTCGCAGCAAATGCTGGAGGCAGAAGAATAAGCCCCGGCCCTCACACATAAGTGCCAGTGCTCAGCACCGGAAACAACAGGCACAAATTAAGCACTGCCACTAGCCACAAAAAGTACAATGTCCAAAAAACAGTCAGAAGGTAAGCCCCACCAGGTGTTTCACACGTAGACCAAAAGTGCAACTCCTGAACTTCCCATCCCTGCAGCCATGAACCACATGACAGGCCCACTCTTGATTAGGCGTAAATAGGTTTCTAAAAACACAGGATAGCACAATAAGGCCGGACTCGGGAGAAGGCATGGCCCAGCGCCTTTGTATGACAAAGGGCTTTTTAGTTTAGTGCTGTTGAATGATTGGTGACGCCACTATCCCGCGCCAAAAGTCATTTAACAGCACTGTGCTACATCTTACAGTAGCGCAGTGCTCTTTTTACCTAATGTGGTGATTTTTGTATTTCACTGTACATTAGTGCAGTGCTTCCTGCTCCTGCCAGGATGGAAGGCTGCGCCACCCTACTTGATTTCGAATCAGAAAACTGCATTAAGTTCCGGCTCGATACCAACAGCCTGTGCCTAACCCACTGTGCTGCCTTGCCGACTGCTAAAATCCTTAACTAAGGGCGACATGCATTTCAGTAAGATATCATTTTGTCTCGCGGGGTCTCATTAGATTTAAAAAATAATTCAGCACTTAAGTTGGGCTCAAAACCAAAAACATTTGCTTTGACTGTGTAAATTTATACTGTCTATATAAAAAAAAATAAACACAAATGTGCTCACATGTAGTATTACAATAATGTTGTGCTCTTTATATCATACTGTACTGCAGTGCAGTGCTCTTTACATCTTACTGCAGTGCTCCTTATATCTTACTGTAGTGAAGTGCTCTTAATATCTTACTGCAGTGCAGTGCTCCTTATATCTTACTGCAGGGCAGTGCTCTATTACAGAGGCAGAGTGCTCTTTATATCTAACTGTAGCGCAGGGCTCTTTATAGCCAACTGTAGCGCAGGGCTCTTTATATATTACTTAAGCACAGTGCGCTTTATATTTTACTTGAGTGCAGTGTTCTTTATATCTTAGTGCAGTGTTCTTTATAGCTTACTGCAGTGCAGTGCTCTTTATATCTCACTGTAGCGCAGTGCTCTTTATATTTTACTCGAGTGTAGTGTTCTTTATATCTTACTGCAGCACAGTGCTCCTCATATATTACTGTAGTACAGTGTTCTTTATATCTTACTGCAGTGCAGTGTTCTTCATATATTACTGTAGCACAGTGCTCTTTATATTTTAGTGCAGTCTTCTTTATATCTGACTGCAGGGCAGTGTTCTTTATATCTTACTGCAGTGTGCTTCATATCTTACTGTAGCACAGCGCTCTTTATATGTTAAATGAGTATAGTGTTCTTTTATCTTACTGCGGGGCAGTGTTCTTTATATCTTACTGCAGTGCAGTGCTCCTTACATCTTTTTGTAGCACAGTGCTCTTTATATGTTACTTGAGTGTACTGTTCTTTTATCTTACTGAAGGGCAGCGTTTTTGTGTCTTACTGCAGTTCAGTGCTCGAAGCAATGCAATTTGCACTGCGCACCTAACCCCCTCTTGAAGAACATGAGTATTAATTAGGGTGTTGGGTGTAATTTGGCCTGTACGGGAGGCGTCAGGTAAGGTTCCTAAGATTCAAACATGTGCTTCAAACCTGGTCTGAAGGTGGCCACGGAGCATTAACATAAGGTGTTGTGCTGCATGTGCGATAGACGCAACCAGACATACCTATTCTTTTAGAAACTGTTAGTATCCTAAAGTTGAGACATCACAGGATGCATAGTATGTGGATTGGTGGAATCCGCCAGGGAGTATGTCATAAAACGTACACTCTGCCTCCAGGGCATGTGTCTCTGTTACTGCGCTGTTTAATAAGGCACAACCTCAGGACCGCCTGCGAAATAACTACAGTATTGATTGTACGAAGCCCACGAAGGGCTCCTGGCACTTTGAAGCTATTAGGACACATACGATTACAATAAATGGGTTCAAGCATACATCCTGAAAACCTGTGCATCCAATTTGTTTTTAAATGCCCCAAGGTGAGCCCCAAGACCAAACTACTCCCACAGCTTTTAGGCCATTCAAACTGCTTCCAACTAGCCTCGCTTTGTAGCTATAGAAAGCAGCACCATCGCAAATATCTCAACTACAAAGTGTTTTATATCTTCATCTTAAGGTTGAAGGTCACCCTAACTGCAAGGTTGTCCACAACATGGTAAGGACGGTCACCTCATGCCAGTGTCACAAGTATGATATTTTGCATCACTATGCATGGGATGACCATGATAAACCAAGGATGTCCACACTATGCCATGAACAGCAACCAAGATACCAGGGGCACCACCATTATGCCATACATACCGTCCCGTGACACGGGCGGCCACCATAATGCCATTGATGTCTTTCACTATACCTGGCATTGCCACTTCTGCACCTGGGGTGACACCTATTAAGCCAATGCACTCCCTCCCAAAGATGACCTTGATGGATATCATCCTTGCACACCTCACACTCAAACTCTGCCCCATGCTTATCTAGCTCTGGTCGCTGTTTTCATCTTGCGCTGCCTGATCGTGAAAGGCCTGCCAGCAGACTTCGCCTAGCCACAAGGCATGGTATTGAGCCGCCCCCCAGTAGACCTCATAATTCTCAGAGAGGTTTTTTGCATGAGCACCACCAATAGAAGCCAGGGTCCAGCAAGACAAAGGAGGCACAGCCGGGAAAGGTAGCAATAGTTGCTGCACGTCCATTGTCCCCAAGGGCAGATAATCAGTCATTGCTCTTCTTACATAAACTCTTAAAGGAATTGGCAGCAAACTCCTGCCTTCACAATAGACATGCCAAAAGAAAATACAAAGATGCAGAATTGGATACAATCTCTCTCTTTCTCCTTTTCTTCCATTCTGTCCAGGCACACCTACTGTCCAGACTTGACACTGAGCATGCACAAGAGCAGGTTTTGCTTCCCAGCTAGAACAGATGCCCCTTAAAGCATATAGAAATATGCTGCACAGCCGTCACGTGGCCCTTAGTTACACGTACTTTGTTATGAGTGGCACGTTCAAGTAGGTTCTTCTTAAACAACTATGTGCATATTGCTAACTAAGGTCTTTACTTAGACATTCTACAGTGTTGTTGGCTAAAAACAGACTGAAAGTGTAGAGTTGTCAAGATGCTTCACTACAGCTGTGAATAACTTATGTAGTCATGGATTTATTATTTGCAGTTCGATTTTTCTCCCCCTGTTCCACGTTACAAGCAGAACTACAAAGTCCACAAAGCGAAGAAAACACAAAATCTGGTTATTCTTGCTTGCGCAGTACGTCCTGGGCTCCATGTATCTATCACAATAACGCCTGCCAAGTGCCCTGGCTGTCCTTTGTGACAACTTCTGTGAATCCTGGTCTTTTAGCCAAAGTGTATTTTCGCATCCGACCCTAGGAATGCTGGTGGCACCAAGAATGGCTAAAAGTATCACATTACTTTTTTAACATGTGGCTACTTGGCAGCTAGGAACACACAAATAAAGGATGAGTTGGCAACTGCGTTTTTGCCAATACTCTGAGACCTCTCAAGTTTCTCAGTTCCATGCTTGAGCAAATCATCTTCCTTGTTTCTTTCTTTGGATTCAGGGGACATAAAATTCTGGTTTTTAATGTGTTAAACCGGACTGAAAATCCCAGCATGCCAGGAACAGGACTGATGAAATTATGTCAGGACCGGAGGCTTAGATTATGCTTCTCTTTCTATGCTTTATTTTTTACAGCAGCCAATAACAATAAAGTTTAATAAACACTACATTTCCCTATAAACCTTCTCAGTCACATGATCAACCATGGAGCTGACCCTATTTATACTTCTGACTGTAGATACTTGTCCTTTCTTTGCTGCTTCACAGCCAGTTAAGTACCTCTTGATTACTTGATGTGTTTTCTTATTCATTATGTCTACAAAAGAATGAAATTGTATATAGCATAGCATATTGCGTTATTTCAGTAATTCTTTCAACTTGCATGTCCGAAGGGCGCGCTCTTGCTTGATCCATTTATACGTCTGCCTCCCTTTCATCACACAATATTTGCTGATATATTATCTTGGAGGCAGAACTCCCCTCCAAGCAAAGCGCAGAGCAGCCTTTACTCTAACATCTGTGGAGTGGGAATTATTGCGAGCTAGGAGGACTCGACCAAAGGCCGCGTCATTCTCTTTCGAATGCTACACTCGGGATCGGACTGCGCATGCACAACCCAATCCCCAGCCACTGTGGGGTTTTTCAAAGGCGCAAACTCGTCTTCAAGCGACCCCATAGACGGCAAGCTTCAGGTAATGCCCTGACGAATCAGAGAGCATTTTTCAGGCTACCTCTCCTCTATCTAAAAGTATCAAATATTGCCTAACTTGGGGTACAATAATTTCACATTCCAGCTGCAGGGCTCCCCCTGAATACTCCTATTGGGGCTATAATATATAGATTTCCCACTTTATTAACAGGGCTATAATCTAATATCTAATCCACTAAAATAGTTCTGATCATATAAAACAGTCTGAGCAAATAAAGGTGTTCGAAGATAATGACTCAAAGACCCCCATTAATGCAGAGATTTTGGTGGGATGGGCCAAGCGGGCCATATGTCACTTAAGAAATGCCAACTGCGCCATATTTAGTGAACGGAGCAGGTCCATTTTGATGAAGCTAGACCCTAAACAGACAGTTCTGGCCTCTTCGAGGGCAGGTCTTGCTGCGCAAGGCCTCCTCTTTGGAGCCCCTTTCCTGAAGGACCTCTCAAAAGTTTGTGGGGAGATACTCCAATCTGGACAAAGCACAAGGCTTCATTAAGAACATCCTTTATCAACTTTTTAGCAGGGCCAGACGCTTTAGGAGGGTCGAGTGTTCGGGCAGGGATACCTGCAAGGCCCACAAAGAGACTACTCCCAACGACAGTACTACCAAACAGGCAGAGTCAGTAATCAAGGCCAGTCTGCCACCATCTACCCATCCAAAACTCACAGCTTCAGAGGGTGACTCCAGAAAGGGCAAGCCAGGGGTGTCCAAAACTCCTTCCAAGACTCTGACACTGCAGGTGAGAATCATTTTTTTATCAGAGGTATCGGGGGGAAGAGCAAAGCTGTTTGTACACAACTGGCAGAAAATTTCACAGGACCTGTGGGTTCTAGAAACTATTCAGGGTTTCAAACTGGAATTAGTTCTCAATCTTCGTCATTTTAATCAATGGATTATTTACCGCCATTTCAAGATGGAAGGGGTCCATCTTTTAAGGGCCATTCTACAAGAGAGAGATTGGATGGTTTGGTTAGATTTAAAAGATGCTTATTTGACCATTCCAGTTTTGTGTTAGGAGTTCAAAGTCCTTCCCTTCAGCACCTTAGTGCTTCACAAAGATTATGAAGCCAGTGGTGGAGTTTTCTAAGGTCCCACAGGGTTCGCCTCATCATTTACCCAGACAACATTATCATGTCCCAGTGTGCACAAAGGACCATAACTCACCTAGAGTGGACTATCGTCCTGCTCCAGGAGTATATATAGGGTTGGCTCTATGGTTAATCATGTGACTGAGAAGGTTTACTGGGAAATGTAGTGTTTATTAAACTTTGCTATTGGCTTCTGAAAAAATAAAGCATGGAAAGAAAAGCATAATTCCCACCTCTGTGTCCTTAATAGAACTGAAAATTCTTTGTCGTGAAGATTTTATATCTCACATCTGAGCGCTGTACTTACCCACCCTGTAAAAACGTTTGACATTGTACTAGCCACGCAGAAGGACAGAGTCCGGTGAATAGATAATACACAATAGGCGAGTCTGGTTTTTGTTCCTTCACCTTCACCTCTCGAGCTAAGCGCACAGTGTACTTTTCACCATCCGGCTCAGATTACCTTACGCAAAGAAACTCTTCACAACCACCTGGCACCGTGCCTCAACCGCATTTGACTAATTCAATTATTAAAAACAAACATACGGCTTCTGTGCACAGACCACGCAACGATAGCGGACATCTTGGAACGGAGCTGTTCCCCCTGAAGAAAACGTACAGATCGATCCACCTAACAGAAATAGTGCATAATTTTCGAAAAGAATATCGACGTTTAATTATTACACCCAACTACCTTCAGGGAATAATTACGTTTTGTCTATAATGTGATGGATGCCTTTCACTCTAAGTTTTGTATAGGCAATGCTCAGGTTTAAAAATAGCGTTTACCCAATTAAACTGAATTCATTTGTTAATGGAACCTGATTTCAGTACAGCTAAAGATTAAAAGCTGCGTTGACAGGCGAGCCTAATACCTACGTTACAAAAGTGGGCTCTCTTGCGATCGAAAAGCCGCAGGCCAAGAAACAGAAAACGGACTACAGTCTACGGCGTGGTGTGCACTTCCGGCGCCCGAGGGTGCAGGACTGAACATTGTTTTCCCATGACTGACTGACTGAGCAAACAGCAGCTTGCAATTTCTCTAAAAAAACAGGCTGAAATATCAAGAGCTTTGATTTTTTTTTTTCCATAAAAATATTACGTTTGATGATTACTGTGAAGTGGTTAAATTATCTGTCTACCCAAGTTCATATTTATTGCGGTCGCTACAACACACAGCCCTGTCTGCGTTTCTAAAATAATCCTGCAATAGCATAAAATACGTGTGTTCAGTGCTGTTTAAAAAAATACTGCCAGGGGTGTAATAAAATGAGTATGGCAGGAGGGGGGACCTGATTTCAAAATTATTGAATGGGCGGTGGTGCTGTGCAATACGTCTAATAGCATATCTGTCCAAATGAAGAGGCTAGCATACATGCCTAGAGACCCAATTCAGGCGGGCGACTCTCGAATTTTGAACCAAAAAGGACATTGTCTCTTGCCCGAAACTGTCTTTTCTCCAATAGATGTCAGCAGTGGAAATGCGTTCTCCCATTTCCTCTTCTAAAATGTTGACAATTATGGACTAGTAACGTGCAAGGAGAACACAAAACAAAGCAAACAATACTGAGCCAGAAATAAGCATTGCGTTGAATCCTAGCCGAGCTAGACTGCTACAGCACAGGGCCTCAACTGAGGTTGCCTAGGTGCCTATTCTAGTAGAGCTCATATTCTCGTGGCTTACCAAAGGCAAGGGCCCACATTTAAGAAACGTGTAAAGAGGCATTGCACAGACCCCTGCGTGAGCGAGTCAGTAAATATACGAATCTCGACTCATACTAATTCTTATGTGTGTGACCCCTAAGCCAGAGAGATCAGCCATTTGTACTTCAGAGTTCTAGAAAGTGCAGATAAACATCCAAAGCCTGTACCCTTCCCCTTCTCTGCTTCTCATTCACTTCCCTTTGCTCCTCCAGTCAGTAGGTTTTGTATGCAAGCTACAACCCATCCAGTAGTACGCCTCACTTCCCCAGTATCTATTACGGTTCACCTTCGCCTATTCCAGGGAGCTCTAACCAAGTAATACCCATAGAACATAAAATCCACGGAACACTAGGATATTACAGTTCCACAGGAAGGCAGATACGATATAATCACATCACACACATTACTCAACCAGACAAGCACCTAACCATAAAGAATGAAAAAACAAGTACAGGGAGTGCAGAATTATTAGGCAAATGAGTATTTTGACCACATGATCCTCTTTATGCATGTTGTCTTACTCCAAGCTGTATAGGCTCGAAAGCCTACTACCAATTAAGCATATTAGGTGATGTGCATCTCTGTAATGAGAAGGGGTGTGGTCTAATGACATCAACACCCTATATCAGGTGTGCATAATTATTAGGCAACTTAACAAAAAACAAATATATACCCATTTCAATTATTTATTATTACCAGTGAAACCAATATAACATCTCAACATTCACAAATATACATTTCTGACATTCAAAAACAAAACAAAAACAAATCAGTGACCAATATAGCCACCTTTCTTTGCAAGGACACTCAAAAGCCTGCCATCCATGGATTCTGTCAGTGTTTTGATCTGTTCACCATCAACATTGCGTGCAGCAGCAACCACAGCCTCCCAGACACTGTTCAGAGAGGTGTACTGTTTTCCCTCCTTGTAAATCTCACATTTGATGATGGACCACAGGTTCTCAATGGGGTTCAGATCAGGTGAACAAGGAGGCCATGTCATTAGATTTCCTTCTTTTATACCCTTTCTTGCCAGCCACGCTGTGGAGTACTTGGACGCGTGTGATGGAGCATTGTCCTGCATGAAAATCATGTTTTTCTTGAAGGATGCAGACTTCTTCCTGTACCACTGCTTGAAGAAGGTGTCTTCCAGGAACTGGCAGTAGGACTGGGAGTTGAGCTTGACTCCATCCTCAACCCGAAAAGGCCCCACAAGCTCATCTTTGATGATACCAGCCCAAACCAGTACTCCACCTCCACCTTGCTGGCGTCTGAGTCGGACTGGAGCTCTCTGCCCTTTACCAATCCAGCCACGGGCCCGTCCATCTGGCCCATCAAGACTCACTCTCATTTCATTAGTCCATAAAACCTTAGAAAAATCAGTCTTGAGATATTTCTTGGCCCAGTCTTGACGTTTCAGCTTGTGTGTCTTGTTCAGTGGTGGTCGTCTTTCAGCCTTTCTTACCTTGGCCATGTCTCTGAGTATTGCACACCTTGTGCTTTTGGGCACTCCAGTGATGTTGCAGCTCTGAAATATGGCCAAACTGGTGGCAAGTGGCATTGTGGCAGCTGCACGCTTGACTTTTCTCAGTTCATGGGCAGTTATTTTGCGCCTTGGTTTTTCCACACGCTTCTTGCGACCCTGTTGACTATTTTGAATGAAACGCTTGATTGTTCGATGATCACGCTTCAGAAGCTTTGCAATTTTAAGAGTGCTGCATCCCTCTGCAAGATATCTCACTATTTTTTACTTTTCTGAGCCTGTCAAGTCCTTCTTTTGACCCATTTTGCCAAAGGAAAGGAAGTTGCCTAATAATTATGCACACCTGATATAGGGTGTTGATGTCATTAGACCACACCCCTTCTCATTACAGAGATGCACATCACCTAATATGCTTAATTGGTAGTAGGCTTTCGAGCCTATACAGCTTGGAGTAAGACAACATGCATAAAGAGGATGATGTGGTCAAAATACTCATTTGCCTAATAATTCTGCACTCCCTGTATAAGTGCCCTGTAAGTAAATCTGAAATCACCCATATCTGCATGTCAGAGGTTTTTGCAACACACACATCTCATGATTTACTGGAATGTGTAAGTATTACAATAAACTAAGAACTAGAATAAATTAACATCAAACCAATGGACCAGTCCCTCCTATCCCCATTGAAGTAGATGTGACTTGCCTACAATGCCATGATTAGCAACAGGCCAATGTAATAAACGTGACTTTCAGCCAGCCCTTGTTTTTCGTTACTAGCGTTAAGCATGCTGGATCTTGTAGTTGTACTTTTCATATGATTGATATGAACTTACAAGTCCCAGCATACTTTGTGCTGCTGACTGAAAAATAGGATTGGCTGCAAACTATTACCAAGTGATTGGACAGTTTGACAGCTAGGTGCAAATCGATAAGTTTGTTAAGTTGCAACACACTCAACATGTGATGGAAAAAAATTGAATAAGCAGTCACTGGGCAGACAGTACCCCTTTGTGCAGACTGCATCTTTTGCAGTTCCTCAAATGTATCTTTAAATTGAGGAACTGAAATAAACAACGTATGCAGGTCCAGGTTTCCAGGTTGTAGGAAGCTGGCTCTGTATATACTATATCAAAATGAGATATAGTGTGCACAGACTCCAGGTGTTCCCCAGAGGGTTGACAGAGGCAATAATAGATAATACTAATGCTTTATTTGTGGTAGTGTGTTCAAGCAGTTAGGCTTATCAGAGGGTAGTGTTAAGCATTTGTTGTACACACACAAGCAATAGAAGAAACACACACTCAATGACTTAACTCCAGACCAATAGGATTTTATATAGAAAAATATTCTTTCTTAATTTATTTCTAGAACCACAAGATTCATTTAGCAGGTAAGTACATTAAATGAAAGGTACTTTGCATAGATACCTATGGACTTTGAATGGAATCAACAATCTACACAGCTTTCTTAAAATGGCAAAAAGCTATTTTAAAAGTGGACACTGCAATTTTCAACAGTTTCTGGGGGAGGTAAGTAAAGTACAGTTTTTAAGGTAAGTAACAAACTTACAGGTTCAGTCTCCGGTGCCTAGGTAGCCCACCAGTGGGGGTTCAAGATAACCCCAAACACCCAGCACCAGCAACACCGCTTAGGTGCAGAGGTCAAACAGAAGCCAAATTAACGTGGACGCCTATGTAGACAAGGGGTACTCTGGTTCCGGTCTGCTTGCAGGTAAGTACCCATGTTGTCAAAGGGCAGACCGGAGGGGTTAGAGGAGCACGGGGGGGTAGCCATGTAGGCACCAAACACGCACCCTCAGCGGCCACCCCGGTGCAGGGTGCAAACAGGGCGTCGGGTTCCCAATGGTCACATAGGCACTGTAGGAAGGACACAGAAGAGCTTCTCGAGCAAGCCACCGAGTGGATAGGGAGGAGGGCTGCCTGCTAGTCACTGCTGCACCGGTGGTCGGTTTCTCTTGAGTCTGGGGGCTGTTGGTGCAGTGCTTCTCCAGTCATCAGATATCTTCTTCCTGGGCAGTCGCGGTCAGGGGGGTCCTTGGGATTCCCTCTGCAGGCGTCGTCCTGGAAAGGTCAGCCCAGGGTGGACACTTGGTCGGAATCGCCTGGGGGTCCTCTCTGGCTGGTTGGTTCCTCTGGACACGGGCCAGGGGCGTCGGGTGCAGAGTAGTTTTGGACTCACGGTTCTGGAGTGAGGTGGGAGTCCCTTTAAAGATGGTTGCCTTTTCTTCTTGTTGGACAGGTCCACTGGAGTTTCTTGGTCCTCTGTGATGCAGGCAGTCCCCTTGAGGCTTTTCAGGGGTCGCTGCACCTGTAGAACACGTCCCTTTTCTTTTGCAGGGTCTTTGAAGCAGGAGACAGGCCGGTAGGCCTGGGGCCGAGTCAGTTGTTGTCTCCTTTTCTTCACTGCTGGGTTTTCAGCTCAGCAGTCCTTCTTTTTCTATTGAGGTCGTCAGGAATCTGACCTGCTTGGTTCAGTGTGCCCTTAAATACAAGATTTGGGGGTGTTTTAGTGATCAGAGTGCAGTAGCTAATGGCTACTGTCCCTGAGGGTGGCTACACCCTCCTCGTGCTCACTCCCTTTGGGGAGGGGAGCACATTCCTATTCCTCCAAACCAAGATGGAGGATTCTGCAAGGAGGGGTGACTTCAGCTCTGGACACCTTAGGGGTGGTCCTGGCTGAGGTGGTGACTCCTCCTTGTTTTTCCTAACTATCCCTCTGGACTTGCCACCAAAAGAGGGGGCTTTGTCCGGGGGCTCGGCATCTCCACTAGCTGGTAACATGAAGCCTGAGCCTTTGAGGCTCACTGCTGCAGGGGGGAGGTGTGAAGCACCTCCACCCAGTGCAGGCTTTGTTTCTGGCCCCAGAGAGCACAAAGGCTCATACCCCATGGTGTCAGAAACTCGCCTCGTAGTGGCAGGCTGGCACAAACCAGCCCGTCCTGCACTGAAGGAGTGGGTAAAATACAGGGGGCATCTCTAAGATGCCCTCTGTGTGCATTTTTTTAAAAACCCAACACTGGCATCAGTGTGGGTTTATTATTTGATACCAAACTTCCCAGTATTCAGTGTAGCCATTATTGAACTGTGGATTGCGTTTTGTCAGACTCCCAGACCATATACTTAATATGGCCACACTGTACTTACAATGTCTAAGAATGGACTTAGACGCTGTAGGGGCATATTGCTCATGCAGCTATGCCCTTACCTGTGTTATAGTGCACCCTGCCTTAGGGCTTTAAGGCCTGCTAGAGGGGTGACTTACCTATGCCACAGGCAATGTTTTGTGTGCATGGCAACCTGAGGGGGATGCCATGTCGACTTTGCCTTTTTCTCCCCACAAATTCACACAATCTGCAATGGCAGTGTGCATGTGTTAGGTGAGGGGTCCCTTTGGGTGGCACAACACATGCTGCAGCCCTTAGGGACCTTCCCTGGTCACAGGGACCTTGGTTCCACTGGTACCTTTTACAAGGGACTTATCTGTGTGCCAGGGGTGTGCCAATTGTGGAAACAATGGTACATTGTTAGTGAAAGAACACTGGTACTGGGGCCTAGTTAGCAGGGTCCCAGTACACTCTCATTCAAGTCAGCATCAATATCAGGCAAAAAGTGTGGGGGGGGGTGTGTGAGGGGGGGCTAACTGCAACAAGAGACATTTTCCTACACAGGTTTATCAACATGGGTTATTCAGTTTCCAGAGCATGACACAATTTTTGCTTCCACTTAAATGGGGCTATCAAGGCTGGGCCTGGTAGTCTAGCACGAGGGTATGCTGGGATCAGGTGACGATGCATGTGGTGGGTGCAGATATACTCTGAACAGTGTGACTCCATAGTAGTACCCATGCTTGCACCAGCAGCACCTCAGGAGTATTTTCCTGTACAACTTTAACATGTCTACAGGCCTCTTGGAAATAGTGGGATCAGACAATTGGTCTACTCCATTCGTATTGGTTGTGCTTGCTTGGTAATCTTTCAAAAGCAGAATGAACTGACCAGAGGTGCTGTTGAGCCTGGTTCTTCTCTCTGACCTATGAACACTGGGCTGGCAAGCAAAATTATAGGTCATCCTATAAAGTGGAAACAGGGTCTCTCGGTTATTGGCAAGCGGCATAGCCCAAATGAGAGGACCTAGACAAGAAACACAAGGATTGTGCGAGTCTCCGATACTTGGAGAGGCCTGCTCCATGTATAAATTGAGTAGGCTCGGTGCTAATAATTAACTAAGTCTCATCCTGTCCTCTATTGGTAGACGGATGCTTACAAACCTGAATGCTCATTTTGTACTGTGGTCTATTTTACATTTGGAGGCTCTTGCAATGGGTCAGATTGTTATTGCTTTTGTCAGAGATCTTTTTGTTACTTGCAATTTCTAAATTAAAATCCTAATATAGAACAGTGAGCCATTAACTGTTAAATTCTGAGTTTATGCTTTTCAACCAAAGTAGTCTTAAACTATACAGTCTACCAGTATGGATGACCTGTGACTCCTACACCTTGTAGTCCTCTGACTTACATAACATTTCCTGTACACTGATTTGACACACGTAGGATTGATTGTCTCTGTACTGTGACATCCTACCATACACTCGTATGAATGATGCTAAAACTAATTAAATGCATCTGAGAGAGAGTGTTTATGGAGACGTGAGTGGCTCTGTTAGAGGGTGGTAGTGAGGGAATCCATGGCGGAGATGGTAATTGGGAGGCCGCCTGCAATCATTGTCGCACTGGCGCCACCAGCGCTAAAGCCACCCCTGGCTGGGCCTGATGTAGTCTTTTTTTTTTTAGCAGAAATAGGCCCTAAACCTACATGGCTGCAGCCCACATTATTGTAATGATACCAGACTTTGGGCCTGATTACAACTTTGGAGGAGGTGTTAATCCGTCCCAAATGTGACGGATATACCACCAGCCGTATTACGAGTTCCATAGGATATAATGGACTCGTAATACGGCTGGTGGTATATCCATCACTTTTGGGACGGATTAGCACCTTCCTCCAAAGTTGTAATCAGGCCCTTTGTCTTTTCTTAATCGTTTTGCTGCAGCAGTCATCATCATCATATCAGGGAGCTATTTTATTTTGGGCTTGTGCTCGCTGTGGTACTGGACACTTCAACTCTGGATGCATTTTTCCTAATTAATTATGGACTCTGTTATTTTACGTGCACTGTTTTTATATAGTGCATATCCGCATTTGATTCGGTCCTTCAGACCTTTTCCTTGAACACATATGTGCTTGTAGTTGTAAATTAGTCCATGGGGAGCCGCCCATGCATAGACCATGACTAGCCCAGTCACAGTAGTGTTGTGTCGCATGTTGGGTTTCCCCTGCACTTGCTTTTTGAAGGGGGCAGTCATTGCAACCTGCCAGGGTGTATTGCAAGTCACTAGACTAGTTTGTCCTGCTAGGCTTGTGCTGTAAAGGGTACAACTGTACTTTCCTGGTTGTTACTGGATGGTTTGTGTAAATAGGTATGAGGACTAGATGGGGCAGAATCTATTACCGACAGTATTTAAGTTCATACTAGTGTCAGGCTGATGGGTTGCTTATCTGTGTAATCTCTGAGGAAGGGTTTTAGTTTGATTTCTCCTGCAGTTTCGAATCAGCCCTTTCAACAGGTCCTTTAGGACTCTGAATTTACAAGCCTGTCTATATATACTCCCCTATCTGACCTGCACCATGCACCTATATGCCAGCACTGAGTCATTTAGAGGGGTCTCACTAGGCACAGACCTACACTCTCTTGACTGATAGGCCAGTAATGGCATACTGACAGGGCTCTTGTGATGCTTCTCTACGCTGCCCTCTTCAATGCACCACTCTCCCACTACTGAGACATCCACAGGGCTCTATGTTGAATGCCGACATGCATTAATAGCCCTTTATTGAGATACTCCTAGAGAAGTGTGACATGAGACTTTTTTGTGGCCCAAGCCATAAATAAAGATGCCTTTAAATTCTGTCTTTATCATGTCACATATGCAAGTGCTTCACAGACAGAGGTCCAATGTGAGGCTATGTATGACAAATACCTGCTTCTTTTAACATGGGATTGGTGTTACTTTTCTTTCTTTGACTGCAAAGTGAGAGGAGTTTTTAAGAGTGAATTATGAGAAATTTTTGCTGGAGTACAGGAAGTGTGAAAGGAAAGGCTATAGGATGTTGTTTTTTACAACATGCAACACACTGTAAATAACTGTAAATGAACTGTTTGCATTCAGCAGATAAGGAAGCAAGAGTAAAGCAACTTTTTTATGTAATTCTGAAATGTGCTAGAAACAAATTTTAATAGGAACAAAACAAATCAAGACACTTCACTTGGTGATGCACAAATGATAAATATTCCCAGAAACCTGATTTCCACACATTATCATTTGAGTGCTATATAGTTTTATCAGTAAACTATGGTGGTCATTCTGACCCTGGCGGTCAAAGACCGCCAGGGCGGAGGACCGCGGGAGCACCGCCGACAGGCCGGCGGTGCTCCAATGGGGATTCCGACCGCGGCGGTAAAGCCGCGGTCGGACCGGCAACACTGGCGGGCTCCCGCCAGTGTACCGCCGCCCCATTGAATCCTCCAAGGCGGCGCAGCTTGCTGCGCCGCCGAGGGGATTCCGACCCCCCCTACCGCCATCCAGATCCCGGCGGTCCGACCGCCGGGATCCGGATGGCGGTAGGGGGGGTCGCGGGGCCCCTGGGGGCCCCTGCAGTGCCCATGCCACTGGCATGGGCATTGCAGGGGCCCCCGTAAGAGGGCCCCTAAATGTATTTCACTGTCTGCTGCGCAGACAGTGAAATACGCGACGGGTGCAACTGCACCCGTCGCACAGCTTCCACTCCGCCGGCTCGATTCCGAGCCGGCTTCATCGTGGAAGCCTCTTTCCCCCTGGGCTGGCGGGCGGCCTGAAGGCGACCGCCCGCCAGCCCAGCGGGAAAGTCAGAATTACCGCCGCGGTCTTTCGACCGCGGAACGGTAACCTGACGGCGGGACTTTGGCGGGCGGCCTCCGCCGCCCGCCAAGGTCAGAATGAGGGCCTATATGTCTGTGCAAAGGTAGTGGTCATTCCAGTGGAAAATGTGCTGTCTGTAAAGGACAATGCACACAATGCTTTAGCTATATTCAGAAATTGCATGCCTCTTGTCCTTTGAAGGTAGGTGTGTCCCAAAATGTTGTTATTCTAAAATAACATAAAATAATTTCTAAACCGTTTGGGAAGCACTGTCATAGAGTTCTCACACGTATGTTCTGCCATGCTCCAAGTACAGACATCCCACCAATGACATGGAAAGTTCACACAAACACCAGCTTTTCCTGTCTGCATCATGCACTCATGGGTCAGTACTGAGATGCTGATAGCAGAGACTAATCTGCACCCTCCCCTGTTATGTCAGTATTGAGAGTCTTAGAGGTCTCCAGCTGTGCAGCACTGTACTGATTTGCACCATGCACTGATATTTCAGTACTCTGAAATAAAATACACTACCCATAAATCATCAGTGGGCTGAGCACATGTTGCATAGTTATAGATAGAATCCCAATTGGATAGTTCGTGTGCTTGAAGTCCACTACAGAGATCTGGGTGTAACCTGCATGGCAGGAGCTCCAGGTTGAGTCAGACAGCTTGGAGGGTTGATGCACCAGCTGTAGGGTTCTGCATGCAAACTGCAAGCTACAGTTCAAGCCATATTAATGAGACTAGGGCATTCATTCAGTTCATAATAAGATAGCTCGAGGAATTGATGTCTCTTCACAAATGTCTACTCTACTCTACAGGTGACAGGTCCCGTTGGCATATGGCAGAAGGTGGCAGGCCCTACATTTATGTGCATTTACTAGGCGCGCATTGAGAGCACACGCTGGCTTCAGTGCACAAGAGGATCAATTTCAGAATCTTCTGGACTGAAAGGCTTCCCGGCATAAAGGATCACTATACGTCAAAAACCTTGCATCGCGCTATGCCCCAAACAGAAGCCTGCCCTCATCTACAAACTTTATCACCATTGAAACATGGAGAGATTACTGATAGTCCAGAACCCCAGGCTGTGGAAAGCACTGAACTAAACACCGATGGCAGGGCCTACCCATCTGAATTTCAGGAAAAGATTGAAAACTGAACTGCTCTAGATTCCCTGCATCTGATCTGATCAGAAATTTGGGAAGTAATTGAAGAATATTGGACCAGGCCCATATTCCCCATCAACTCACTAATACAACACTTTGCCCAACTGCAGTGCTGGGAAGTATCTCAAAGGCAAGTTTTGCATGCAATTCTGTCTGTCTTAGGTGTTGACTGCAATGTTTATGTACTTGTGAGTGTGTGTGTGTACTCACCCTCTGTCTCGTGTTTTTGCTATCACACCGTTCTGATGTTCTAAATCAATATAAAGATGTAGTGTATTTAAAATTTGAGGCGAGCTTGCCTTGCAGTCAACATTATACAACATGGCGAAGAGCATTAGACTGGGCAACAACAGCGTAATTTAATTGCAGCACTTAGAAATGGCAGACGTGTGGTATGTAGTACCATACCAAGCACACATTTTAAATATTTTGTATTATTGAATTGAAGGGGTTCACAGGTAGGA
The DNA here is from genome assembly GCF_031143425.1 of Pleurodeles waltl. NCBI lineage: Eukaryota > Metazoa > Chordata > Amphibia > Caudata > Salamandridae > Pleurodeles > Pleurodeles waltl. Next base: position 94,490,601 of record NC_090440.1, on the reverse strand, counting down.
GACTGAGCCAATGCCTGGGGCACATGAGAAAAGTCTGTGAAAAATACCTTTTCCCTAGCCCCACTTCTAAGCCCTCCCCCACCAATGGAAGGCAAAGCACTGAAAGAATTGAGCTGGGACAAGTGGGTTTGCGTTTTGAAAATCAGTTCTCAGGCTGTATTTATTACAACAATTAATATTACATAAACAGAAATTGCTTGGAAAAAAATATACATAAATCACCTAACCACACATCTTAAGTCATGTTTGGCCACCCTGCTGGTCCTCAGAGCACTGGTTAATTGACTAGTGAGCCCGAGTGCTACCCACCAGGCCGTATACACACTCAACAAGGCAAACTCCCTTCTCCATCACAGAGAGAGGAGCAAAAGGCCAGCAAGTCAGCTGAGCCCGAAATCACCCAGGCCAGAGCAACCCAAAGAGGGATCCTCCCTACCACCCTTTGGGAGATGGGCCTGGACAACCAGGCCAGATCTTGGTCCCCTGGCACAAGGTCCAACTCCCCACAATCTACGGGCAGTGCCATAGAGTACCCGTAGAGCCAGGGGCAATCAGAGTAGCAGAGATCCCTAGTCCTGCCTTACAATCCGTAGTACTTCTGCCCCTAGTTAATCAAAAGTTAAAAAACAACTGCATCCGGAATTCTCCTGCCTTCTTGTTTCCACCACCAAGGTGCCTACCAGCTTTGAGGCCAAACCTTACTCTATCACTGTTGTAAATATGACAAAAACAACAGTGTATGCAGGACAAATGAGATGTAGCAAGTGAAAAAAAATCAAAAAACACCCTGAATACCCGTTCACACCCTATGCATTGTACTTGGGATGGGTGGGTGGGTTAAAGATGCTCCCAGGTGTAGCAGGTGGTATCGGCGGTCTGCAGGGGCACAAAACACCACAAAGCTAAGTGGGTGTTCATTACTACCTACAGCTTAAATGCCCCTACCTGTGCCCCTCCTGGCCATCCAAAAGATCCCGCTGACCTCTGGCAGCTAATGGGCGCCGACTGAGCCTCGCGGGCAGGAGTGCACAATATCAAATAAAACAAAAACACCAAGGGCAAGCATGCCGCTGGCAGTCATCCCTCCCAGGTCAGGCATCGGCCCCAGCTTTGCCCCTCGATTTCATTGTGAATGCGAGCTTGGTGCTAGAGGGCTCTAGGTGCACATGTGCATTAAGCGTGCGTGAGAAAGTGCACAGTCAAATGCCTGTGTAAACTGGTTTCAGTCGCTGGGAGCTTTCTACTGTTACTATGACCCAGTTTATTTTTAAAATATGCTGGTTTCCTGCTTTTCTTCTGAGCTACTGTGTTTTTAATAAACACTGGCCAATGTAGGCTTATGTGATCATGTGTAAGCAAAACACTGCCTTCACCAACGAGCGACAGCACACTTCCTGAACCAAGAGGAGTAATATATATATATATATATATATATAAAAAATATCTTGCAAGCCACCCTTCTTCGAAATCACCAAGTATTCATTTCTAACAACACAGATCTTTTATGTAAAACACCATACATTCTAGTGGTAACAGAGATCCCAGACTCTGCTCGTACCATCCCAGCTCAAAGGACTCTGTTCCACCACTGGTACCGAGACATGTTACAATGCCACAAATCTGCTACCTCTCCTCCAGAACTCTACTTCCTAAATATACTAGTGTGTGGGTCTCTTTACAGAGCTGCGGGATAAGCATAGGGCCTTGTAGACATGTCATCCTTAAAGGGCCCAGTCCTGCCCCCGTCCCCTGTACCAAGTGCTACTGGTAGGCTGGGTCCTTGTGTGAGAGCAGCCAAAATAATGCATCTCTGGGATTTGCATGTGGGTTTGGTAACATGGGTACTACAGTGCCTCATTGAGGTTCTAGCCTCCCACCCTATACCACACCAGGTAACATATACAGACTTGGTTCTCCATACAGAAGTGTCCCAAGAATCTGATCAACTCACCTACTTAGCCATTATTATTTTATTACAAAGAGATCATAACTGTTAAGCTGAGTCTAAGCACTTTGTGGGGATTAGAAGGAAGGTAGTTAAATACCTGCCAAAGGACGATATAGATTGTGTGCAATCAGTGTATCCCAAACATTATTCCATACAACCACCTCACTGTGCAGAGATAATGGTGGAGTCTCAGTTGTAAAAAAGTGGGTTTTGGGAACACGCTGAAGAGCCACTGGTGCTTTCTGGGGAGCCGTACCCTATGTCTGTCACAGGCATTCAAGCATAAAGAGAAGGACAGACCAATGGGACAGAGAGATGGGATACTGAGTTTTATGGGAGGTAGAGTGGCTGGCCCCAGCCTGGTAATAGTGGAAGAGTAACATCTAGAGTGTAATTGGGGTCTTTCTGTTGATTCAAGGCTTCATTGTCTGAGAGGAGAAAAGTGCCCTGGGCGCATGAACAGATCTGTGTTCTACTACTGAGACACCGCTGGTTCTTTCAACAACCAGATCTAGCGTCTCTCAGGCAGGCTGCCGATTTGTGTCATATTCCTGATCCCTCTTAAGGTAGATCTTGGTGGCATCTGCATACAGATGGCATCCAATGCTGTAGACTTCTGAGAAATCAACCAGTGTGGCCTTGTAGATGAAGAGATTCATATGGGGGGAGATGTCCTTCATGGGTCACCATAGACATCTAGTCCCCTAACAAGCTATTCCAGTAGCCAAGAATCAGCTAGTATATCTATGTGAGGTGTTCTAAGGGCAAGCGTGAGGACTTAGGAATGAAGTCTCGCCCTGTTTTTTTCGAAGATGACTCATCACTCAACACCTTGTTACTTTCACAGCAACACCCCACTATGTGCGCTCCTATTTACCCTCATACAGTGGTGGACTAGACCAAACATTACCCACCATGGCTACAGGGAGTTGATGAGCTCAATCTCACTCTATGTAGTGGATCAGGGATGATGGACTCCAGCTAGGAAAATAGACTTTGCAAAATTAAATCTTAATGTAGGGCAGTGCGATCTATACCAGTGGCATAAAGGACAACCTTTAAAAGTGTGTGGGAATTGAGGGCTGAGCATGCCAAAGGTCATTTTAATGAGGGCCCAGTTATAGGTGGATGTGGGTATTAGAGCTCCCTTATACATGTAACGGAAGACACTTAGAAAAACCATATTTTGAAATTATATCCAGATAAGTATACTAGTTGTAAATATCTAGTGCACCCCTAAGGAAGATGCATATAGCCATTTCCAAGGTAATTACTTGGAGGCAAGGCTACCTATGTTGGGACAAGAGTTTTCCATACAGATCATCATACAGATCATCGTAGGGTGATTCCTAATTCCACCTCTCCAACCCGATCCTTGCTATTACAATGGAAACATGTAGGTCGTTGCTACCAAGAATGAAAATACAGACCTGTAAGACACTGTCAGGATTCCAGCTTTGGCTTTATGCTGGGTGAGGCTGAGATTGGCTGTGCTCGGTTGTACGCTGGAGCAAGCACCGGACATAGCACTTGGTTGGGCTGCTCTCATGGTGAATTTTTGCAGCACTCTGAACGTAAACTAATTACTCCACACAATACTTTTTTCAGCAAGTTTATGGCAAATGCTGCTTGATGCACACATTCTAGTTCGATGTCCATAAATTTAAACTATGCAGGCATCATACTTATGAGGAGAGTACCTGGGCACTGGAATAGCTGCTAACAGGGCTGTACCGTGCATATTCATCTTATACTGTGAATAATCTAAAATTGTATGCCTCCAACTTTTCAGGAACACAGTTTTCCCAGGGATTCTGCTGAAATCCCTATGACTTGTCAGCCCCTGGTCCCAGGCCAGCATCTCATCATTAACAATTAAGGAAGAAGGGTGCTCTCCCTTCACACGCCCTATTGGGGGGAGCCCTGAGTTTAATTTACATACCTCTCACTATTAACATGTGCACTCCCTTTCATACAATTAGTGCCTTGTTTACAAATATGTGTGTGTGTTTAAGTGCTGTGGTAGCTCAAGTTTTTCACTAAGTGCCTAATCACTAGGGGCCTTGAGTCACTGATCATATGGATCAAAAACAGAAAGGAGAGACAGGGAGCGTGTCTAAGGTCCAGTATACATGCTCCTAAGTGTATATGTCCTTGCATGTCCGCCTAGATTGGAAAGAGCAGCCGGAAGATGTGGTCACAACAAGGCAGAGTTTTATAATATGTTATTTAATTCTTATGGAGTACACGAGGGCAGTATATAGTCTGTCGTGGCAGTATATATGTGACATGCCTCCATGGTGTGGATGGGGGCTGTACATTCAAAACTGCAGCAGCCTTTGAAGACCCATGTCAGATCTTTGAGACTAGGAGATGTGGTCAGCCAGGGCTTTCGCACATGCCTGTGGGGAAGCCTTCCTGCAAGGGATGGCTCGTCGCATTTGGAGAGTAAAGAAAGAAACAAGTACAATTTTTAGTTTGTTGTTTTTACTTGCATTAAAGTTTCAAGAATATTTTCTTTTCCACATAGAGCCATTTTAAGGATTTTGAGGTCCCAGACAAAATATGGGGATACCCTTTGCAGCAACGTTGAATTTATTACCCATTTCCAGTGAATTCAAGACCTGATAATGCCAAACAATAGTGAATGATACATTACGTTTCTGAAATGATAAAAGAAATGCTAATTCCCTCATTGTACTCTTAGAAGCTTAGGAGAACCTCTGTTTTTCTGCGTGGTCAGCCCTTACCGACCTACTGCTTTGCTCTTTCCTTTCCTTTAGTCTGTACAGGAACTGCATACCTTTTGGGGATCCTGGTGACATGGACCCAGCACTTGCCCAAATGAATTCTCTGGTGAGCAGTGCCCAAGAAAAGTGACTAAAACACAGGACAAACAAGCATTTACAATGCAATGTGTCTTGTGTTTGCTTGAGTTAGAGTTATTAGCATTGTAAATTCCTAACTAGAATGTTCTTGCCTCATAAATTGAAAATAAAAAGTAAAACAGTTGACATAAGTGGGCCAATGCAAAGTGCCATGGCCGCCATGAGCGCGAAGGAGAGACACAAAAGGAAAAAGACATTTGCACAGTCAAAAGTATCGGCAAATGTGCCATTATCCATGTAACAGGGTCGATGACCAAGGTGGTAACAAAACTTCCCGAAGGAGGGACAAACTTAAAGCATTTACCAATGATAAGAAAGGATTTTTGAAAGGCAAGCCTATGAATGAGTGATAGTGATGGGCGTGTCTATGATGGGCGTGTCTAAAAGCCCACAGATACATTACAACATGTTGCTTGTGAGCTCAACCTAAAAATGAAAAAGCCCTTTAGAAGAATTAGGTGCCTCTTGAGGTTACTTTTTTAAAAAAGATCCAGGGTAGCAGTTCCCAACCTGTGGTACGGGGCCCTCAGGTGTCCTTGACACATTCCCAGGGGTCCGCGGCCCTGGGCCTGCAGGAAGGCACTTCTCCATCTGGGGCCTCTCAGAAACATGTGTATTTTTACCTAATTTGTGCAGCAGTTTTAAAAGCACTGCAAATTTCCTTGTGCATCCAGTGGCTTTCCAGCAAAAATAAAAGCGTCATGCTAACTCTGGTGATTAATGTTCCAGCTGGAAAGAGATGGGAGTTTTGTCTACTGGCATTTTGGACTCATCTAAGGTAGCGCAGATGGTTAATATACCTGCTGCAAAGAATGTGTATCATTCAGAGAACAGTATTTTATGGCCATAGCACAGTGGGTTACTGCTTTTGTTACATACATTCTTTCGTCACTGTGCAGTTCATAAGTTACACTCGTAATGTAGAACAGGGAGCTATGAACTGCCAAAGAGCTACATGCAAACTGCATGGCACAAATTAGAAAGTTATGTTTTTCCCCCTGTCTTCATTATCCTAACGCTGCTAAAACAGGTTTGCTTGTGTAGAAATACACTCTTATTATTAAAGTCAATGCTAATCACTGTGTTTTGTTCTGAATACTGAGTTTGTGCTTCTCCAGACCAAGCACTTAGAAAATGCCTACCGCTATGGATGACATGTGATCCTTGAGACTTTAATGTGAGTAAAAACTCCTAACTGAAAAATATACTGGATTCTTTCTTTACTCTCCAGATGCGGCGAGCGGTGCCATGCGGGAAGGCTTCCCCGCAGGCATCTGCGAGAGCCCTGGCTGGCCACATCTCACCGGTTTCAAAGTCCGAAGTGAGGCTTCAAAGCTGGTGCAGTTTTAAATGTACATCCTCCATCCACGCCATGGGGACACGTCACATATGTACTGCCCTCGTGAACACTGGCAGAGGCCCATAACATGTTATAAAACTCTGCGTTGTGGTGACCACGCCTTCCAGCTACTCTTTCCAATCCAGGCAGACACACAATGATTTATTTACAGTGGCAAAGGTGCCTCAGGGTTTAAGGGAAACGCCTTTCTTTGGTTTAAGGGGGCGGGGGAGAGAATCTGTTTCCTGATGTCCTTCCTTCAGGGATCAGTCGTAATTTGCATGTAAATGGGCTTTTTGTTTAAAAAGTATCAGCAGTGGGGGTAATACACAAATGCAAAGCTGGACAGAGACAAAAAGGCAGCAACTGAATAAACAAGCATTTGCAATGCAATAGGTCTCGCATTTGTTCGAGTTAGAGCTATTAGCGTTGTTAATTCCTAACCGGACTTTTGTTGCTACATATTTTTAAAGAAAAAAAATGAGCGCGATCGTGCTATGTAAAACCCAGCGCGATTGCGCTGAAATTGAAATCCAAAAAAACAAGCTTTGTGACAATTTAAAAACAAACAAAAAAGGTCGCCCCCCCCCAACAACAGATGAGGAATGGAAGCGCAAGAAAACTGTAGTTGAGAGGTGCGTTGCTGCAAAAACCGGAAGTGATGTTGCTGCCTGAACCACCTAGGAGGCTGCACAGAAGAGGGACACTGGACTGGACCAAGCAGGTGGGAGAAAAGTCCATTATACAATACAGCAGGTCCTCCAAACAGCGCATGCGCGCTGCCTAGGCTCGACCTAAACAGGGAAAAACACGCAAGATGTGCTGAGTAGCTAATCTGATCCTCTTTATGGAATGTATTCTGCTACATTCAGTGCTGCATTTATAGTGGGAAAAGTGAGTGACGCTATAAACCCCTTATGTGCCCCCAGATGCATAGTTCTCCCCTTCAAGAGGATAAACCTCAGGCTACTGCACAGCGCGCCATTCCAACCTTTAGCTTGTCTCCAACCACAACCCATGTTGGCAGATATGGAAACCGATGACAGTTCATGGACAAGTGAGAGACAATTTTGTGATTCTCAGCTATTCTGCTTCACCATAATGTGTGATCCTGGCCAAATGGTTTTGTTTCTGTGTTTGGGTTACTGTATTTCTAAAAAATGTGAGCACTCTCAAACTCATTTACCCTCCGCATGGTATTAAGAATAAATGGAGTGTAAAAAGACGTTGCTGCTTTTTCTGCTTGAGGTATCGCTCATTTGTAGTCCACAGGATCTATGTTTGATGTGACAACAATTGTGTCATGTGTGTGTGTGTGTCCGTCCGTCCTTGCGGAATCCAAGAAGTGGGGAGGAGGCTCTGGTTTTGAGTGGGAAGCCGTTCCACGCTTTAGGAGGGATGTAAGAGAACGCCTCCTGATCTGCTGCTTAGTATAAATGGGCAGAGTAGCAGCCTAGTTAGGTGGAAGGAAGTGTGACTTCAGATAGGTAGGGCCTAAGTTCTGTAGTGTCTTGAACGTGTGTGCGAGGAGTTTGAAAGGAGGTTGCTTGTGAACCGGGCGCCAGTAGAGCTCCCTGAGGGTGTGGTGTGATGGGAGTTCCGTGCGGCAGGATGAGGCTGAGTCTGGCTGCCGAGTTCTGCATGGTTTATAGTCTTTTGGTGAGTTGCTTGGTGATTCCGGAATAGAGAGTGTGTCCGTCTTTCAACTTTAATATTGATTAGGGCCTAAATGATGTATTGAATTTACAATGTCACTAATTTCACGTGACCTGGGGAAGCAGACGTGTGTCCTGAGAAAACATGACTAAGCTTGCTTATAGCTAGTTAACTAAAATCCAGTTTTAATAACAGGCCTGACAGGCAAGCCGACGCATACCCAAAAGCTAGCATCAAAATCTTTCCGTCTCCTCTCAGTGCACGGTTTGCATACACGACAAGGAGAAATCATACAAACCAACACAGTGAACTAAAACGTGTGATCTGTGAACACGCTTTGGGTGGCACAGAACCACCGTGAAGAGAATACGAACGGTAATCCTTGCGAGTCAAATACCTAACTTTTTTGTTTCATGTTGCTTTTGTTTGCTTATTCTCGATGATCTTTTGAAGGACATGCTAAGTGTTTCCCAAATACACAGACCTGTTACTAAGACTTTTTAAAGAGCTGCGACACACACAGAAACATGTTTTTATAAAAGTGGTGTGGGTGTGTGGTCGACTGAGATCCAGCAATGGTCACATTATTAGGAAGCAGGCATCGTTACAGCTGTACTAAACACATGCGAGATTCTGACAACACAACACTAATGCAATACCGAACATGCATTTAGTGGTCATTTCCGTTACACCAAAATCAGTATTTTGGCGACAAGATCACTGGAGTACAAGGTCAGACAGAATCAGCAGCAGGAGTTTTACCAGTGAGATGTGGCTCTGTATTAAGAATATTCAGGGAGGGGCGCCACATAGCATCAGAAATTGCTAATTTTCTAGAGACACTGTTACTTGTTCACACATTGCTTTTCTGTGAAGCTCCTGCGGTCATTTATTTGGGGGGAGGGAGGGGGCTGCCGTGCCCCTGTGGCGTAAAATACTTAATATTAGGTGCAGGAGATGAAATAGCCAGACATCTATGTGAACATTAAGTCCAGGTATATCCGACGTTACGTGTAAAACGTCCTGCCAATGGACCCGATCTCGGTAGAACCAAGTCCACAATTTCTGGCCGTCTGGTATGCAACTCTCCCCGGTACTTTTGTGATTCTGGCCAATCCTAAAAAATAAGGAGTGTATCACATGCGGACGAGGAACAACTACAACACCTGGCATAATCCAGGAGGTGAGCTATGTTCGATTTTGCCGTTTCTAATGTCAAAATTATACTTTCAACTACTGGAATGTGGTTTGAAATGTAAAAATGACGAAATAAAAAACACCCGAGTGGGCTAACATCAGAAATACCACAATGCTTTACCTCCCATGCTTTACGATCACTGTTATTTGGCAATGGTATACATAAAATATGTTGTTATTGCCAAACTCCTGCTACGCCTTGACCTAGTATCGACCTCAGAAGGATGAAAGGCGTTAGTTCAATGCGTGAGACCTGCAGGTTAAATTCAGAGCTCTGCGGCAGGTACGTTAACCCACCCCGCTACCGTACCGCCTATGGCACACAGTAAAACATCTGCCCTCGCGCTCCTTACCTCTAGTGGTTGCGCCGCTGCCTTTTAATTCCACATACCACAGTCCGGGCTCCTTTGTGCGGGTGCAAGCGGAGACTAGCAGGAGGATGTGATATCTAAGACCACGCCCCACGGGGGTGACGCGCTGGGCCTGCCGCCCAATGGGCGGCCGCTCGCGAGGACATCACGGGCTGCCGCACAGCTGGATTGGTGCAGCTGCCTGGAGCCATCCGCTAGTCCGATTCCGGTAACCATAGCAACTGCCAGCAGCAGGAGGAGGAGGAGAGAGCAGGCAGCAGATAAGATGCGGAGGCCGCGGCCTTGTTTCTTGTTTATCTCTAAACTCTGCAAGTTACCGTGCCGCCCCCTCCCCCCATGGATGGACCTTTGTGATGCCAGTCTCTGCCCGGGGCCCGTGAGCAGAGATAACGAGGACTTCCGGGTATTTTATTCGCACAAGGCCTTTGTGTGTGCTCTTGACTTCTGGTCCTTGTGGTTCTGTCACAATAATATACACAGAAAAACTATAAGTACTAGTAAAAAGTTATGTGTGAGCTGTCCTCGTTTGGCATAGACGACTGCCAAACCTATGACGTTAGCTGTCATGCCCGTTTGGGTTTCATAATAAACACGTGGATCATGTCCCCAGAGATCTCACGTTTGCCGTGCCCTCCTGTGAGCAGCTCATCCGCTCTATGTGTGATTTTTCTTTGCATTATGCGAGTTGTAGTCCTGGTTTTATAATGGGAAAGATAGGACTAAAAATCCCAGAATACAAAGAAAAATCACGCACTTCATCATCTGCTCATGCACGGCCTGGGAATCAGGGTTGTGTAACCTTCAGCTAGTTGTTACATTTCGCAATGCACTTGTCCCGTGCAGAATAAACAAGGACACTTTTGTGAAAATCGGGCTCCTCCCCAGCTCCAGAGTAGATTGTATTTAAATAGACACCGACACCTAGCGCGCACCTCCTAGTCCTAACTAAAAGTCACTGAGTCCGTGTCCTCGCACTGCCTCCCTCGCCCTGTTCCGCTGTGCGTCATGGCATTCAAGTCTGAGCAGGAAACACTCAAGGACACAGGAGCAGGGGGCACCAGACAAGTAAAGTAACTCAAGCCCCTGAGGCGACGGTGGTCCCGAACCCAGGGGCGTAGCTTCCGGGTTTTTTCGGGGTGGTGTTATGCCCCACCAATAAATGTATTTTTCTGGAAAATAGTTGTGTACAGGTGCTGTCAGTCGGGTATGGTGAGGTGTCTGTCGGACTTCACAATACATTTTTTTCCGCTCACACAGACAAAAGCCTCTCTGGTTTAAACGTCTTCAAAAATTTTGGTTATTTTTTTTTTCCCACAAAATATTGTCCGGACCCTTCAGGGTGCCCCTATTTAGCCCAAGGCACTTGAACATCTCTGACATATGTGAGACTCAGGGGGCCCTCTTCGCATTCTGCTGGGGAAGGAGCACTGCTATATCCTTACAGCCAGCCACACAAACGGGTACCGTTGCTTCCCGGACATAATAGACAGGCAACGAACTATTGAGACATTGGCGACTCCATCCCGAAATTTAAAGCGATGGCATCTAGTCGGAGATGCCTGACTAGCATAGCGTTAATCACCTTAAATAGAACTCCCCAATATTTCTGAAGAGACAAACAAATGCACCCTCTTAGTGATGGGTTCCAAACATCTGGGACTTGGTCCTGGTCCTTGATGCCCAGTTTTCCACTTAGCATTCAGAATCGAAGTGATGATGCCATGGGCCGAGGTGCAGGCAAGGAAATGGCCTCTTTGGCTGCGTTGGGTAGTAAAATACCGCATTATTAGGGTTCAATGGGTCCCGGTGCCACTGAACCTGCTGCACCAATGGTAGCTACATCCCTGCTAGCATCCTTGTCAGGAGTCGCATAAAAAACAAAGGTAGACCTACGCTGTAGGGCTTGCAGCCAAAGCAATGTAAGCACTTAACTCATATTAATTAAGGTTTTTTTGTATAAATTCCTGTTCCTTGGCAGTGCCGACCTAATTTGTCCATTTTCTATAACTTTTAGTATTACGCCTTGGTTATCCTGCATCAGTATACAATCAGTCGTTTTAAAATTGTCGCCTGAAAAAACAAGAAGTGAAATGCCCTGTTTTAGATTTATTGAAAGATTATTACAATCATTTCTTATCTATAGTTTAAAAAAATAAGTTTGCCACTCCACTCTGTTTTTAGAATGTCAAAGCTGTTGAGTACTTCCTCTTCAAAAATATCTAAGATTATTGTCATCTAAGATGGTCCAAAGTCCTTGGTTTGTGAAGGAGCTTCAATCTTTATTCAGCAGCGGCTCGTCGTCCTTTCTTTTGAAGACCGCAATAGGAGGTGGCAGTCTAGACACTGGAAGTATGGGCGCGGGGGTGCTACAGCACCTCCAAAATAACTGTGATAGAGTCTCGAAGGCGAATGAGCAATAAAAATGCCTTTACATTTTGTTTTCATCTTGTCATTTTCAGCCACGGCTTCTCCTCAATGGTGGAGGAGCGTCGCCACACTGGCTCAGAGCCAGCAGTAGAAAAATAAAACAATATTTTATTATGGTTGGTTTTTCAGCTGCTGGGAGGGGTGGGGCAGGGCCATGGGAGGGGGGAAGAGGAGTGGACTGCGCTTAAGTGCTCATATCAGTTTGGCCGGGTGTCTTAGGCCGGCCAAACAGACACGCACACTTAGGTTTCTCCCACCCAGCCGTATTTGACAGCAGATTTGGAGAAATAGCACAGACTCCCTGTACCTGAGCGAGCGGTAAACCAGCCCGCTCAGGCCAATTCCCACACAGCTCTCAAGCTTGGTAATAGCATGAGAGCAGAGCGGGGATTGCACAGGGAGTCTCTGGCTGGGTGGGCTGTCCTTAAAGCCATGGCATTTCATATAAAGTTACATGGTACTTTAAGTAGTCTCTGCAATAACATCATCCATATGCTGCTGTCACCCCTCACTGTCTAGGTGCCCAACACCCACCCAGCAGCCTTTTGCCACCCCTCCAGTGCATGAAATCCCTCCCGCTACTGCCTCTCTCCTTCTGTGTCCTATTTAGCGCCGACTTGCACAGAATTTGAATTTGCCAATGCCTGCTGAATTGTTTCACAAGCACTGGTAAAGCACGTGGGAAAGACGGAGGAAGAGAAAAACAAAAAGGCGTCAGAGAGGGGAAAAGCAGAAAGCTGCCAGAGTGAGCTGAAGGAGCAGGGAGTGGCTATAAATGGACTGAAGAGGCCCGAGGTGGCTTCAGGATTACGCTACCTCAGTATTATCTGCTCGCACTTTCGATTGCTGCAGCCGCGTGTTTAAGAGGAGAGCTTTGAGCACCTGCACCTTTTTATTTACAAATTAAGCCCTGGGGCACAAGTTCTAGTTAGCTCAGAAGACTACAACTGGTGAATGTCAGTATTTCTGTAAGTTTACTTGTGTTCAGATCCCTGGCTTCAGCCTGCCGGTTGAGGGCTGATTCCCACTGTGCCCATGGTCAAGTGTTTGCTGGATGTTTTATTTGGACAAGTGTGGTAAAAGTGTCTCAGTTTGTACAGCGTTCACTTGTAGATGTAGCTCATGATTTCTAGCCTTGGAATTACATTTAACTCCTTTCACAGACAGGAGTAAAGACCTGCACATGTCTTAATAGCATTATTTGTATCCCTTTTAGGGGCACAGTAGGACTACTTCCTGTGCTTGCCTTGGGGGTCTGATTTTCAGCTCCTGTTTCATATATAGGGGTTTGTGTTAACTCACTTATAGGGATGCCCTTGAGCTTTAATGGTGGGCTTCAGCCTGCTTCATGCTTCCCCTCTCACTCTGCCTCACCATTGCTTCCTCTTCTATTGTTGCTGTTTTATGGGCCTGGGTTGATCGCATACTGTTTCGCAACGCCACTGTGTTTTTTATTCACTCAGCTGACAGTGTACTTGTGCCTTGTTTATCTTTCTCATGTTTTCAGGCAGGGCTGGCTTTAGGGTGTTTAGAGCGCTGCAGAGGCACCGGTTGCTGACCTGAATTAGGGGGCGACGACCTCAGGGGGGCGCTGTGTTTAGCAATAACTTAGAAACTTGCGATTTAAAAGCATCTGCTGAAAAGTTCCTTGAGTGTCCAGCCTTCAGTAAGCAATTAACATGTCAAGATAACTCTTGTGATTAATGTTCCTGCTAGGAAGAGAGATGGGAGTTTTGTGTAGGGGCAGCTTTGACTCTCCATAAAGTAGCACAGAGGGTTAATGTGCCTGCTGCAAAGAACAAAACTATATTTTATGTGGATAGCTGAGTAGATTAGTAAAGCCATCCTTTACAAGCGATATAAAACGAATGCGTGTGAAAGGGCGGCTATGCAGAGATGAGGAGCACATTTGCCGGGTGGTAGTGAGGGAATCCCAGGAGGTGGTCATGGGGCGAGGGGGTGCCAAAAAAGTCTGTCGCACAGGGCGCCACCAGCGCTAAAGCCAGCCCTGTTCTCTGGCCCACTCTGCCTGACGCCTTGGGGCCTGGCTTGAGCATCCAACCGTGGCCAATGGTATGAGCTACCAAGGGTATTCTTCGCATAACTTACAAGAATTACATATTGGCCTAATCAATGCAAGATCGCTTCCAAAACATAATATTTGGGATCTTTTAAATGATAATAACTGGGACGTTTTATTTCTATCTTGTAAATGTTTTATTTCTAACTGAAACATGACTTAACTCCAACTTATACCCCGCCATCTCTCTGTCTGTAGCAGAGGGCCACTCAGTCACCCATATTGATCTATCTACTGGCCTGGGTGGAAAGATTTCCATAATTTATCATTCCAAAGTCCGCTGCACCCCCGCCAAGCTTGACGGTTTGGACCTAATTGACAGGCTGGTCTTTTCCCTCAAGGTCTCAACCAATTTTTCCCTCTCGGATGCCTTAGTCTATCACCCTCCAAAAGCCTCTTCTTTGTTCCTAAACACACTTATTAATGCACTCACCCCTTCTATCTACAATAGTCTAATTTAGTGGTCTTGGGACATATGAATGATCCCAACTGTAGTTTGGCAGAACAGTTTAGGGAAGCAGTGGACAACCTTAACATACCTCAGTTGGCCAAGAGTGCCACTCATAGTGGAGGGCATACCCTTGACTTGATTTTCTCCAACTAGCCTTCCATTGGTATTGACTTTCCCCTTCCACTAGCCTGGACAAATCACTTTTTAGTACCCTTTGTCATACCCCACGCCACGGTCCAGTCCGACACAATCAAGGTCAAGAGAACTTCCAGGCCATGGCATATCATCTCGGAGTGTAGTCTATCCAATATGTTTTTACGGTAGATCTATCTGCGGGAATGGATAGAGCAAGTTTTTTTCTTAATGATGTCTTGTTACTAGGTTTTGAAAACCTGGCTCCTCTAAAAAGTGCACTAGTAAGTGAACTGTGCCCTCAACCAGCTGGTTTTCACCCATTTTCCAGACAGAAAAACCTAAATGTAAACAACTTGAAAGGAAGGAGAGGTGGAGTTATGACACTGAGGAAACACAGGCTTATAGTATTGCCCTTAAACAGTTCCGGAAAAACATTAAGAAAGCTACAATTATTTTTTTTTGCTAAGCAAATTGCTGCCTCTGATAATGCCTTTAGAACACACTTTAAAATTATTAAAACATTTTTGTAGCTGGAGGCTCACAAACAAAGCGTTCCCACTTCTCAGTCTTTGGCCGAGGCTCTTTCTTTTTTTTTCCCAAACGAAATTGGCAAACATCTGCTCCAATTTTAATAGCTTTGTGGAACACCCTGCCTCCGGGACGAACTCTACCTTTTCTCCAGATAGGACTGTTTTGAGGCTTGAGTCATTTGAACATATTATTGAAAAAGTCAAATCTGGTTCGCCACTTAACCCCTGCACATGCTTTCTAAGGCTTTCACGGCAATTAATCTACAATTTATTGTCCTTTTCGATTTGTCCTTAGAACATGGTGAGGTGCCTTCCAGTTGGAAAAAGGCACTGGTGGTACGTCTTTTAAGAAATGTTAATGTGGATCCACTCATTTTGAGCAACTATAGGCCCAACTCACTCCTCCACTCATTTTGAGCAACTATAGGCCCATGTCACTCCTTCCGATGATTGGGAAGACGTTGGAATCCCTGGTGATCACCAGGCATGTTGAGCAGAATAATATTCTTCATCCCACTCAGTCAGGTTTTCGCGTTGGCTTTAGCATGGAGCTGGCCCTGCTTGAGGTTACTCAACACATCAGAGGGAATCTCGTATTGGCTCGTAAAGCAGCAATCATTTTATTAGATCTTTCTGCCACATTCAACACTGTGTCTCATGAGATCCTTGCACAGAGATTGGAGAAGGCAGAAATTACATGCCGAGCTTTGGAATGGCTTTGCTCCCACTATCACCTTTCACCTCCCAGTTCAGAGCCATAGATTGTGCTGTCCCTCAAGGCTCAGTATTAATCCCATCTCTTTTCAAATCTATATGGCCCTATTGGCCACAATAGTACGTAGCTGAGGTATGAACATTGTCTCATATGCAGATCATGCACAACTTATGCTGACGTTTCATCAGCCTAATTACACTGTGGTTGGTGACTTCCAGGGCTGTCTCACTTCTGTCACTCACTGGATGCACAATATCTGCTCACAACTCAACTCTGATAAATCAGAAACTTTGATGTTTGGCACTTCCTCCACACTTGATGCTATGAGACTTTGGCCCCCTGAGCTGGGGCTAGGACCCACTCCATCCACAATGGTATAGAATCTGGGGGTGCTGATGGATTTGGCTTTATCTTACAAACCTCAGGTTTTGGCTACCACTGCCACCTGTTTCAAGCTCTTAAAATCATTAAGGAAGACTCTATAATATCTACCGCTAGACTCCCGGCAAGGGATTGTACATGTGATAATCACCTCCTGGCTGGATTACGCTGATGTACTCTATCTGGGAGCTCCTCAGAATCTGCTAACTCGGCTTCAGCGTGTACAGAATGCCGCAGCTCAGCTCATCTTGAACATCCACAAAAAGACACTCCCATCAGACAAGGTCTTAATCAACTGCACTGGTTACTGGTTAAATGAAGAACCAAATTTAGAACTGTCATGATCACACTGAAAGCATTCTGTCAGAAGAGCCCTAGCTACCTTCAAGACAAGCTCAAAATATATCTACCTTCTAGGGCTCTCCTCTCATCCATTCATAATTTATGGTGCATTCCTAAAATTCGGAAAGCCAGATCCGGGGACAGATCTTTCTCCCTCCTGGCCCCCAGTCTCTGAAATGCCCTAGCATCTTACCTTCGCTCCATCCCTAGCGAAAGTCTGTTTAAGGATCAGCTGAAGACCATTCTGTTTGATGAGGTGTAAATCTGTTCCTACTCTACTTACTCAAAGCACCAGAGCACCTCTTATGAAGCAACAGTGGTGCTATATTATTTTATTTTCATTCATTCACTCATTCAGGTCTCTAAAACTGCTTCCTGCTTATTTATTTGAGAATGCCACTCGTGGCCTCGTGGTTACGATCTCAGACTTTCTGTCTGAAAGTTGAGTTCAAGTCCATTTCAGTTGTGAGCGTGTGTCTGCCTGAAAGAGTGTTCAATCACCAAAAATATTTGGATGTTTCCCCCATAAGTGAAAAGCAAATAGCCTTCATGTTACAGTGCATCCTCTAAAGTGGTTGTTATGTATCCCTTCTTATGGGTTTAAATTCCATTGGTCCTATGGTACCTTCAGGGGTTGTTACTGTCAATACTGTTGGCTGAGTTTGTTTTCATTTCTTTGCCCATCTTCTGAAATTAGGAAGTGCCCCTTTTGCATTGAGAACCTCCCATGTTATGGGTTATCATTTGGCCAGTCTTCCCTCTTTATCTTGGAAGAGTGATGATGGGCTGAGCAGTCGGTTCCATGCAAGCCCAATACTTTTCTACATCCAGGAGAACCTTGCTCTTTCAAGGTTACATAAAGAGGCATTCTCCTGACTTTCTAGGATTTCCTCATTGACAACCTCAGTGTTAGACAATTTCAGGGTAAAAACCAGACAATGTAGTGAAAGGAGACTTACACAGCTGTCATTGTGTCTGCTAGTTTAGGAGCCTGGCACAGATTTTGTTAATCTTAGTCCTGGTTTTCTCTGATCTGTGAGCCTTGTGAAGCACACAGTTTATATGTCTCCTCAAGTTAATTTTCCTTCTGATCTTCTCTGTCTGGTCCCTTCCAGCTCTCCGCTACCCCCCCATTAATTGTGCACTCACCTCTAACAATGGATCCTTGATATGAATAAGTGTAATTTCCTGTCCTAGACATCTCCAAATTCAACCTCCATGAATGCTAGTGCCAGCCAGCAGAGTGTGTTGAGTGTGCCTGCTGGAAATTGCAGCTTAAGTCTGCCCTTGAAGAGCCGATACTTTGTTTGTTTGTTCATCTAAGAAATCTGGCCTTGGGACCTGTAGGCACATTTTATGGCGATATCAGACTACCCCTTACTACTTCAATGATGGGCACAATATCTCGGACTGGCCTTATTGATTTGTTGCTTGGCCCCATCCTGCTGACCCTCCCCATTACAAAGATATGACCCACTATCTGCCTTTATGGCATTAGAAGATGAAAGTATACTAACCCATGCCAACCAGGAAGAATCTTACTACCCCCTGTTATCGAAGCCAGACTGGCCGTACCAGACATCAGGCTTTTTCCTGGGAGGCTAGAGGGGGGAGGGAGTGCTTTTGTTAAAGGGCGGACGGTTTTGTAGCAGTGCAGCAGTTTTAAATTTAAAAAGCACTACAGAGTTCCTTGTGTATCCAGTATTTTTCAGGCAACAATAAAAGTGCCACGATAACTTTGGTGATTAATGTACCTGCTTGAGAGATATCAGCGTTTTGTTTAGTGGCAGTCTTGACACATCTAAGGTAGTGCAGGGGGTTAATATACCTGCTACAGATCACAGAATATTATTTTATGTGCAATGCTCAGTGGGATACTGATTTTATCACAGAGATCCTTTTGTTACTGTGCAGTTCATAAGTTAGAATCATAATCTAGCACAGTGAGCTATGAACTCCCAACAAAGAGCTGCAAGCAAACTGCATGGTACAGGTTAGAAAGTTATGTTTTTTTCCCAGTCATTGATTATCCTAATTTTGCTAAATAAGGGTTTGTTTGGGTAGAAATACATTATTAGTAAAGTCAGTCTTAACCACTGTGTTACAATAGGAATCATGAGTTTATGCATCCCCAGACCAAGGACTCTTACAAATGCCTACCAGCATGGATGACATGTGAATCCTACACCTTGTAGTCCCCTTTGTGTTATGTAAAATGTTCAATACATTGATTTATACATGCACACTTCATTGTCTGTGTGTGTGATTTAAAGTGCTCCCACATCTTGTGATGGTAAGAGAGGCTCCATAAAACAAATGAAATACATGCGATAGAGGGTCTATGGAGAAATGAGAGGCACTGTTAGATGGTGAGTGGTTGGAGAGCACCAGTAAAGATTGGCGTATACTGGTGTGCTGTAAGTTTGTCATTTACTAAGCTTTAAACTTTAAAAACTAATACAATTGACTATATAATGAAGAATGTGTTGTAGAATACTCCAGGTCTTCTGCGTCTTGCAGAGCTCAAGAAGTGAGAAGGAGGCTCTGATGTGTTAGGGGAGGTCGTTCCATGTTGTTGGTGTGATGGAGGAGAATGATTTACCTCCAGTTTTGGTTTTGCGGATACAAGGAGTGCGTGCGAGTGAAAGTGAGGGAGGTGGGTTGGTGAAAATTAATGCAGCTGTTCAGGTGTTCTGGCCCTATGTTGTGTTGTGCTTTGTGTGTGTGCATGAGAAGGTTAAATTGGCTGTGCTTTTACATGGGAGCCAGTGAAGTTTCCTGAGGTGTGTTGTGATGTGGGTGCAGCATAGGTGATTGAGTATGAGTCTTGCAGCAGTGTTTTGGATGGTTTGTAGCATATGTAGGAGTTGTTTTGAGATTTTGGCATAGAGAATGTTGCCGTAGTCCAGCCTGCTGGTGATGAGTGCTTGTGTGATGGCCTGGTGTTCTGAGGCAACCATTTGAAGATCTTTCGCAGCATGTGTAGCACACGGAAGCAGGAGGTGTACTCTCCATTGACTTGAGATGGCACATTCAGCTTGTCGCTTTAGGCTACTCCCTAGATTTCTTGCACAGTCTGTAGATGTGGGTGTTGATCCCAGCTCAGTCGGCCAAAAGGTGGAGTCTCATGAGGAGGTCTTGTTGCCAAAGATCAGTACAGCGTCTTATCAAAGCTGAACTTCAGGCAGTTGGTTCACATCCAGTCTGCTACAATAGTCATGAAGTTGTTGAAGTTGGTTTGAATGGTAGTTTTCTTGCCCGTCAGGGAGAGGATGAGTCAGGTGTCATCAGTGTGGGAAATGACGGTGATGTCTAGTGAGTGGATGATGTTGGCGGGCGGTGTCATGTATATTTTGAAAAGGATGGGGCTGAGGGACAATCCCTGTGGGAATCCGTATATCAGTTTCTTAGTCTCTGATGTGAAGGGTGGCAGCCTGACCCTTTGGATTCTTTCTGTGAGATAGGAAAAGATCCATTTGAGAGCGTATCCTTGTATGCCAGTTTCCTGGAGTCTTCTGATGAGGGTGTTGTGGGAGCTAGTATCAAAGACTGTGGGGACGTCAAGCAGGGTGGGGGCCTCTGATCCTCCTCGGTTCTGAAAGATTTGAATGTCGTCGGAAGCAGAGCTGAGTGCTCATTCGGCGCTGGATTGCTACTAGTGTCCTAAGCCCCTACTCAGGAGAAGACCTTCCCTGAAGAGGCACCTAACTACTGGACATGCAAATGTGGAGAAACAGAGCAAACTGGTATTATCCTAGACAAAACATAGCATTGGAAACGGAGGGAGCTCTGCAATGACACATGGAAATCAACAGTGTGGATTTTTTGTCCTGGAAGGGGCTCTGGAAAGCAGGGTGGCCGTCAAGACCTCCTCTAGGGGTGAATTGATATCGTGATGCAGAGTTCGTGAGAGAATGCGCTGTGGGGTTAGATGGAAGAAGATTGAGCTACGATCATCCCTAAATGGCAAGCGGTGCTAAAACCCTTGCCTCAGCCCACTAGCTCTTCAGAAATACCTTGGATTTGGGAATGCCTGGCCTGCTAAGGAACATCGGAACTGAACAAGTTAACATTTAGTATTCATTTGCTAGAGCCAGAAACTGCATACTAAGGAACTTAACTTTTGGGAAGATCAGAGTGGTTAGGCAATGAGCATGTCTAATACCCAAGGAGCCTGCTGACCAGTCTGCAGAAACCTAGTTAACTAGTGTGCGGCAGATACCTGCATCAGTTGTGCCCCCTACAAATCTGATCGAAATCAATCCTGAAATAAAGAACAAACACAGCTGCTGAACACGAATGCACTGTTATCATTCAATCTGGAATTCCTCCGTGATTCCCATTGAAAAGCAGACTGTTATTCCTAGGTAATTGACTAAGCCAGCCAGTGGCGTGAGGAAACCTGAGCCCCCCCCCTCCTGGTGGCCCCCTAGACCAAGTGAGGGACCTGCCGTCCGTGCACAGTGTACTGTGCGGAGCACCCGCCCCAAGCACAGCGGGGGCTGCGGGCGCCTTTGTTAAGCCACTGAACTCGGCCCTACAGGCCTGTCTGGACGCTCGTACTCTGAGATTCCCTGCTGCGGATTCCTTGCCTACAGCTTCCCTTTAGCAGACACGCTGACACATGGCTTTTGCCATTTTTTTGGATACGGAGAAGTTTGTTAGGCACGATAACTTTTGATCTCACGCATTAACTGCCTTCAGTGTGTTTCTTTTTAATAATAGTTAATAAGCAGACAAACAGAACAGGATTGTTCAACAGGCTGCGGATTGTATTTGTAATAACTCCTTTGAATAGTTGCTGATGCCAAGCTACCATAGGTGAGGCAAGGTCACACTCATTCGTCACCCGAGGAGTGCCCCGTTGGGCAGCTGGTGAGCCCAGTCACAGCTGTGGCATTTCTCTTCCAGATCCGACCGATGCACTTTGTCACAGACACAAATAGGAGATCGACATTAAGGCGGTCATTCTGACCGCGGCGGTCGGCGGTCGCCGCCCGCCAAGCGGTTCCCGCCGAAAGACCGCTCCGCTGTCAAAAGACCGCGGCGGCCATTCTGGCTTTCCCGCGGGGCCAGCGGACGACCGCCAGAAGACCGCCGGCTGGCCCAGCGGGAAAGCCCCTTCAACAATGAAGCCGGCTCGGAATGGTGCTGGCAAAGTTGCAGGGGTGCGACGGGTGCAGTGGCACCCGTCGCGATTTTCACTGTCTGCAAAGCAGACAGTGAAAATCTTTGTGGGGCCCTGTTAGGGGGCCCCTGCACTGCCCATGCCAGTGGCATGGGCAGTGCAGGGGCCCCCAGGGGCCCCACGGCACCCGTTCCCGCCATCCTGGTTCTGGCGGTGGACACCGCCAGAAACAGGCTGGCGGGAAGGCTGTCGGAATCCCCATGGCGGTGCTGCAAGCAGCGCCGCCATGGCGGATACCCTGGGCCAGCGGGAAACCAGCGGGAAACCGGCAGGAAACCGGCGGGAAACCGCTGGCTCCCCTTTTCTGACCGCGGCTTTACCGCCGCGGTCAGAATCACCCAGGAAGCACCGCCAGCCTGTTGGCGGTGCTTCTGCCGCTCTCCGCCATGGCGGTCATGGACCGCCAGGGTCAGAATGACCCCCTAAGTCAGCTAAGTCATTTTTGATCAATGAATAGGCAGATCCATCCATATGTATCAGGTCAGATAATGCAGATGAGCAGTTCAAGTCCCACATTTTTCCTGGATGACTAAACAACGAGGACTAAGGGTGAGATTGCTGTGCCCTGAAAGGTATGCTAGTCCCACAAAAGATATGTGCATGTAATATGAGGTCAACACAGGTGAAAACAGAAGGACATTTACTAGTGTGCTAGTTGCAAATGCAAGACTGCTGCCCCTCTACAACTGTTGTTGAAGTATTTAATGGGACATACATATGTGCACAGCACACACACACACGTGTGTATGTGTGCGTGTACATATACATTACCTATATCTACCTATATTATTCTGGCAGCAAGTATTATATACCGTTGGTGCAGTTTGAAAAAGCAGCAACAAAATGTGCAGAAACAGAAAGTTTTTCACTTTGGACCCTTTGTGTAGTTTTGCTTAACTGCGGCGGAGGGGGGCAGGGAATGTGGGGGGTTTAGGTTTGGTGAATGTTGACTTTTCATTTTAATTCTCATAGTAAAGTTTGCTCTGCAATACAGAAACAATGGCTGAGCGAAATTCCACCACATTTAGCAGAAAACTAGAACTTCACTCAAAAAGGTGTAAATCCATTTCTATTATTTCACTGGAACATGAATGAGATTATTGCTGCCATCACTTAGATTTAAAGAAAACATTGTTCAAATTAATAATGAGTACCTCGGTCACGGAGGTAATATGTAGGATCATAAACAGTGCATGGTGGGTGCGTAAATTATAGTTAATTGACTAAACTATAACTGGGGTATTTCTGTAGTTTTTTTTTTTTTTAAATATTAGTTCTTCTGTCAGTTCAATACATAACTATAACATCACTGTAACCTTCATTTTTTCAGTGACTATATTTGTACGTAGAATCATACATACATACACTGAGAGAAAGGATAGTATATCACCTAGTAGGTAATAAAAAGATCTGAAAGTAGCCATCTTGTTCTCATTGATGCTATGTTGGCATGCTAAAACAATATGGGGGTCTTTACGACCGCCAGGGGTTTCCCGCCGTTTTAGCCCCGGCGGTGATAATCCGCCAGGGCAGCGCTGCAAGCAGCAAGCAGCGCTGCCCTGGGGATTATGACACCCCTACCCCAGCCTGTTTCTGTCAGTTTGCACCGCCAGGAAGAGGCTGGCGGTAAGGGGTGTCCTGGGGCCCCTGGGGGCCCCTGCACTGCCCATGCCAATGGCATGGGCAGTGCAGGGGCCCCCTAACAGGGCCCCGGCCAGCTTTTCACTGTCTGCATAGCAGACAGTGAAAAGCGTGATGGGTGCAACTGCACCCGTCGCACGGCCGCAACACTGCCGGCTCCATTAGGAGCCGGCTCCTATGTTGCGGCCCAGTGGGAATGTCGTAATGGGGGCCGCTGGAGTGCGGCCGCATTGGCGGCCGCACGACGCCACCCGCCAATGTCGTAATGACCCCCTAAGTTTCTTAAACACAGACACTTCTCTGGCTGGTGAACGAAGTGCCAGACCTGAAGTGTCATCACTGGAAGCTGATTATTCCTGTCTCTAGGTGTGCTGAATCATGGTTTTTCATGTGTGTCAGCCCTGAAAGATTTGTTGGAATAATCGCCTGGAATGCCAGCAGTGTTTTGATTTCCAATGACAATTACATTTCGGAGCTAAAGTTTATTGCCAGAGTGTTGTTGGACATTAACTTTATTCTAGGAAGAAATAGCTTCTTATGGAAGCAAGTGTACCCGTGAGCATATGAGTGATTTTTTCCCAAGTGACCTGAGACAGCATCGTTTGGGCGCTCTGATACCACTTATAAGTAGCAGTCATGAAGTACTGAATTTTGGAAGAGGGGAAATCCCCCAGTTTTAGGATATTGCGGCTATGTGATAAAACAGTATTCTTACTTGCAATGAACGTTATTTTATTTATTCATGTATTAAAGCACTTCTTCAAATTCTGCTAAAATAGACCATTTACGAAGGTATTGGAGGACTGTCCGGATTTTAATGCCCATTCACTTTTGTAGGTCTATTGTTTGTGAGGAAGGCACTAGGATTTACATGGGAAGGAAAGATGAATGTGCTCAGTGTCCCAGATGGGATGAAGTTTCACAACCATGCCCATGAAGTGAATGATGGGATAAAGAACATTTACTCTTTCATCATGGAATAGCAAGGGCCGGCTATATATGTACCACATCAGAATGCCTGAAATGTCTTATGTAGACATGTATGTCTGACAGTAGTTTGTTTGGTATAAGAATGTCTTACGCCGAAAGAATGAAAGATAGACATTTAATATAATATGGAATAATGCTGGACCGAGAAGAGAAGTAAGGCATGGTGATATTTAGGTAAGATATCCACTTTTCCAACTTAAGTTCCGGTGTATTGAGTTGGGACTGATTCCGTGGCAGCACGTTTTTTTGATTTCTGGTTTATAAGAAAAAACGTATATTGTACAGCCATAAATCTATTCTTACATAAAAAGAATCATGTATTTTACAAAGCTTCAACTTCAACATATCTTCTAAAACATCCAATACTTTTAACAAATGCAGAACATTCATAGCATTGAAAAGAGCATCCTGGTCTAGGATTCAGAAGAAAAAGGCCAAGGTCTGGAGAGCAGGGCACAGGAAAAAGAAGGCAATTCAGGAACAGCAAGGCAATTGGAAGGCAAGGAAAATGCGTAATTCCAATCTACGGAGGCTGTTGCTGAGCATGAGGGGGGGGGCTCAACAGGAGAAGGAGAAAGAGAGATCAATCAGTCAATCAGATATACAGGATTATTAAACATAGTAAATCCTCAGCAGCGTAAGAAGCACCAGTACTCAAACCATGTTGCCTCACTACTTTCTTGGCGGTATGGGCCCCGCTAGCACAGGTTTGTTCATTGCATCGCTTAGCACACTTTCATTGTTTTCCCTTCTTTTTCTACTCATTTTCCTTCCCCCCCACCCCCCCAGTTACTTGGTATCTTCATAGATCAATGTTTTCCAGCAGCTTTGCAACTATATAAGAAACTCTATTCCAGGCTTCACTGCTTTTCCTCATGCTTTCCATTGAGCCATCCTGGTGCTCCCACACCTCAGGTCCCTAGAAGGAACAACCACAAAAGAACGACTGCCCTGCTGGGCCCCTGACCTGCACCTGGACACTGCACTCTGAAGGACTGCACCAGCTGCACACTTGGGCTTTACCACAAAAAGGACTTTGCCTGTCTTCAACTGGTTCAAGAAGGGACTCCCTGTTGGTTACAGGTTGAAATTAGCTGAACAGAGTCCCCTGCATCAAAACCTGAAGAAACGGAGCAGCTGACCAGAGGCTAGTGGACATTTTTGGATTTGAACCAGGTGCATTCCGGACGTTGGAGTCCTAACCCTTAAGGAGCAACTCAGAGCTTCTGGAACCTTGGGGTGAGTTGTTGTAAAGGACCTTCAAAGACCTTCTGGAAGAAGATCTAGATGTTTGGAGAAGTTTGGAGAACTTTTGGAAAAAAGCTCCATAAAGGGTCTGACCCAACGTTGTGAGTCAATCCAGCTTACCTCAACCGCGACCCGGCCAGACTTGCCCGCTGAAAAGCTCCGGAGCCCCAGACATCCAGGATTTCACTGGGGACTCCTGGAAAGGCAATCCAACGATGTTGACTCGAAATTAGCTTGCTGTGGAGGGTCTTCGACATCGGAGAGAAAAAGCTAAAAAAAAAGGGGCAAAATCTGAACGTAAAAAGTTGACCAGGACTTCCCGCGCAGCGCATCTGAGGAGGGCTCTAGGGACGTCGGGTACAATTTCAACTTCTGCCCAGATGAAGATTTCCATCCTAAAAAATTGTCTGAGTCCGAAGGTAGAATCCTTCTCCTAGGTCTCCTGCAACATGTATCCGAAGAGGACTCCAGGGACGTTGGATCGAATTGGTGACTTTGTTCCATTGAAGAAAATCTTCAACAAAAAGACTAAGTCTAAAGGTACACATTTGACCGAAGCCTCCCATTTGCTGTAGCGGAGCAGGGCTCCATCGTGGTTAACCTCAAACTTTGACTTTGCCCCGGTCGAGTGCGACCAGATGACCAGATTTGTGCTTTTAGTTTCTAAACATGAATTCTTTAAAAATTCATATCTCCGGTTCCCCTTATCCAATTTAAATTTTTGGGTGTCATTTTAAAGCTAAAAATATTATCTATTATTATACATTGGTGTTCACATTTTTTGTGTTTTGTGTTTTGCTTATTTACTGTTTTCTGAATTTTAAATGCTTTACACACTTGTCTCCTAAGTTAAGCCTTGTCTCTCGTTGCCAAGCTATCAAGAGTTGAGCGGGGATTAATTTATTGAGGCCTGACTGGACCTAGTGGGAGTTAGTGGCCTATTGCTAAGTTTAGGTACTTACCTGCCCTTACCAATTTCATATTGGTGTTAACCCCTTCACAAATGGGAAGGGGTCCCCATGGAAGCCCTTCCCCTTTGTGAATGCATGCGAAAATATTTTTTCAGAGCAGGCAGTGGTCCCAAGGACTACTGCCTACTCTGAAAAAAATGAAAAGAAAACTTTTCATTTTTCCTTTGAGGAAAACGGGTTGCATTTAAAAAAACCTGCTTTATTGAAGAGCAGTCACAGACATGGTGGTGGGCTGAGTGCAGCCATTCCCAAATGGGTTACAAATTGCACCTGCCTCATGAATATTAATGAGACAAGTCCCTTGAAACCCATTTGGGAATCGCGAACAGTGTTGTTCACACTGTTGTACTTTTTTTTTTTGCGACTCGCAATTTGCAATTCGTGAAACAAATGTTCATACATCGGGCCCCATATCTTGTGCCCATTTCGGACATACATAGGTTTCCTTGATACCTATTTTTCACGCTTTATATTTTACCAAATGAATTTCTGTGTACCCTGTACACAATGAAAACCCATTGCAAGGTGCGGTTCATTTATTGGCTCTGGGTACCTTGTGTTCTTGGTGAACCTAAAAGCCCTATGTATCCCCACAACCAGAAGGGTCCAGCAGGGATAACTGTATATTGCTATCAAAAATCCGCCATAGTTGGAATAAGTTAAAATGGCTGTTTTTTTCAACTCATTATCAATATTTTTTTATTTTAATTGTTACTTTGTATAGGACAACCCTGATGGATCTACACCAATGACCTCTTGGTGAATTCAGAAGTTTGTTTACTTTTCAGAAATGTATAGCTTTGCAGGATCTACAATTGGTTTAACACCCATTTCTGTCACTAACTGGAAGGAGGTTGAAAGCACACAAAAAAGGAAACATATGGCATGTCCCAGTAAAATGCCAAACTGTGTTAACATTTTGTTTTTCTGATTCTAGTCTGCCTGTTCCTGAAAGCTGGGAAGGTGGTCATTTTAGCACTACAAACCCCTTGTTGATGCCATTTGCAGATGCTTTCTTCTGCAGCACTTTTTTCCCATTCCCTCCCCCCCAAAAACCCACATTTTAGCTGTATTTTGGCTATTTTCTCAGTCACCACCAGGGGACTCTACATACCCTTGGTTCCTTTAGAATGCCCAGGATGATAGAAAAAAAACAACACAAATTTGACATGGATAGCTTATGTGGACAAAAAGTTATGGGGCTTAAGCGCAAACTACCCCAAATAGCCAAAAAAAGGCTTAGCAGGAGTGGGGGAGGGGTTGAGAAGCTTAGCAGCGAAGGGGATAAAGGCATATTTTATGAAAGCGGTTTACCTACAAAATAACTATGTATGCCATCTGCAGCACTGCCTTTTTCGGAACCCATACATTATTATTAGATATAAACTATTTCCTCATGTTACCTTGCAGGTACTAGGGCCATGATTTGGACGGTGTAGCAAGTTAAGTGGTACAGGGTTCAAAAGCTATAGGACACCCAATGAACACAGATTATTTCTATAGGTTACCAGTAAGCAAGCAGTCACAAGCGCAGTTACCTTGCAGGCATTAGGGCCATTACTGGTGCAGTAGGTGCAATGGCAGAACGGGCCAAAAGCTCTAGAAAACCCACTGAGCACCGGGTATTGTTATATTTTACTACTGAACAAGTGGTCACAAGCGCAGTTATCTTGCAGGCTCAAGGGGCTACGATTTGGATGGTGCAGCAGGTGCAATGGCACAGGGTCCAAAAGCTGTAGGAAACCCACTGAACACGATTATTTCTATATTTTTCTACTGAACAAGCAGTCACATGCGTTGTTACATGGCAGGCACTAGGGCCAAAAGCTCCGGGAAACCCACTGAACACCGATTATTGCTGTATGTCACCATTAAACAACCAGTCACAAGTGTACTTACCTTACAGGTGCAAGGAGGGGCACCATTTCAATAGTGGAGTTAGAGTTACTTAAAATAACTCTATTACAGCTGAATTTCTGTGGTTTTGTATATTTAAAATGTGAGCCTATCTATAATATCCCTGTAACCTTTCTTTTTTTCAGCAAATCTCTGTTTCTTTAAATTTTATTTCCTAACTATAACGATCCTGTAACCTTTGTTTTTTTCAGTAAATTTCTATAGTTTTATTAAACATAAATTCATTTTAATTACTATACGTTAGTCCAACCTGCAGCTAACTCCCTATAACCATCCAATCCTGACCAGTGGCAGTTGGCCCAGCAACCAACCCCATGTAACCACACCAACCCCGCGTCACGTAAGGCCTTCGACCTTGTGCCGTGTGGGTTGGTCACAGGGCCTGGCTAGAGGCCAGGCCCTGTGGCTTATACCACTGCACTCATGAAGTGTTTCTTTGTTTGTTGGAGATGTAATCATAAACCTGTTCATCAAGAACACATCTTCAAAATCAGTGGGAAACATGTTTAGGGGTCCTTTAAGTAAGCTGTCCATCTTCCTTGGAAAAAGGATAACACAATATCTGGTTTCAGCAGCAGATGACAAGTAAGAACCCACTCATCACAGTCACTACATGAGATATTGCACTCAAAAAAGCAAGGATGCAAACACCTCCTTTAAAATGTACTGATAACTTTTCACAGTGGAAGTACAGAGAAACACACTTGCTTTGCCTTGGCCATCCGCACAAAGTTAGGATGATTAGTACTTTACAGAAGTTGAGCTACATCTTGGGCAGCTGCTTTGTTTTTATCTGGAAATGCTTCCAGTTGAGGTTTATTTTCTGTAAATTGAGCATTGTGCCATAATGAATGCTGCCCAGCATATTTATCTAAGAAGAGGCCAGTGTTTTCAGCAGAATGTCTACCCAACTGCAGTACTTTCTGCTGGCTAAATAGTAAGTGCCATCTTGTGTAAAGTGCATCTCCTACACTACAGCTACCTAAATGACACCAAGGTAAAGTCTCCAGTTTTGTTGTGTATCTATAACTTTCCTATTGTGATTGTTCCTCAAGCGTCTCCATCAGATAACTTTACAAGGTTGAACTGCAGAGAAAACACACTTGAATGCTTTGTACTTTACAGAAGTACTTCTTTCTCCATTGAAGGGAGCGTGGAGGGAGTCTCAGGCCCCTGCCGACCCAGCCGGCTCCCCCGCCTCCTGCAGGAGCCGGCATTGCCCCCGCACACAGGGAGCTGCAAAAAAAATCAGCTTCCAGCGTGCAGGAGCAATAGTTTCATCTCTTTCCCTGCCTGCATGTTAGCGGGCAGGGAAAGAGATGAAAACTCCACTTCCAGCAAGCAGGAGCATTTTCACATCTCCCCTTTGCTGAAAGCAGAGAGTTTGCTTTTGCTTAGTGGGAGCTGTCACAAAGACCTACTTCCTGAGGGTGGACACCTCAGGAGGTAGCATGAGCTGGCCCTGGGGGGTGGCGGTCCCCAGGGCCATATACAACTCGAGGAAAGGGGCTGCGCGAGCCCGCTCCTTTGATTAGCAGAGGGCTGGTGTCAGATCTCAACTTGATTTTCTGCAGGAGTGATAGGAAGTTCATGAAGTACGTTCCCAACTTCCCTGCTCATCAAGACAGCCCAACAATGTCAAAGCCAATCTGGGTAAATGGGGTAAGAAGGGATGGAAGAGAAAGAGACACAGGTCCCGCAGAGTCAGTGCAGGTATGTACATGCTACCCAATCGTTTTCTGTTTGGCTTCCAGGGTGAGAAAGAAAAGAAGGAATCAGGGAATCTGCCATACATAGAAAAGAAAAGAAACTGTCTGCAGAGATATCTTATAATTGCTTTTAGAATACCTGAGTAAATCCCCCTTTCCATTTAACAGATATGTGTTCGATAGATAGGTGATGGGTGGGATCTATAGAAATACAACAGAACATAGGATTATAGGGGATATACTGTATGTATCCTAGATGTACCTTATATACTTCTGTAAGGATTAAATATACCTTATTTCTTTCTGTTCAAAGCACACAAATTATCTCTAAGTGTACAACTGAGTAACAAGTCTATAAGAGTCCTTTGTACTTATGTCTTCGCAGCTTTAGAATAAGTACTGATATATCCTGTTAATCATTCACAGGATTTTCTCTTTTGTGGCAAACATAAAAGGTCCCAACGACAGAGTGCTCATATCAGGTAAGTGTATTCAATAACAACAAATGCTCACTGAGTATTGGCAATATTGGAGCTTAAAAGGCTCTCAAGGTTCCTTTCTTTTCTGTGCAGGGTATGAGGTTGAGCAGTGAAGCCGCAATAGATAAGTATATGCATATAATAATCACGCAATCAGCGTAGTGCATGTTACCTTTATATAGATTGAAGAGTGCCATACTTTAAAGTTCTTGTTTGTGTCCAATCTTTTTCTACAGGTATGAAGTCTGGAGTTTAGCAGGAGCAGCTTTATAGAAATTCCAATTATCCCTGAATGAAGAAATGAAGCTGACAAAGAGATGACGGAGATGCTGGGGCGGGGTGTGAGCTGGAACCAGAAAGGTGGGAGAAGTCGACGGCAGGAAACTGCAGTCCTGAAACACTAGAACGCCAAGCAGTTTCCTGCCAGACAGATGCTGTTTTATGCCTGCTGAGCTCCACCCCTGCAGCAGGCAGCAGCCATATAATGGCAGGCACAACAGTACCCCCCCCCAGTAATACCCCCCACAGCTTTTGGCTTGTGAGGAGATCGCTTGTGCAGTTGCCACAGTAAAGGCTTGGAGGTATCCAGCAGGCTCCCATGTACAGTCCTCAGGACCATAAACTTTCCAGTGAACCAGGCATTGGCGTCTCCACTGCACCTTTCTAGAGTCCAAAATCGTGTCCACTTCAAACTCTGCTTATTCATCCACCATTACATGCAAATATTTCATGGGGTATTGAGTACCAGATGCTACAGGCTTCAATAGAGAAACATAGTGTGTTCATAAAGTGGCAGGTAACTCCAGTTTCATAGCTATGGGATTGATCTTCTTGATGCCTTTATATGGACCAATGAAACGAGGTTTGAATTTATGTGAGCCTTCCAAGGCAATGTTTCGAATGGATAACCATGCCATGTCTCCGATGGAGTAGTCAGGGCTGGGGCGGCGATGAAGATCCACTTTATGGTTGTAATCTGCTTTAATATTGTCAAGATTGGTTTGAGCAGGTTTTCTGTATGTTATGAATGTGATCCACTAACTCTTGAGCAGCAGAAATAGAGTGGAATGTAGAAGCTAGAAACGAGGGTGAAAGCCATAACTACTATAGAAAGGGGAGAGTGGAGTAGAAGAGTGCACGCCATTGTTAAAAGCAAATTCAGCAGCCCATAGATATGTATCCCAATCAGAAGCTGGTTGCACTAACTGGCACCTCAGTTATTGCTCAAGGCACTAGTTCACCCTCTTGGTTTGACTATCCATTTGTGGGTGGTGACTCAAGGACAAACGGACATTAATCCTGAACATATTACTCAACTCCCTCCAGAACTTTGAAACAAATTTGGCACCTCGAGCTAAAACAGTGATAGACAGTAGACCATGTAAACGTACAATATGCTGTAAAAAGACATCGGCCAGATCTTTAGAGCAGGTAGGCCTTTCATCGGTATGAAATAGGACATTTTGGTGAACAAGTCAACCACCACAAAAGTGGTAGTAAACTTCTGTTCTGTCTTCGGCAGTTCTACGATAAAATCCATAAAAATAGTGTGCCAAATGGCAGGAAAATTGAGTAGCCCTACAGTTGCTTGGTGTGAACATTTGCATTGTGCACATATGTGACATTTTTGTATGTTTTGTTTTATATCTGTAGAAAGTGTGGGCCACCTGATATATCGTCTGAGGAGATAGATGGTCTTCTTTTCCCACCGGTGACCAGTGAGGAAATGAGCATGGGACCACTCTATATCCTGTTGTTGCAATGGTATAGTGGGAACAAATAAATCACCCTTTATGTATAACAGATCTTGTGTGCATTATGTTTTTGTGCAATGTTTTGCCTCTTGGACTTGTTGAGCCCGCAAAATGTCTTTAGTGAATTGTTCTTCAGAATAAAAGGCCCCAAAATATGCTCCTTGGAAGTTATGGGTGGATGTTCAGTAGGTGTTTCGGGTGTATCATACCCCAGACGTGACAGAGCATCCGCCTTCCCGTGTTGCCTACCCACTTGGAATTCAATGACAAAATCGAAGTATCTAAAAAATTGTGTCCAGCGCAATTATATCATGGAGAAAGCACAAGCTAACTTCAGAAACTGCAAATTCCTATGATCTGTGAGGCCTGTAACAGTATGCAAGTCTCCCAAAAGATAACGCCGCCACTCCTCAAAAGCCTTTTTTATAGCCAGCAGCTCCTTATCCCCACCTGAATAATTCTGTTCTGTAGGGCTACATTTTGAGAAAAGAATGCAACAGGGTGTTACCATCCAGACCCCTTGTCCCTTTGTGACAACACTCCCTCCACCGCTACCTGAGATGCATCTGCCTCTACAATGCCAGGTTTGGAAGAGTCCGGGTGTTTAAGTATGGGGGCACTGGTAAAAAAACAGCATTAAGTTGTAGAAATGCTTGTTCTGCTTCTGGTGTCCAAGAAAACTTCACTCCCTTACTCAGACGCTTGGTAATGGGAGAGGCCATAGTAGAAAAGCTGTAAATGAAACACCTATAAAAATTAGCAAAACCTAGGAAGTTTTGCATCTCTTTGATTAAGGAGCCTCCACTAGGTGATAACAGATACTTTCTGTGGATCCATGCTTACCCCCTCTGTGGTCAACACAAACCCTGGGTAGGAGATGGAAGATACATGAAATTCACATTTCTCTAACGTCACATAAAGTTTATTATCCTTTAGTTTCTCTAAACCAGCCCTGATGTGTCTTCTATGTTTGGCTCCAGAAGAGGAGTAGACAAGTATGTCATCGACATAAGCAATGGCACAGACATCCAAGTATTCCCTTAGAACTTCATCAGTGAAGTACTGGAAGGCAGCTGGCGCATTGCAAAGACGGAAGGGCATAATCAAGTACTTATACAGTCCAAACTTGGTACGAAAAGTGGTTTTCCATTCATCCCCTTCTTGTAGTCGTACCAAATGGTATGCTCCTCATAATTCATGTTTGGTAAAGATTTGGGCGTTTTTCACTTGATCAAGTAGTGAATGATTTAAGGGCAAAGGGTACCAATTTTTAATTGTAACCTCATTGAGAGTCCTGTAATCTATACAAGGGCAAAGGTTTCCCTTCTTCTTGAGAATGAAGAACAGAGGTGAACAGGTTAGTGAACAAGAAGACCTAATAAACCCAACAATAAGCATTTAGTCAAGATATTCCCTTAGATAGCTGTTTTTCTTTTCTGTCAAAGCATATAACCTACTACGCCGAATGTGGACTCCAGGTACTAAGTCAATTCGACAATCGTAGGGTCAGTCGGGGGGAGGGTGGAGGCCTTAACCTTATCGAATACCTCTGCTAAGTCATAGTAACATGATGGCAGCATAGACATAGGGTCTTCAGTAGCAACCATTATTTCTTTTTAGTTTACATTCATCTGCCTACAACGTGTATCACAAAAGGCAGAGTGAAAAGTGACAGTATGTTTCGTCCAATCAATATCTGGATTATGTTTCATGAGCCAAGGGATACCTATTATTGCTTGGAACTGAGGAACCGGAATGAGATCAAACCTAATAAATTCCACGTTGGGTTTCTGTATGATAAGACATAATTAGGCACTAGTATGAATGGGCAATAGGACCTGAACTGATGGTACTACTGTCAATGGTTTTAACTTTGCCTATACAGTCTTTTTTACAGAGAGGAATACCCAGATGCTTAGCTGGCTGTTGATCCATAAAATTGGAAAAATAAGAGTCTGTCATGATATATATGTCTATAGACTTATCCTCCAATTGGATATGAGTATACACAAAGATATGATGGGGAGTGGGTCAAGAAGAAATCAAAGTTATGTTTTGTGAGACTATGAGAGCTGAACTACGCGAACGGCCCCACTCCTATATTTAAAAAATACTTAATGGCCCCTGGTAGGTGGTTGTCCCCCAGGTCTGCAAGCCCCCCACATCTTCTTTTTAAATATAGCCCTGGGGAGATGGAGGTTCTCAGCGCCTGGGATGGGGGGTCGTGCGGCTTCACATCTTTTTAAGTTTTAATATAGCGCCGGTGAAGTGGCAGTCCACGGGGGGGGCAGGGGGCAATCTGTGCGGCCTCCACACATAATTAATTATCTGTAGCCCCAGGGAGGTGGTGGCCCCCGGGGCAGGGGGGAGACTGTGCGGCCTCCACACATAATTTATTATTTATAGCTCCAGTGAAGTGGTGGTCCCTGGGGCTCAGAGGGTTCTGCAGGAATCCCTCACAATATTAGCATAAGCCCTGAAGTGGTGGTGGTCCCAGGGGGCACTATTAAGCCCTAGGAGGGAGGCCTTGTGTGCCCCTCATTATTTAAACCATAAGCCTGCATGACCACGGGACCTGGCCCATTTGGGAACTACAATTATAACAAGTGCGGGAGCCTGCTCTGTTTTTTTTGCCCTGGCCGGGTCCCATGGGGACCCCTGGACCAACACAAGGGTGTTAGGGTAACAGATCACTGCCCCCTTTTCTTTCTTTTCCTTTTTTCCTGGGAGTCGGCTGAAAAAAAGATAAGGGGGCAGGGTATATATACTCTAACACCCTAGACTTTGTCCAGGGGTCCCCTGGGACAGACCAAAGACTTAAAAGCCTTTAATTATAAATCACTGAGAAATCCGTGGTTGGATCCACGGATTTCTCTGTGATTTTTTTTTTTTAAATGCGGTGTCCTGCATTGTAAATGCTTTGGCCCCTAGTGAGCCAGGTCCCGGGCATTGAGGGGAAAAATAAAGGAGGTGGGTGCACGGGGGCCCCCTCCTAAAGTTTTTAGACCTACCTTATTCTGAATAAATATGCCAGGGTCCCCCCGTGCCCCAGGGACCACCACCCTCCGAGGGGCTTATTAAAAAAATTATAAAATGGAGGGGTCCTGCGTAGCCCCCGAGCCCTGGCGATCACCACCTCCCTGGAATAATTTAATTAAATTATAATGAGGGGCCTCAGGGACCACCATCTTATCAGGCTACAAAATGGTTTTAGGACAGGGCCTATGCGAACCCCCTGGCCCGGGGGACCACTACCTCCCTGGGGCCAAATTGAAGAAGGAGTCATACATGACCCTGGGAATTACCACCCTCCAGGGCCAGCTCCTGCTACCTTCCGAGGTGGCCAACCTCGAGAGGTAGCTGGCTGCTTTTGTTTGGCAGCAGCTGCCAGCAAATACTCCGCTTCGAGCAAGTGGGCGCTATCAAATTGCTCCAGCTTGCTGAAAGCAGAGGTTTCATCTGCTGTCATGCAAGCAGGGAAAGAGATGAAAACATTGCACCCACATGCAGGGTGCTGCTATTTAAAGCAGCTCCCTGAGTGCGGAAGGAATGCTTGCTCCCCTAGGAGATGGGAGCCAGTGGAACCGCTGGGGCCTTGAGGCTCCCCCGCAGTCCCTCTAGGTTGTCATGGGTGCCCTGGGCACCACTGCATATATTGCAGGGCCCTGGGGGTGGGATGCCTGGATCTGAACTCAATCGAGGGAAAGGGGCCACATGGCTCCACTCCCTTTGTGGAAAAAAGTATTTGGCTCGGGGAGGTGGTGGTCCCCGGGCCCAGGGGGGAGGGTCCTTATGGCCCCCTATAAATATTTTTTTAAGTTGCCCGGGGAGGTGGTGGTTACCCAGGCTCAGGGAGGGCATCGGCAAAGTCTCCCATATATTTTTTTTAATGTCCTGGGGACGTTGTGGTCCCAGTACCTCAGGGGGTCTGTGTGCCCCCCCACTAAGTTTTTTATTATGTAGCCCCAGGGAGGTAGTTGTCCTCGGGCCCTGGGAGTCTGTGCAGCCCCCCCCCCATATATTTTATAATGTTGTACTGAGGAGGTGGTGGTCCCCGGGACCCAGGTGTGGTCTGTGCGGCCCCCCTAAAAAAAAAATTTATGTAGCCCCTGGAGGTGGTGGTCCCGGGTCCCAGCGGGCCAAATGCAACCCTCCTAAATATATATATATTTAATGTTACCCTCTTAAGCTCCAAACCCCTTCAGATGTGCATGGCGTGGGATTTGGAGCTCAAAGGGGGTTTACCGCAAGGTCTGGCAGCAGGGCAGGCCTTGTGGACAACCCCTACCATGCAGAGCCAAAGGGCACGGGGTTGGGTGGTTATACCATAGAAATTCACTGAAAAAAAACAAAACAAAGGTTACAGGGACCTTATAGTAAGGAAGTAGAAAAGAAAAAAAAACATAGAAATTCAATCAAAAAGCCAAAGGTTACAGGGTCTTTATAGTTAGGCTCACACTGTAAACGTACAAAACCATAGAAATTCACCTGTTATAGTTAAAGTTATTTCAAGTAACTGTAACTCATGCCCTAAGGTAATTATAACTCATAGCCTCATCATGTACTGCTAAATACCCCAGATATTACGGCACTCATGGAATCCTTAATAATATAATTGATAATATCACTATAACATTTGCAGTAAAATTATTGTTGCGATAACTGTGCATGGCGGGGCGCAAGTTCCAAGGTTCCAGAAGTTCAGAGTTGCTCCTTGGGAGTTGGGACTACAATTCCCAGAATGCACTTGGTCAGAATCCTCAAAAGGCCACTGCACACTGTTCAGCGCTTCTTGCAGGACTTGTTGCAGGGGACTATTGGTACCTTTGTTGTTCCTTTTGCTTATAGGGAGCCCCCTCCTGGCTCCTCAGACGTAAGGTAGAATCCTTTTTGTGGTGAAGCCCAGAGTGTGCAGCTGGTGCAGCCCTTGTGTGTTCTGTCCTTCAGGTGCAGACCATGGGTTCAGCAGGGCAGTCTTCCGTCTTCAGACTTTCTTCCAGCAGGGATCTGAGTTGCTGGGCAGCTCTTCCCTATTTATCCATGCTCCTGAGTTGGCAAACAGAGAGGCACCCCTGACCAATGGGGTGCAGGGTGCCACCCTCAGGGGTGATCACTTTCTGTGAAAACTCAATCCCTGAAAGCAGCATTCTTTAAAAATCCAAGATGGAGAAAATCTCTCTTGGGGGGTTAGATCTGGCTGGGTCCACCCCCTAGTGTGGTTAAGGTTCCCTAAAACACCCCTTTTAGCCCCTCTCTAGGTGGCTTTCCCTCCTTTGAAGCCAGTTCCCCCCCCCTTCCTGCTCTGCCATCTGCTACAGCAATTCTCCTCCCACCAGATGCTTCCTTTGTTTCAGTACAGACCAAATCACACCTCATTAAGGTAGCTTGGCTCAGGCTGCCAGAGGCTGACCAATCAGGAAAGGGCACTTCAGGGCCAATTTTGGTAGCTTTCAGAAAGAGCTGGAAAACTCTTTCCCTGTAATAGTTATAATACATCTAACATTGGCAAAGTGTTGGATTTATTCTAACTACTCATGTGATATCAAACTTGACTTATTTAGCTCTTTCCTATTGAAAATGGATCTGATACACTAGAATGGGGGAGCACAAATTTGGAAGTTGTTCCCTCACCAGGGCTTATAAAACATTTTTTATAATCTCCCTGTTTATATTTACACTGCACCCAACCCTTGGGGCACCTAGGGCAGGATTTAGGGGTGACTTATATGTAAAGATAGGGTTGTTTGAGACTTCAGAAGTACTTTTAATCCTAATGTTGAATTGTGGGGTCAATTTTAATTAAAAAACAGTCAGTAAGGCAGATCTGCCTATAAAATGACACCAGACACGACAGTAGTACACCCATGGGTGCCCTATCTCCACTGTGGTCCTTAAACCTACATGCCTTACCATGTACTAGGGACTTACAGGTAGGTTGTCAGAGTCAATTATAATTATGTCTAATCTGCATATAGTTTTTAGACAGAGCACTGGCCCTGGGACGGGATAGTAGTGCCCAGGGCACAGGCAGAGTCAGTAACCATCAGTATCAGTAGAAAAAATGGGGTTGATCAGGGCCAAAAGTATTACTTTCTCACAGCTATCATACATACAACCCCAATAGGTAAAGCAAGGTTGTGTTATGTGCAACATTGACCCTATACCATACACTTCATGGGTAGCTGATTCTATATTGGCTAAGAACCACAGGTGAAAATGTAACCTATCCTGCATACAGTGTTCAATCTGCATTCAACTGTTAAAGAAAAAACAGGTTCCTCCAGATACTCAAGCTCTGTTACATAACTAATGCCGTATTGCAGACAGTCTTTACCTGTATCAAACCCCTGACAGTCACTGAACGTACACTGAAAAATGAAGTGGATATGAGTAGAAAAAGTGGGTACTCTATGGCGAGAGAATACTCTGTACCACACTGCTTGTAGACAGTGAACACTCATGAGAAATTTATCACAGAATATTCAAAGTATCTGCTAAAAGCAATGTACACTCTATGCAAAACTTGTCCAAAGCGCAACTGTTCACTTAAAATAACCAAGGTCTGAGGGTGCTAAAAGTCATATTACCTGCAGCCTTCATACTGTGGTGAAAACTTTACAGATAACCCATCTTCTGAAGCAAAACAAGCATATATACATATACGTTAGTACCCGGTGGACACAGTTTTCTATGTTATATAGAAATTGTCATGCTGAGATGATTCTGTCTGATAACTCAAGGCTGCTTACAATACTTAATGTTCTATGAACAATCTTTGCACTTTTAGAAACTTTTTCTGCAGAGTCAAAAAACGTATGTGGAACATAAGTCATCAGTCGTTACCTGGGTAACCTTTAACACAAAGATTTATAACATGTTCAATACCTCTACACACCTAAGATGCATTTGGAGCACATGCGTTTTGTAAACACACCCATAAGCTGGACACAAGGAGTACAAAATTAGGTAGGAAAATAATATGGTAGTTATCTGACACTATGTAAACTATGAAAAAGAGTCTCACAATCAAGCATTTTTAAACAAGCAAGAGCTTTCTTTACATGTTGCAGCTGCCAGATGCCTTGGTCTTCTGTTTGATTTTTGTGTCAAGCTTCATTTAGCACAGGAAGGCCTCTTGCGCAGACAGAAAATGCAAACTGACCAGCCGCCTAGGTGCACACCTAACAGGGAACTGTGCTCACAAGTGAGATCTTTGCGATTGAATGTGAACCTCTACAAATAGCATTCCTACCATGGTGGAATGTCTGCTTCCAGAAGTCTCTACATAATTCCTACCCCCATCCCTCCAGCATCCCAAAATGATGGGAACAACTAAACAAAAGTACTTGCATGTGCGTGGTAGCGATAAAAGATGCTAGTGTTTGATAATTGGAAGTTAGTGCATCAGCTGGAGCTTTGGAGACCTACCAGGGGCCAGGGTGAGGGCCTCTTCAGAGGGAGTGGAGGTTTACAGCTGAAAGAGGTGGAGTGCTCTCATGCGCGTGGGGCAGGAAAAGAGAGGAAGGCCGATGGACAGTAACCTCATCAAGAGGCCCCATATGTAGTCAAATCTTTTTTGAGAGTCTTTAAGAATGTCTGTCATTCGCTCCATGGTGAGGCCCTGCCAGAGGAGGCGTGCCACTGCAAGAGTGAGGGGACCTCAGGTTTCCTCCAGGCAGCCACCAGAGCCATCTTAGCCGCTCCTAAGCCCAGCCTGTTTGATGTTTAAGGCAGTGGTCTCCAACCTTTTGACTCCTGAGGATCCCCCACTAAATCACTGCAGGAAGTCGGGGAACCCCAAGCATTTTGTACGATTTAAACTTCAAACATTAAAACCATATTTCGCAAAAAATACACAAGCAAATACACACCAACCAAATACTCAAATTACTAGAGATATAGGGGGTCATTCTGACTCCCGCCGGCCGCGGTAACCGCAGGGCCGGCGGGAGCCGCCGAATGACCGCACCGCGGTCAAATGACCGCGGCGGCCATTCTGAGTTTCCCGCTGGGCTGGCGGGCGACCGCCAGAAGGCCGCCCGCCAGCCCAGCGGGAAACCCCCTTCCATGAGGATGCCGGCTCCGAATGGAGCCGGCGGAGTGGAAGGGGTGCGACGGGTGCAGTTGCACCCGTCGCGATTTTCAGTGTCTGCTTGGCAGACACTGAAAATCTTGGTGGGGCCCTGTTAGGGGGCCCCTGCAGTGCCCATGCCATTGGCATGGGCACTCCAGGGGCCCCACGACACCCGTTACCGCCAGCCTGGTTCTGGCGGTCAAAACCGCCAGAACCAGGCTGTCGGTAAGGGGGTCGGAATCCCCATGGCGGTGCTGCCTGCAGCGCCGCCATGGAGGATTCCCCAGGGCAGCGGGAAACCGGCGGGGCACCGCCGGTTTCCCGTTTCTGACCGCGGCTGTACCGCCGCGGTCAGAATGCCCATGGGAGCACCGCCAGCCTGTTGGCGGTGCTCTCGCGGTCAGAATGACCCCCATAATTATCTTCTATTGAAACAATATGCAAACATTGAAAGCTTTTATTGGGAAGGCTGGCGCTGCATCTCGGCGACTAACTTTTCAATGTTTAGTTTTATTTAGGAAAGCTGAATCCTAAGGTCAGATTTTACTTTTCCCAAGGGATTTCTGTTTTTATTTTTTAGGTACATAAGGCCTGAGGAAGCTTTTTCACACAAATTGTGATGAGGAAAGGAAGTAAAACTATAAAGGCATCTCTCCATAGCCTCTCTGTCACATGTAATTAATTTGTTTTATAGCACCTCTCCTACCAGTGTAGGGTGTCTGAGCACTTTACAGGGGATTTCAAGGTGTAGGAGCCACGTCATCCACACTGACAGGCATAGGGGTCTGGGGTCCCCTGAGATGAAGGAGGCTTGGGATCAAATTGTTATAGCGTTGCAGAGGGAGCATTCAGACCGGGGCAGAGATGCACCCACACAGGCTGATACACATGCGGATTGATGCCCTCGATGGGGTCAAGCCACACGGCACACAATATAAATAGAAGGGGTCCCCATACGAGCTATTCGGGACACTCTGCGCGACTAACATGGCCAGGGAGGATCAGGCATGACCAGGCAGGCTATATAGTCACCACAGGATATAAGCTGATGGGGGAAGGAGGGGACTAGTTACATTTTGTTTGAGCACCACACACTCTCAATGGACACGCGTAGCCTCAATTATCAGGTGCATACCAGTTTTGCTGTTATTAGTGCATCAACTCATCAGGTGACAAGCTAGGCTAGCCTGACCCTCACCCTAGTTAAAGAGATACTAATGATAATGAAACCCTCTGAGGCAGATGGAAAATGTTATATTTGTACAAAGTTGCTAACACCAGTTATCCCATTGGCTCTGTAACGGAGCGAACAACAGTTAACAATATTACTATGCACAATGTACATTCTTGATTTATTCGGCTCGTTAATGTCTGTATGTATCATCACCACCTTGTATCAATAAAATTTGTTTACAAATCCACACTGACAGGCATTTTCTAAGAGTGCTTGGTTTGGAGAAGCACAAACTCAGGATTCAGAACATAACACAGTGGTTAGTGTTGACTTTCATAATAAGAATGTATTTCTACACAAGCAAATCTTATTTATCAGCATGAGGAAAATGAAAGACTGAAAAAAACCATAACTTTCTAATTTGTACCATGCAGTTTGCATGCAGCTTTTTGATGACAGTTTATAGCTCACTGTGCTAGATTACGATTGTAACTTATAAACTGCACAGTGACAAAAGCAGTAACCCACTGTGCTATGCACATAAAATACTGTTCTTTGCATGATACATGTTCTTTGCAGCTTGAATATTAAGCGTCTGCGCCCCTTTAGATGAGTCAAAATGGCTACTAGATAAAACTCCCCATCTCTCTCCAGCAGGTACAGTAATCACCAGAGTTGTGTTGACACTTTTATTTTGGCCTGAAAGTTGCTGGATGTACATGAAACTTTGCAATGCTTTTAAAACTGCTGCACAAAGGAAGTAATAAATATAAAAACACGCACATGTTTCTGTCGAGAGGCCCCAGGTGGAAAAATGCCTTTCTGCTGGCCAAGGCCTGTGGACCCCCTGGAAATGTGTCACGGAGCCCGGTGGCGCAGATCACAGTTTGGGTACCACTGGTGTAAGGGATATGTTGGGCAACCCCAGAAGGACCAAGTCCGGAGTGTGAGACATAGGGTAGCCCAAAATCTCCCTCATCTGTGCCAAGATGTCCGCCCAATAAGGGCGTGTCACGGGGCAATCCCACCAAATAGGTCGAAAATCTCCCAAGAGCCCACAAACCCCTTCCAACACCTACCTATGTCCCTAGAAATATTTTAGGAAGTTTTGCTGGATGTAGGTACCAATCATAAAGTACTTTATAGTGTGCATCCCTTAGACCCATTGATCTGCTGAATCTGGGGATATCATTCCAGAGTTTTTGCCAGTGTTCTGTGGCAACAGGTGTCCCTAAAATCTGGACCCAGAGAGGTATGTGCCTAGGAGTTGTAGTGCTGGCAGAGGAGACCGGGGGTGAATAGAGGAAGGAGATACATCCCCACCCCTGGTCACACACACATTTTTTAATGGGTAGTAGATCCCTGGTGGCCGCCTGCTGCATCACGCAGCTTTTTAGTTGGTTGTAGTGATAAATCTGTGTGGCAGGCTGGTTAAAGTCACAGTAACAGTTGTCTAATGTAAGAATTTCACACTGGTGGAAGAGGCCGGAGATGGTAAGGCAGCCTTCCTTTCGCCAAACCTCAAGGGGTCCAGGGATCAAAGTCAGTGGGAAAGCTTTATTGTAATGTATAGGGGTGTAGGGTGAGGGAAATGTCATCAGGTTGTGTAGACAGGTTGGGTTGCCCCTTCCCAGATTTTCAGTTGTTCTAGTTGGAGTGCTTAAGTAGGCATTGGATGGGCAATTGGACTTAGGTTTCCACAGGACAACCCAAATCATTGTTCTCGTCACCCCCCATTCCGTTATTACTCGTAGTTGTGCCGCTTTGTCGTAAAGAGGAAAATCCAGCCCCCCCCCCTTTAGGAAGGGTCAATAGTTTGTGTTAATCTGGCTCTACTATTTTGCCAGATGAAGGCAGTAAACATGGAGCAAAGAGTAAATAAAATCTTGATCCATGTCAACAGGAAGACCCTGGAAGAGGTATAGGATTTTCGGTAATACTGTCATTTTTATAGAATTGATGCGACCTAACCAAGTCAAATATAGCCGGGCCCATTTCCTAAAGACTTGTTTTAGTTGTCATAGAAGTGGGGGATAATTTGCTTTTTAGTGGTCGGTCACCCTAGGAGTAA
Source organism: Pleurodeles waltl (assembly GCF_031143425.1). Lineage (NCBI taxonomy): Eukaryota > Metazoa > Chordata > Amphibia > Caudata > Salamandridae > Pleurodeles > Pleurodeles waltl. Next base: position 94,446,925 of record NC_090440.1, on the reverse strand, counting down.
TTGTTATGCCTAGATAAATTATTTCCTTCCTGACCAATTGTCAATCTCTCAGAGGGACATGAAGGGTAAGTAAAAACAATTATGGAGATTAACCTTGAAGTCAGCAAAGGGCTCAAATGCTTGGATTTACGCTTGCAAGGCTGACAGTGACTCTTGAGGGAGGACGTCATCAGCAAACATGGATATTTTATGGATTTTGTATCCTAAAGGCAAACCCTGTATGAGACTGTACTCTAGGGGCTCGATGCTGAGGGCAAATAAAAGGTGGGGTGAGGGTATACCCTGCCTGGTGCCCCATTCTAGTGTAAAGTAGTCGGAAGCCGTCCCATTAACTAGCACTCTCGAGCAGGGTGTGCATAGTTGGCCTGGATCATTGCTATGAATTTGTCCACAAAACCAAAGCGACAGAGAGTATGAAAGAGAAAGTTCTAATCCACCTAGTTGTGTGTTTTCTCGGCGTCTAACACCGGTAGCATAGTCGGTATCTGTTTTTGGTTGTTTTTTCCACCAAGTGGATCACCCTTCTTAAATTTTCTTTAATGAAGCCTGATTAATCCAGGTGGATCAATTCTGGCATGATATCTTCCAACGGATTAGCTAGTATTTTAGTGTAGTTTTTTTTGCGTCAAGGTTAAGCAATGCAATCGATTTGTAAGACACACATTTTCTGGGTTCTTTCTCCAGTTTAGGGAAGACAGAAATGAGGGCTTCTCCCTTCGAAGGGGGTCACTGCTTGTGTCTTGGCTATATAGTTAAACAAGGTAGTCAAATGTGGCACTATGTTGGAATTGAATGTCTTGTAAAACTGAACAGTGAACCTGTCAAGTCCTGGGGATTTGTGTATCTAGAGGGAATCTATCGCCATTTGGACCTCTTCATCACTAATGAGTTCTTCTAGAAGTCTGTGCTGATTGGGTGTGATTTTAGGCAGAGTGCCTTCTGCTAGAAAATTCAGTTAATTAGGTGTATATGCGATGTCTAGAGGGTTTTGTAAAGGGTTCCGAATGCTTCATCCTTTCTATCTTCCTTTTGGACCAGTTCCCCATTAGCCCCCTGAATTGGACCTTTATATTCCCTTTCCTGTCGGATCCGAAGCTGTCGAGCTAATTGAGTGCCCTCCTCGTTTCCCCTTTCATATGTAGTATGCTTATAACGTGAATTCCACCCTATTAGTTTGTATGGTGTATATGGTGTTAAGTTTAACCCCAAATAGCTGTCACTTTTCATTGAAGGCTCTGAATGGGGTTGTCTTTATGTACCTGCTTAGTCTGAAGGAGCTCTTTCTCCAATTCTAGTCTCTTGAGTTTTCTGATGCTTGAGAGTGGTCATTAACGAGATACATTTCCCTAATATTACCACCTTAAAGGCGTCCCAGGTCATAGATTTATTAGTGTATCGTGGGTCATTCATCTGAAAGTATTCTCTAATGGACTTATGAATTTCATCTCTGAAGAGTCGATCACGCTTTAGAGGGTTCAAAAAGAACCATCTGTGGAAGGATGGCTTCTGGACTTGCCAGTGATCTGAACCGGGGCATGATCTGAAATTGTTATGGGATGAATGTTGGCAGCTGTGATAGCATGCTGTAAAGCTTGGTTAACAAATATATGGTCAAGTCTGGAATATGTATGATGGGAATGAGAGAAGAACATGTAGTCTCATGTTGGGCGAAGCGATCTCCAAGCATCTAACAGGCCAAGCTTCCTCAGCTCCTGTTTCGTAGATGTTGTAAAAGTGGCTGTGTGTGTTCGATTGGGGTTCGTGCTGTCTAGACTGGGTTCCCAAATGAGATTAAAATTGCCCAGAACCACCATATCCCCCTCGACAAACCCTCCTAGTCGGGAGAGGAAAGAGAAGAGGGAATCCGCTTCGCCCGAGTTTGGGGCATAAATCATGGCTTTTGTACATTTAGAGCCTCTAATGAAGCCCTTAACCCTGAGTATTCTTCCCTCCTTATCAGACTTGAAACCCATAATTAGGAATTTCAGATCAGTGGAAGAGCAAGACTGCCCCATTATGTTTAGCACTTGCCGATGACTTGTAGATCAGTGGGTGAGACTTGTGTTTTAGCCTATGGTCTTCACTATGTTTGAGGTGGGTTTCCTGCAGTGCTACCACATCGAAGCATCAGTCTATTACCTATTTCCACAATTTGTGGCATTTGGCTGGGGAAATGAGGCCCTTAATATTCCAGGAGACAGTGTGCAAAGCCATTGGCACTAAATGTATAGGTGTCATTCTTGAGGTTTGGGATGACAGAGCAACCTATCACAGCTCCAAAGTTTCCACCCCAGTGTTACCAGCCCCAACCTTCTTGATCCTCCTCTCTATCCCTCCCTCCCCCCACCCACTCCGTCACTTGTCCCCACATATGCAACAAAAATAATACTAGAAAACCATAAAAACATGGGAGCCTAAGCTCCCCAGGGTAATAAAAACGAATCTGAAACCACATAAGATCTGGGATCTTTGGTCCATGTCCGCGGCCATGCTCTGCAGGCTTCTTTTGAGTGGCCTAAGTTATTGACGCTTTGCTAATAGAGCCTTCTCTCTCTCAAGTGTGCTTAATGGGGGATGTCGCCAGACAGTTCTCATTTTGACCAGTTCCTTGGCTTCATAGTCACAGCAGACCCCATGCGCATGGAACAGGACAGTTCAAGACATCATGTCCGTGCCTATGTCCAGCAGCGGTCCCCTGGAGACCCTCCCTAGAGTCCACCACAGCAGTGTATTGAGTTCTCACAAAGCTGTTTTATTAGCCATTACGTTATGTCTGCCAGTGTCCACTGATTTTGATCTACATATGATCTGAAGGGTTGTCTCTCATCTCGCCCTCAGCGCTCCTGGGAGCTGCCCTAGGCAGGCCCACTAGGGTCGCTGCACCCTCTAGGTTATGCTAATGGTGCTGTTTATTGTGGTATTCAAAGGCTATGCCAAAGGGGTAAGTCCAGCGGTATTTAGCATATTCCTTGCGCAAATGGTCAGTCAGAGGTTTTAGTTGCAGTCATCTTTCTAGGGTGGCCAGGGTGATGTCCTGAAAAAGGGAGCATGTGGCTCCCTGAAATACAACTGGGTCTTGCTTTTGGGCTGTCTGAAGTATCATCTCCTTAGCCCTGAATGAGTGCAGCTTTGCAAGAATGGCCATAGGGCATTTCCCTTCTCCAGGCATTGGTGGCCCTAACCTGTGGACTCTCTCCAGTCCCATTTTGTGTGATTTTCTCCCTCTAGTTTTGATAACATGCCCACCACAAAGGCTTTCCGGTCCAGTCCCTCTGCTCTTTCCTCCAGACCTCAAATGCGGATGTTGTCCCATCTGGAGCAGTTTTTCAGGTCTTCAGACTTGAGGAGGGCCATTTGCAGTTGTGTTCGCATGAATTCCATCTCTGTCATCAGCAGGGACACTCTCTGCTCCAGATACTGGCATTTTGCTTTGAGATTGAGTGTGCGTGATCCCACTGAGTCAACATCGGCCTGTAATGAGGAAAGTTCAGAGTTGATGTCCGCTCTTACGGTCTCCAGAGAGGAGGTTCATTTTGCTCTTAGCTCCTCCCTGAGTTCCTTCTGAAAGTCACGGCGAGAGACAAAAGGTCATCTTTCATTAAGGTCATGGTCTCGCCAGAGTGTGGAGCTTGCGCCAGTTTTTTGCTGCTGCTTGGGAGAAGTAACTTGACACCCTGTTGGATTATGTCTTCTTTGGTGGCATGTAGGCTTCTGGTAGCGTTGAGCTCCAACTAATCAGCAGGGGCTTAGCTTGGTCAATAAGATTGGGGGGGTGAGCTTCAGATTTCCTAACAATCATGCTGGCATATAGGCCCTCATTCTGACCCTGGCGGTCGGTGATAAAGCGGCGGCCAAGCCGCCAACAGGCCGGCGGTCCAAAACATGCAATTCTGACCCTGGCGGGAACCGCCAACACAGCCCGCCGCATTAACACTCCGACCGCCACGGCGGTACAAACAAACAGCGCGGCGGTCCCCGCCAACTGCCAGGCGGCAGACAATGTACTGCCCACCCTATCACGACCCACCAATCCGCCACCTTTTCCGGGGCGGGAGCACCGCCGATAAAAACACGGCGGAAACAGACTACGAACGGGAAAACGCTCACTTCTACGCACTCCACGCGAGATTCCGGCAGTATGGAACCAGAGTTGCAGGTCATCCCCGCACTCCTATACCTGCTCATATACCAGGAGCACGCCCGGCGGCGCGGAAGACATCGGTGAGTACTGCACCTACGACACAGGGGAGGGAAAAGATTACCGGCACACACCCACCCACCCATACCCACTACAACACACACATCAATGCATTCCCACAGATCACTGTCACAACCCACAAACCCCCCCCTCCGAAATAATGCAAAGACCAAAAGAAGAGATCAGAAACGGGCAGATATATTGAAATATGGACACCAGTAATCCCAATAAATAAATAAACTATGTACAAAATATACACAGCTACCAAATGTAGTCCAACCACTGTCCGTGGACCACAGGGGTCCTGTGCAAAGGGGCAAGGCCCAGTCCCACAACAAGAACTCCACGGAGAGAACACTGCAGGGGCATCAGAAAGAAAATAGGACAGGCACCTCAGGGGGAAGGGAAGGGGGGGCACCTCAGCCACTTGAGTACACGACGCCAGATCCACGAGGGGACTCCATGACCACTGGGCCATCCTGGGGAGTGCAAAGCCACAGTCCATACACTCCATACAGTGGGTGGCCTGCCCACTGGGCCATCCTGGGGAGTGCAAAGCCACAGTCCATACAGTCCATACAGTGGGTGGCCTGCCCACTGGGCCATCCTGGGGAGTGCAAAGCCACAGTCCAAACAGTCCATACAGTGGGTGGCCTGCCCACTGGGCCATCCTGGGGAGTGCAAAGCCACAGTCCATACAGTCCATACAGTGGGTGGCCTGCCCACTGGGCCATCCTGGGGAGTGCAAAGCCACAGTCCAAACAGTCCATACAGTGGGTGGCCTGCCCACTGGGCCATCCTGGGGAGTGCAAAGCCACAGTCCAAACAGTCCATACAGTGGGTGGCCTGCCCACTGGGCCATCCTGGGGAGTGCAAAGCCACAGTCCATACAGTCCATAACAGACCCCACTGCCACTGGAGGAGGCATGTTGGCCAGAGGACATCCTGCAGCCCTGCCCGAGATAGATCCTGCCCTGCCACGTCTGCCAAAGGGCCAGCGGTTCTTGCCTGGAAGGGCCCAGTTCAGCGCCTCATGCCTTGAAGGGCCCAGTTCAGCGGGTCTTGCCTTGAAGGGCCCAGTTCAGCGGTTCTTGAGACGGCGGGGCCCAGCGGAGCGGTGCTTGAGACGGCGGGGCCCAGTTCAGCGGTTCTTGAGACGGCGGGGCCCAGTTCAGCGGTTCTTGAGACGGCGGGGCCCAGCGGAGCGGTGCTCGAGACGGCGGGGCCCAGTTCAGCGGTTCTTGAGACGGCGGGGCCCAGCGGAGCGGTGCTCGAGACGGCGGGGCCCAGTTCAGCGGTTCTTGAGACGGCGGGGCCAGCGGAGCGGTTCTCGAGACGGCGGGGCCCAGTTCAGCGGTTCTTGAGACGGCGGGGCCCAGCGGAGCGGTGCTCGAGACGGCGGGGCCCAGTTCAGCGGTTCTTGAGACGGCGGGGCCCAGTTCAGCGGTTCTTGAGACGGCGGGGCCCAGCGGAGCGGTGCTCGAGACGGCGGGGCCCAGTTCAGCGGTTCTTGAGACGGCGGGGCCCAGTTCAGCGGTTCTTGAGACGGCGGGGCCCAGCGGAGCGGTGCTCGAGACGGCGGGGCCCAGTTCAGCGGTTCTTGAGACGGCGGGGCCCAGTTCAGCGGGCCCAGCGGAGCGGTGCTTGAGACGGCGGCCGGTCTATGGCCAACTGCTCATTGCCTGGTGGTGCCCTCCTGGGCAGCGGGGATGGTGCTCCTTCAATGCCCACCTGGGCTGTGGGTGGTGGGGCCCTCCTGGCCAGCTGGGCTGGGTCCTCCCTGGGCAGCGGCTATGTGGGTGGTGGGCTCTCCCGGGGCAGCTGTGCCGGTTCCTCCCGGGGCAGCGGCTATGGGGGTTGTGGGCTCCTCCTGGGCAGCATGCCTGCTGCCTGACCTCTCCGACTTGCTGCCCTTGCCCTCCTTAGTCGTGAGTCTGTGGCCCTTTCCTCCCTTTGGAGCTGTGGCTGGTGACTGTCTCTGGGTGGTGTCCGGGGGGGATGTAGAAGGCGGGCTCCTGCGGCGCCCCTTCCGCCTTCTGCTCCTCTTCCCAGGGGGTGGGCTGGCTGTCCCCTTGCTGCTGGGCGAAGATCCAGACATGCGGGCTGGCGGGCTCCAATACCCCTGCACCCTTGTCAAGGGGGCTGCAGGGCTGGTGGTGGCTGAGGTGCTCTTCTTACCCCGACGAGAAGGAGGGGGGGGCTCAGGGTCAGGAAAGAAGTTAGCAGTGGCGAGGAAGAGTTTCTTGGGACAATGGAGAGTGGGAGGTACAGTGGGAATGGGAGTGGAGGGAGAGGATGTGGTTGTAGGTGAGTCACGTTTGCTGTCTTTGGGTGCAGGTGCAGGAGGGATAGGCTGTCGTGAGGTGGATGGCTGTTGGGTGGGTGGGTGGCTGCGTTTGTGTGGTGTGGAAGAGGGGGTGACAGACACAGTGGGAGAGGACACAGGGGACGTGTAAATGGCAGTGGGGGTGGTGACTGCACGTGTGCGGACTGGAGTGGAGGGTGTGCTGGTGATGGAAACACTGGCTGATGGTGAGGTGAATGGAGGTGTGAGTGCAGACGTCACAGGGAGGGAGGAGGGAGACGAGGAGGTGGGGGTCACAGAGGTGGTAGTGACTGTTGGCATGTCTGCATCGGAATGTTGCGTGTGTGAATGTCTGCGTGATCTGTGGTGCTTATGTTTGGATGAGCTTCTCTTGGGTGTTGAGGTGTGTGCAGGCTGGTCTGATGGTGTGGGTGGGACAGGCAGAGGAACAGGAGACTGGGAGGAGGGAGTTAGTAGAGGGAGGCAGGAGACAGGGACAATGGCTGCCGTCAGTGCTGAGGCCAGAGCCTGGAACGATCGCTGATGGGCAGCCTGACCCGAATGAATGCCCTCCAGGTACGCATTGCTGCGATGAACCTCCCTCTCCACCCCCTGGATGGCATTCAAAAGGGTAGTCTGCCCAACAATGAGCGTTCGGAGGAGGTCAATGACCTCCTCACTGAGGGCAGCGGGGGTAACAGGGGCAGGGCCTGAGGTGCCTGGGGCGAAGGAGATGCCCGGCTTCCTGGCAGAGCGGGCACGGGGCGAACGCTGAGGGGCTGCTGGGAGGGCGGAGATGTTGCGCTGGGTGGCGGCTGTACCTGTAATGGCGGGGGGCACGGATGGTGCCACCCCCGCAAGGGAGCTCCCTTCCGAGGACGTGTCCGTGTCGCTGCAGGGTCCAGTCGTCCCCGTCGTGGAGCTCCCCTCGCCCTCCGTCTCACTGGTCCAGTCTGACTCTGTGGCATGGCCCTCCTGGGCCATGTGAGATGCAGCTCCCTCCTGCCCCGATGCCACTTCTCCTCCGCCTGATGATGCTGATGCACACAAGCACAGAAAGACAAACAAAAAGGGGGGGGGAGAGAGAAATAAAGGGATATTGAGTACATGGATCTCCGGTACAGTTAGCGGACATGACAGACACAGATGCCCCCTGCACTAAGTTGCGCACTTGTGGTCCGCTACGCATTCCGTGGAACATGCCCTACACGCATAGAGTTGACAACTGCACCCATGGATGACACGACCCAGGGATGGCTGTACTGACAAACTACTGAGGGTGGTGGCTGGGGACACAGGGGCTTACGGGGGTGCCCAGCCTACAGATATCGCCCTGGCCTAGGGGGACCCACAGCCCTCCTCCCCCACCCAGACACCTCCACTGCGCGACAACAGAGTAGATAATGCTTGTACTCACCCCCTTGTGTCTGCTGTGCTGCCCTCACGCGCCCATCCAAATCAGGGTAGGCCACCGCCAGGATCCGGAACATCAGGGGGGTCAGTTGACGGCAGGCACCCCGCCTACGTTGGGAGGCCATCCCCAGCAGAGACTCGGCGGGCTTCTTGGTCCCGCGGCGGATGTCCTCCCACCTCTTGCGGCAGTGGGTGCCCCGTCGATGGTGGACCCCCAGGGTCCGGACTCCCTTGGCGATGGCACGCCAAATCCCGATCTTCTCATGGGCGCGGACCTATGTGACACGTACAGGGAGGGAGAAATACCACGTTCAAGTTTGTCTGCATTTTCCCTGCCAGTGGCCCAACGCCCCCCATCCCCGCCAGGCCCCCCGCCATGCCCCCCGCCAGGCCCAACATGCCCCCCATCCCCGCCATGCCCCCCGTCATGCCCCCCGCCAGGCCCAACATGCCCCCCATCCCCGCCATGCCCCCGCCATGCCCCCCGCCAGGCCCAACATGCCCCCCATCCCCGCCATGCCCCCCGCCATGCCCCCCGCCAGGCCCAACATGCCCCCCATCCCCGCCATGCCCCCCGCCATGCCCCCCGCCAGGCCCAACATGCCCCCCATCCCCGCCAGGCCCCCCGCCATGCCCCCCGCCAGGCCCAACATGCCCCCCATCCCCGCCAGGCCCCCCGCCAGGCCCCCAAGCCAGCCAGTGGCCCCAAATCCAGATTGAATTAAACTCACTTGTTGGTCTGGAGGACCGTAGAGTAGCGCATACTGGGGGAGGACCCCATCCACAAGTTTCTCCAACTCCTCTCCAGTGAAGGCAGGGGCCCTTTCCCCAGGCGCAGCAGCCATTGTCCCTTCCAGACCGAGGTCACAGCAACACTTGCAGTATAGGTCCTCTCCTGTGAAAGTTCAAGTCGCAAGTGGATTAGTAGATAGAAAATGGCGGTCACGTCCGCGGCGGTGCGTACCGCGGCGGTGCGTCCCGCCACCGCCGGCACCCTTCGCCATTGGCTCCTGAAACCCATAGGCTTCAATGTTAACCAATGCGGCTTCGCGCCGCGGTCTTCGCCCGCCGCCCGCCGCGGTGTGCCACGCCAGCGCATTGACCTCACATCCCACTGTCACACTTCACAGGTCAGGCAGCCGCCATTTCCAGGGCCCACATGGCTCTATTTCAACTGCGTCACACAGGCCTAGGCCTTGCATAGCCACTCAGACACGCCATTCACTGCATAGAGAATCGTTTACTGTGCTAGCTGTGAGTACGTACCTGTGGGTTGCTTGACTGTGTGCTCCATGTTGTCCTTCCTAGGCACCGTCCGCTGGGTTTGGCGAGGAGTCGGATGAATCCTCCCGTGTACCGACCGCTGGTGGACCTGTCGACAATGGAAGAACGCCACATTATCCTGACCTACCGTCTTAACCGTGCCACTATACATGAACTGTGTGCCCAGCTGGAGCCCGACCTGATGTCCCCCATCCGCCAACCCACAGGGATTCCCCCTCTGGTGCAGGTCATGTCAGTACTCCATTTCTTGGCAAGTGGGTCATTTCAGACAACAGTGGGAATTGCTTCTGGGATGTCTCAGCCCATGTTTTCGAAGGTGTTATCCAGAGTGTTGTCTGCCCTGATGAAATCCGTGAGGAGCTACATCATTTTCCCTGAGGTGGGCGAATTGGCTACAGTGAAGGGTGATTTCTACGCCCTTGGACATATTCCCAACGTCATTGGTGCCATTGATGGGACCCATGTGGCTTTGGTTCCCCCAAGAGACAGGGAGCAGGTGTACAGGAACAGAAAAAGTTACCATTCAATGAACATCCAGGTGGTGTGTTTGGCTGACCAGTACATCTCGCATGTAAATGCCAAATTCCCAGGGTCAGTGCATGACGCCTACATCCTAAGGAATAGCAGCATCCCTTACGTGATGGAACAGCTAGAGAGACACCGTGTATGGCTAGTGGGGGACTCTGGGTACCCCAACCTGTCGTGGCTACTGACCCCAGTAAGGAATCCCCGGACAAGGGCAGAGGAACGGTACAATGAGGCCCATGGGCGTACTAGGAGGGTGATCGAACGCACCTTTGGCCTCCTGAAGGCCAGGTTTCGGTGCCTGCATATGACAGGTGGATCCCTAATGTACTCACCTAAGAAGGTGTGTCACATCATCGTGGCCTGCTGCATGCTTCACAACCTGGCTTTGCGCCGCCAGGTGCCTTTCCTGCAGGAGGATGGTCGAGACGGTGGTGTTGTGGCAGCTGTGGAACCTGAGGAGAGTGACGAGGAGGAAGACGACGGGGCTGAAACAGACAACAGGGACAGAATCATTGAACAGTACTTCCAATAGGACACAGGTAACAATTCAAAGATAATTTAGTAAATGTGAACTACTCTCCTGCATCTCTGCTGCCTGTCTATTTGCCCCAGTGTATGATGACTGAGTTGTGGCTTTTCCCTCCCTATTTCAGATCTGGGGTCCCCACTACGAGTCCTGTGCTTCGTTTCCCCATGGACTACAGCTTTGTGGCAGCTGTTTGTTGACTTCACCATGTACAAGGACATATTTGCACTGTCATGTCAATTACAATATATTGAAATCACAGCCAGACTCCAGATAGTTTTGTGCAAAATAGGTGTTTATTGAAGTGCTCAAAATGGGATGGGTGGTTTCAAGTGGGTGGGGGCTATGGTGAAGGAATGTCCATGGCAGAGTCCAGAGTAACAGTCACACAGGTGCATTGTCCATAGGCCTGTGGAGAGATGGAGCATGGGCAGTTCAAGGATGGACAGGGTGACAATGTGGGACAGTGGGATGACATCAGGTGGTATCCATTGCTGGCGGGGGTCTTGACATCCTACTCTGTCTTCTTGCGAGATCTCAGGGCCCTCTTGCGGGGTGGTTCTTCTCCTGCAGGAGGTGGGGGTCTGGTGGGCTGCTGCTGTGCGGGGGCCTCCTGTCCACTAGCGCCGGCGGAGGTGGTTGGCTGTTCTTGGTCCAGGCTAGTGGCAGGGGCCCTTGGGTGTTGTTGAGTGTCCGCCCTGGTGTTGACGAGGTCCTGCAGCAGCCCTACCATGGTAACCAGGGTGGAGGTGAGGGCTCTGATGTCCTCCCTGTACCCCCGATAGTGTTCCTCCTGCAGTACCTGGATCTCCTGGAACCGGGCCAGTACCGTCGCCATCGTCTCCTGGGAGCGGTTGTATGCTCCCATGATGGTGGTGAGGACCTCGTGGAGAGTGGGTTCCCTGGGCCCGTCCCCCCCCTGTCGCACAGCTGCCCTCCGAGTTGCCCTGTATCCCTGGGCCTCTGCCCCCTGGCCGGTGTGCCCACTACCACTGCCCCCAGGTCCCTGTTGTTGTTGGGGTGGTGGGTTATCCTGGGTGCCCTGTAGTGGTAGACACACCGCAGATTGACGCGCCCTGGAGACAGAGGCATGGGCCCGCTGGGTGGGAGCTGTGCTGGTGTTCCCAGAGGGGTTTGGGTCTGTAGTGGCCTGGGCCTGTGTGAGGGGAACCGACTGTCCAGAGGTCCCCGATGGTCCGGGCTGGTCATCGGTGTCCAGGTCGACAGAGCTGCTGTCATCGCTGACGGCCTCTTGGGTGGGGGGTGTGGAGAATTCTGGGCCCTCCGCGGCGGTGTGTTGACGGTCGGGTCCTGCAGGGGTATAGAGGTATGGTTATAGTTTCAATGTGTGGCATATGGGTGTATCTGTGGGTTCCCGTGTCCCCAAGTGCTGGCATTCGTGTGTGGGGGCTTTGGTGAGGGTGGCTTGTGGGGGGGATGTGTATATGCATTGGGTATGCTTTGGTGATGGGTGTCCATGCTTAGTGGACGCATGCAGGCCTAGGTTTTGGGATGTGTGGGTTGTGATGGTGAGACATTGGCGGGGAATAGGTGTGCTGGGGGTGGGGGTGAGGATGGTGGTGGGGGTGAGGATGGTGGTGGGGGTGAGGGTGGGGGTGAGGATGGTGGTGGGGGTGAGGATGGTGGTGGGGGTGGGGGTGAGGGTGGGGTTCGAGGATGCGGGTGAGGGTTGGGGTATGATTTGGCATGCAGGTGGGGGGGAAGCAGTAGTGAAGCTTCAACTTACCAGTATCCATTCCTCCGCCGACTCCTACGAGGCCGTCAGGATGCAGGATGTTCAAGACTTCCTCCTCCCATGATGTAAATTGTGGGGGTTGAGGTGGGGGTCCTCCGCCAGTCTTCTGCACGGCGATGTTGTGCCTGGATACCATGGAACGCACCTTCCCCCGTAGGTCGTTCCATCGCTTCCTGATGTCTTCCCGATTTCTGGGGTGCTGTCCCACAGCGTTGACCCTGTCGACAATCCTCTGCCATAGCTCCGTCCTCCGGGCAATGCTGGTGTATTGGACCTGTGTGCCGAACAGCTGGGGCTCTACCCGAACGATTTCCTCCACCATGACCCTGAGTTCTTCGTCTGTGAAGCGGGGTTGTCTTTGGGGTGCCATGGGGTGGTGTGTATGATGTGTGGGGTGGAGTATGTGTATTTAAGTGTGTTGAGTGTGGTGGTGTGTGTTGTTTTGTGTGTGGATAGTGTGTGGGTGATGGTGTGGAGTGGCTGTGGCTGCTAGTTTGTGGATGGTGGTGTCTCGCTCTGGCCTTCTTTCAGAATTTTTTTGCGTAGGGGTTTGTGGGTGATGTGGGTGTGTGTTTTATATTGTATTGTGTGTGTGGGAGTGGTGTGTGTATGTGTATCAGGTGTGTGGGATTCAAATCGTCCAATGTGGCTGAGTTTTGTTCGTTTGTGTGTATTCTGACCGCGGCGGTGTGTCCCGCCAATGGAATACCGCGTTTGAATGACCGCCGCATGGATTCGTGGGTCGTAATGGCATGGGCGTATTTCTGTTGGCGTGGCGGTGGAGGTTTTGTCACCTCCACTTTTCCGCCGACCGCTGGTCTGGCGGTCGGTTGTGGCTGTCGGATTTTCGGAGGTTTGCCTTCTGCGGGTCAGAATGACCGTGGCGGGTTTCCGCGACCGCGGCGGGATTATGGAGGATTTCTGACCGGCGGTAAGTGCATTTTACCGCCGGGGTCAGAATGACCCCCATAATGTTAAAATACTTTATACAACAAGCAGAGCACATGAGAGGGGCTAACGGGGCAGAGGAAATAGAGATGAATACAGATTAGTAGGGGTACTAAGTGAGAGAAAACACTATTTTCTACTTTGTACAATAACCAACATTTTTGAAGACTTTCAAAGCAGAAAGGGAGAGAGCGTGTAATGCGCTTATGTCCGCATGTCTAAAATCCTGGTGAAATCCAACAGACACCACACCATACTCGACTGAATGCCTCCGTACCCAACTATTTTCCAGAAAATACATTTATTAGGGGGGTGTAACACGCCAAACAGCCCCCTGAAGCTATGCCCCTGCTAATCAGGGGGGAAAAAACAGCCTAGAGGACCCTCCAGGAAGCGGAGGAGCATAGGTCAATGCCAATGGGGATGGGGATGGCCAGTCTAGTAGAGCTGGTTAGGCAGGCAGTTGGTAAGTGACAAGCTGGCCTGATGAGCCAGCCCCTCATCCCAGGGATCCACATTCACCTATAGATAGAAGAAGGGGCCATGCTAATCAGAAGGGGATTCAGGTCAGGTCCATCACGCAGCAACCAGAAGCTCATAGAGTGTTTTGGTGCCAAGGTGGGAGGTCTCTGTATGTGGCGTGGTGATCCCGCTACTGGGATAATTCTTGTGGAGAGGTGAAACATAGGCTGCTCATTTCATAAATGGCTTGGGGCCGCTCCCTCCAAAACCTATTGCCAATCATGTCAGGTGCGGCCATCAGACTTCAATCTTCACTTCTGAGGGCCTTTGCTAGATGAGGGTGCAGCAGTCAGTCCTTTGCACAAGATCAGATGGGGTTAAATAGTTTGCGGAGGGCCCAGAAGTGGGATCTGTGAGCGAGCAGTGAGGAGGTGAGATGTGCCCAAAAGCAAGTAGTGGCAGGGGAATTGCTGCTGCCAAGCTTGTAGGGCACCACCGTCAATTAGTTGTGAGCAGCACCTCATCTTGTTGGTCACTCTGAAGTTTGTCTCTGAAGTTTGATCCCTCTTCTGCTGCCATTGTGTGCTGGAGCTGTTGTGAGCCGCCTGCCATATTGAAGACAGGCGACAGCCTGATCGGGGATGCTCGGTGAGATTCAGCGGTCCCAATGCCGCCTCCTGATCATCTCTTGCAGTGTCTCTTGGTCTCAGATGGGCTTCTTGCATTGTGGAGGCCTCTAGAAATGTCCCTCTCTCAGCCGCAGCCACAGGTCCGTCCAGAGAGTCACCATGATACACAGTCTCGATGATACACAATTTTGTTTCAGAAGTGGGCACAGTAACGAGGCTGCTTCGATCGTAGCCACAGAAGAAATCAGGTCAATCAGGCTGGATGAAGGCGGCGGAGCTGCCCTGATCCTCCTCGACCTGTCTGCGGCGTTTGACAAGGTCAACCATGCTTTGCTGGTTGACCGACTACTTAAGCTGGGGATCAACAGTACGACGATATCACTGCTCCATTGTTTTCTTTCAGATCATGCGCAAAATGTGTCATTCAGAGAATTAATATCTGAACCATTCTCCCTACTGTGCGGTGCCCCTCAGGGCACTGCTTTGAGCCCAACCCTATTTAATCTGTATGTCGCGCCCCTTGCCAGCTTAATCAAATCATTTGGGTTTTCATTGGTATCCTATGCTGACAACACCCGGATTGTGGTCTACCTTTCTAACAGCAACCAGACCTCAGGGGAGGCCTTCCGGAACTGTATGTGGGCAGTTAGTAACTGGATGAGCAACAATTGTCTAAATTTAAACTCCTCTAAAACGGAGGTCCTTCTTTTAGGGAACAATGTTTCATTTTGGTCCTCCTCCTGGTGGCCACAAGATCTTGGAGTTCTGCCCACTCCATCTAAGAAGGTAAAATACTTGGGTGTCCTTACGCATGAGAAAATAACCTATGAAAGTCAAGTGAATGTGATCATTTCTTCCTCTTTCCATACATTAAAAATCATAAAGAAGATTGCCCACTTCATCCCTTTTGACTTTCGGAAACAGTTGTCTCAGCACTAGTTATGTCTAGAATAGATTACTGCAATGGCCTTTAGCAGAATTTGCAAAAAAAATCTGCCTCCCGAATGCTTTTCAACATTCCCAAATCTCAATCTGCAGCATTAGCTTCCTGTTAAGCAATGCATTACATTTAAGGCACTGGATTGCCTTTAAAGCTCTTCACAGAATAGGCCCTGTATATCTTCGGGAGAGGTTCAAATGGTATCCACCCATATTTATATTTTGCCGCTAGACATGTCTAGCGCCAAAAAATTGGAGTTAAAGTCATTTTTTGGATGCGTGAACCTACCTTGTGCCAATGAGATGCAAGGTAGGCGTTCCCGCCCAAAAAAGGACTCTAAGGCCCTAGCGCCTTATTTATCATCCCATGTAAAAATGGTGCACGGAAAGGAGGCGGGCCTAAATAATGTCGCTAAGCTTAGCGCCATTATTTAACGTTCGGGTCAGGGCAGTCGTTAGGGGACCTATGGGCCCATTTCCAGGCCACAGGGACACCCCCACCCACACCAGAGGGACAGCGGAGGATGGGGGACCCCTTCCCAGGTAAGTAGAGGTAAGTATTTTGTATTCTTTTTTAAAGTGCCATTGGGGGCCCTGAAATGGGCCCCCCTACATGGCACTGGGTGCAATGGCCATGCCTAGGGGATCCTTGCCCCCTGTGCTGGCCATTGGGGTGGTGGGCATGACTCATGTCTTTTATATGACAAGAGTCATATGGTATGGTAGGTTTTGCAACAAGAAATTACGCTAGGCAGGTTAGAGTCATTTTTATTGACTCTAACCAGCCTAACGTCTTTTTTTGGTGCAAAACCCCCTTCTCCCATACCGCCACCCCCACCCGGCTAATGTCAATTTTTTTGGACGCTAGCCCATCCTTTGCACCGGATTGCACCATTCCATTAATTTGGCACCCGGCTGGCGTCCTGGAATGGCGTAAGCTGGCGCTATACTTTTTGACGCAAAACTGTGTTAGCGCAGTTTTGCATCAAAAAGTATAAATCAGGGCCTCAGTGTCAAGACCCTTCAGACAGTCAAGTGCTCTACAAATTTCATCATCATCATGTTGCCCCCTTGCTGGAGAGGCTGCTAGGGGAACTTGATGTTGCACTTATTTTAAAACTTTCGCCATCTGTAGGTGATCCCCTGGCAATATCTCAGCTTGGACGAGGAATTGAATCGGCTAGCTGATCGATAAGCAGTTGATAAGTGTAGACTTGTACGCGGAGCCTCTGTGGATTATGTCCATGACGGTTGTCCATGCCTCCCCGCCTTAAGAAGGACTTTTAATTACAATTACTAAGACGCCAAATACAAAAAGTTTACCTCTCCCAATAAAAAGTTAACACACATCCATCGACAACACACAACACTCACAATCACTCATTCACGCATGCATCCAGCGCGACTCACACCCGCATGCACGCATCCCAAAACATACACCCACCCCTCATACACACAACACCACCCACCCCCCTCTCCGGTCGGAGAACCCTACTAACCTGCTTGCAGGGCGTCCTCCGGCTGGAGAGGGTCCGCGGCGCTGCTGGCAGCAGCAGCGTCTGCCAGCAGAACACTGCCAGGCCGTATCATTGCTTATGATACGGTCGGCGGTGTTTTGCTGGCGTGGTGGTGCTGCTGTCAGCAGCGCAGCCTTACCGCTGACCGCCGCCATGACCGTCGGCGTTGTTCCGCGGAACCTCTGTGGATTATGTCCATGACGGTTGGCCATGCCTCCCCGCCTTAAGAAGGACTTTTAATTGCAATTACTAAGACACCAAATACAAAAAGTTTACCTGTCCCAATAAAAAGTTAGCACCTGGTAAATGTAATAAGGCAACACAATGTTATCCTCATAGGTGGGCCTCACAGTAGTTAAGGGTTTTTCACTTCTAGGACATATACAACTTAAAAGTACATGTCCAATCTTTGAATTACAATGCATCCTGCACTATGGGCTCCCTAGGGCCTAGCTTGAGGTTGATTTATATGTAATAACAGGAGTGTTTAAAGCTTGGCAAGGGGGTTATATTGCCTAGTCGAATTGGTAATATTAAACTGAATTCAGGATGCAATGACAGACCTGATACATGTTTTAAGGGGTTACATAAGTGAGTAACACAATACATGCTGGAGGCCCACTGCTGGCATTTAATTTACAGGCCGTGGTTATATGGTATACCACTCTACAAGGGACTTATAAGTAAATTAAAAATGCCAATCAGGTGTAAGCCAGTTTTACCAGGTTTAAAGAGGAGAGCACAAGCACTTTAGCTCTGGTTAGGTGTGGTAAAGTGCACAGAGTCCTATGGCCCACAGAATAAATTCAGCAAAAATAGGAGCGGTGAAGTTAAACATTTGGGGTGACCCTGCAAATAGGGCCAAGTCCAACAGGCAGAAAGTAGTATTGTGTACTGCTGCACACAGTGGTATTGTGTAACACTCTGTACAGTATGCATATTACTGTTTCAAAATAGATGCTATATAAAAACACATAAATACAACAACATGATATTTACTAACTAATCAGCTCAAGGTTTATTATGATGTCAGGAGAACTCTACATTGACAATTTATAACTAACAGCATGCAGATAATAAACTTTGCTGGTGTAGTTTTGCATTATCCTGACATATTCCCTGCAGGTAGAAATCCATCTGGATATCAGGCTGCAAGGATTTGTGTGTTTCACTGGGGGCTCCCTTCCATGTTTGACAGTAGGGACACTGAGATTACCTTGAGACACGTAGAATAAATCCTCGGTTCCTTGCTGCCGAAATTTCACCACAGGAAATCCCTGTATCAAAGTGGGCAAAGTACGTGGCTCACTGAAACGGGAAGGACACAACATGCTTGTGGACCAGTGTGGTAGTGATAATAAACTTACTAATGTGCAGAGCCCCTTTTATGCTGCTTTAAAAAAAAAAAAAAAACACTTTCGCTTTTCATAAAAGTTAAAGCGCAATGTTTCGCAACTCTGTGTACCTCTTCATAAAATCATACTGGATTCTTTCCTGTTTTTTTCCTCTATGCGCACACACAAACGTACAGATATTATAGTATTGCAGTGTTGAAATAGTCCCTGGGGAATTCAAGATCCCTTTTTAGCTAAACTATTGAAGTGTTTGACTTGAGTTCACCAATATTCAAATATACTCCAGGAATGTACATGTGATTATATATTTGAATTATTTTAAACACTGATCAAGAATTTCATAGTTTTAATGATGATTATTTATGTGTAACAATATGATGTTTTTAAAGTGCTCTAATCAATGTGCTTCGGAACTGCTAAAACTTTTTATATTTGTAACTCTGATTGAAACTGGAGTAGCACAATTTGGACTCTATCCTTTACACGTAATCATTTACATTTGACACTATCTTGATGGTGAGCCTTAATATTATTAACTTATGAAGATGTTAAAATGTATTAATGTAATGTAGTCACTGAAAGATTGAAGTTTTAAAATGTGCACACTAATGTACATAAAAAAAGTGCATACATATATTTATTTTCACGTTTTACATTTACTCTTTAAGTTGCGTTTATTGAAGTCAATTGTATTCCTCTTCTTCATGTTTATGTTACATCTGAACGTTAACATGTGTATGTATAACCATGTATTCAAAATGCACATCAAATGTTTAGTTAAAGGCAGGCTAACTTACTTGACAAAAGGCCTTAATTTAAAAATATGCTTTGCCTGGATAGTGTGTTCTGTTCCTTTGCAGGTGCATTTCAAGGCTTTGTTAGCTAGTGAAATGGATTTCTATCTTATGTATTGGTTTTGCTGATAATAAGGTCTGAGAAAATAAATCTTGGCAAGATTTAATGAGCAGCGGAATCCTCCTATTTATTGTGTACCAGAAATGTAGGATGTCCAAAGTCGTAGTAACTGCCTCGATCTCTAAGATGAGAAATTCAGGTGGTGCTGTAAATGCAGACGACTGATCGGAAGCTGATTGGTCCTTGGAGGGGAGCAAATTGATAACGTTCATGTTGAAGATTCTGGTGGTCATTACAACCCTGGCGGTCGGTGTTAAAGCGGCGGTAAGACCGCCAACAGGCCGGCGGTAAAAATTTTGCAATTACGACCGTGGCGGAAACCGCCAACAAAGACAGCCACTTGAACACTCCGACCGCCACGGCGGTACAAACAAACAGCGCAGCGGTCACCGCCAACAGACAGGGGGAGGACAATGTACTGCCCACAGTATCACAACAGGCCAATCCGCCACCTTTTACGGGGCGGATTCACTGCGGATAAAAACACGGCGGAAACAGGACTTCGAAGGGAAAACGCTCACCTCTACACACCTCACGAGGAACGAGGACGCCATGGACCCGGAACTCCACATACTCCCTGCGATTGTCCTCCTGCTCCTCTACCAGGAGCACGAACGCCGGTGGCGAAGATCACAGTGAGTACTGCACCTACGACACAGGGGAGGGGGGAGGAAAAAAACAGGGACAAACACACACAACACTCAACACCCCCACCCACTACAACACACACACTAATACAGCATGATACATCACAGTTACACCCCTCAACCCCCCCGGAAGAATGCAAAGACAATAGAAAATTAGTGTAACCATTGTAATATATTAAAAGCAAGTAGGCAAAAATATATATATACACCATATACAAAATATATACCAAGCATAGTAGTCCAGGTAGTGATCCAATTAAGTCTGTGGAACACTGGGCCCACACGGTATGGGCGAGGCCCACACAAGATCCCCAACCATGACAGAGAGAACACTGCAGGGGCATCAGAGAGCAAGCAAACAGGCACCTCAGGGGGAGGGAAAGGGGGGGCACCTCAGCCGCTTGAGTGCATGACGCCAAATCCACGAGAGGGCCACATGCCCACTGTTCAATCCTGGGGAGTGCAAAGCCACAGTCTCTCAAGTCTCTACAGTGGGTGGGTTGCCCACTGTTCAATCCTGGGGAGTGCAAAGCCACAGTCTCTCAAGTCTCTACAGTGGGTGGGTTGCCCACTGTTCAATCCTGGGGAGTGCAAAGCCACAGTCTCTCTCCTGCTAAGGACAGAGGTAGTGGAAGACAGTCTCCACTGGTTCTGGAGGGGGCATGGTGCCCAGAGTGCTTCATCTTGCTAAGGACAGAGGTAGTGGATGACAGTCTCCACTGGTTCTGGAGGGGGCATGGTGCCCAGAGTGCTTCATCCTGCCGGTGACGGAGTCAGTAGCGTCAGTGCCCTTGGCGCTCATGGGCTAGCGGTGCTTGAAACGGCGGTGCCTTGTTCAGCGGTGCTTGAGACGGCGGTGCCCTGTTTAGCTGTGCTTGAGACGGCGGTGCCCTGTTCAGCAGTGCTTGAGACGGCGGCCTCCTTTGCAGTGACTCAGCTGCTGGCGGTCCTTCATGGCCCAGCAGGGCTTTTGCTGGCGGTCCTCTCTGTCCCAGAGGGGCTTTTGCTGGCGGTCCTTCATGGCCCAGCGGGGCTGGTGCTGGCGGTGGCCTCCTGGGCAGCTGGGCATGTGCTGGCGGTGGCCTCCTGGGCAGCTGAGCTTGTGCTGGCGGTGGTCTCCTGGGCAGCTGGGCTTGTGCTGGCCTCCTGGGCAGCTGGGTTGATGGCGGTCTTCTCCGCCGTGCTGCTCCTCCCAGACTTGCTGACTTTCTTGTGCCCCTTCCCCACCTTGGGAGGTGTCGCAGCTGACTCCACACTCCCACCTGTACCCCTGGGAGCGGCTTTGGTGGCTGGAGTCTTCCCCCTCTCCTGCCGGGCACTGGCCAACTTCTGATGCTTCACAGGTGGGGGACTGTCTGTGCTGTTGCTCCGTGCCACACTGGCTGCCCTGGTGGCCGGTGCACTCCAGATTCCGGTGACTACAGGCACCACTGGTCCCGGAGATGTTGTGGCTGAGGTGCTAGTTTGGGCCCTTGGAGACGGACGGGGTGGGGGAGGTGTGGGAAAGAGGTCAAGGTTGGACAGGAAAAGTTTTTTGGACACACTGGGACGGGTAGCTGGAGGGGGTTTGGGAGTGGAGGAAGAGGTTGTGGTTGTAGGAGGTGTCCGTTTTGGGTGAAGGTGCATGCGCTGGAGGCTGTCGTGAGGTGGATGGCTGTTGGGTGTGTGTGTGCCTGCATTTGTGTATCTTGGGAGGGGGCGTCACAGACACACTGGGAGAGGACACAGGGGACGAGTGAATGGTAGTGGGGGTGGTGACTGCACGTGAGCGGGGTGTGGTGGTGGGTGTGCTGGTGATGGTAGTAGTGGCTGTAGAGGTAGTGCATGCAGGTGTGAGTGTAGACGAGACAGGGAGGGAGGAGGGAGACGAGGAGGAGGGGGACACAGTGGAGGCAGTGGATGTTGGTGTGTCTGCATGTGTGTGATGCTTGCTTGAGTGCCTGTGGGATGTGTGGTGCTTATGTTTGCCAGAGCTGCCCTTGTGCGTTGAGGTGTGTGCATGCTGGTCTGTAGGTGTGTTTGGGATAGGCTGAGATACAGGGGATTGGGTCTGCGTGGAGGAAGTTGGAGGGGGGAGGCTAGACACAGGGACAATGACTGCCATCAGTGCATGAGGCCAGAGTCTGAAATGCTCGCTGAAGGGCCGCCTGACCAGAATGAATGCCCTCCAGGAATGCATTGGTTTGTTGCAACTGCCTTTCTACACCCTGGATGGCATTCAAAATGGTAGACTGCCCAACAGTGAGGGACCTGAGAAGGTCAATGGCCTCCTCACTGAGGGCAGCAGGGGTGACTGGGCCAGGGCCTGAGGTGCCTGGGGCGAAGGTGATGCCCACCCTCCCGGGTGAGTGGGCACGGGGCAAAGGCTGAGGGGCTGCTGGGAGGGCGGTGCTGGGAGAGGGGGTGGCGGCTGTACCAGTAGATGGGGGCGGCACAGATGTTGCCGCCACCACAAGGGAGCTCCCATCAGAGGACGAGTCCGTGTCACTGGTCTCAGCTCCTGTCCCTGCCGTGGTGCTCCCCTCACCCTCCGTCCCACTGGTGAAGTCCGATTCCGTAGTGTGGCCCTCCATGGCCATGTGGGATGCAGCCCCCTCGTGCTCCGGTGCCACTGCTCCTCCACCTGATGATGCTAATGCACACAAGAACAGGGAAACCACAAAAAGGGGGGGGGGGACGACAGAAGAAAGACATGTTGAGTGCATGCATTACCGCTACCGTTGGCGGACACGACAGACACACAAGCCCCCTGCACTACGCCGCGCTCTTGGGCTCCACTGTTCAATTCCTGGGAAATGGCCTACTAGGCTATGGGCGACATCTGCACACATGGATGACACAGGGGCATGACTAGGTGTACTTGGCACTCTACAGAGGTGGGGTGGGGTGCCACATGGCCTGCCTTACGGAGGGACCTTGCCTACGGAACTCGCCCTGGCCTAGGGAAACCCACAGCCCACCACCCCCACCCAGACCCCTCCACTGCGCGCAAAATCAGCAGAATGAGAGTGTACTCACCCCCTTGTGGCTGCTGTGATGCCCTCAAGTGGCCATCCAACTCCGGGTACGCCACCGCCAGGATCCTGAACATCAGGGGGGTCATGGTGCGACAGACACCCCTCCCACGTTGGGAGGCCTTCCCCAGCTGAGCCTGCGCCATCTTCTTGCTCCAGCGGCGAATGTCCTCCCATCTTTTCCGGCCGTGGGTGCTCCGTCTGTGGTAGACCCCCAGGGTCCGGACGTCCTTGGCGATGGCACGCCAAATATGTTTTTTCTGGTGGGCGCTGACCTACATGATTTGTACAGGGGGAAGAGAAAGTTATTACCAACTGCACCGTCAAAGTGATTGGCCCCCATCCCTACCCTTGCCATGTGGCACATGCACTCACCATCGTTTCATGCACGCCACACTCTCCCCCCTTCTTTCTTACATCCACCCCTCTCCACACAGGCATAGCCCATACAGCATGCTCCCAGTGTACTTACCTGTTTGTCTGGAGGACCGTACAGTAGCGTGTACTGGGGGAGGACCCCGTCCACGAGTTTCTCCAACTCCTCCGATGTGAAGGCTGGGGCGCTTTCCCCAGACACTCGAGCCATTGTCTCTTCCAGACCGAGGTCACAGCAGCACTTGCAGTGTAGGTCCTCTCCTGCCGAAGATCAGGTATCGAGTGATTGAACAGATAGAAAATGGTGGTCACGTCCGCGGCGGTGCATACCGTCACCGCCGGCGTACATCGTCATTGGCTCCTGGGACCCATAGGGTCCAATGTTAACCAATGCAGCATTGCGCCGCGGTCTTTGACCGCCTACCGCGACGGTGTACAATGCCAGCGCAGTTACCTTACATCCCATTGTCCCACAACACAGGTCAGGCAGCCGCCATTTCAGAGGCCCACATGCCTACAATTTCAACTGCGTCACACATACCTAGGCCTAGACTCAACACACATACAGGCCACTTTTTAGATTATGAATGGTGTTCTGTGTAAGCTGTGGGTACGTACCTCTGAGTTGTTTGACTCTGTGCTCGCTGTTGTCCTTCATAGGCACCGTCCGCTGGGACATGTGAGGAGATGGCGGCCTCCTCCGGTGTACCGACCATTGGTGGACCTGTCAACAATGGAGGAAAGACATGTGATTATCACATACAGGCTTGACCGTGCCACAATCCAGGAACTGAGTACCCAGTTGGAGCCAGACCTGATGTCAGCTATCCGCCATCCCACAGGAATCCCCCCTCAAGTGCAGGTGCTGTCAGTATTCCATTTCCTTGAAAGTGGGTCATTTCAAACAACAGTGGCCATAGCATCAGGGATGTCCCAGCCTATGTTTTCCAACGTGTTGTCCAGAGTGTTGTCTGCCCTGCTGAAACACATGCGGAGCTACATCGTTTTCCTTCAGGTGGAGGATTTGCCTACAGTGAAAGGTGATTTCTATGCCCTGGGACATATCCCCAGCATCATAGGTGCCATTGATGGGACCCATGTGGCCTTGGTGTCCCCCCCACAGGAGTGAACAGGTGTACAGAAACCGGAAGAGTTATCATTCGATGAATGTACAGATTGTATGTTTGGCAGACCAGTACATCTCCCATGTGAATGCCATGTTCCCTGGCTCAGTGCATGACGCCTACATCCTGCGGAATACCAGCATCCCTTATGTGATGGGGCAACTCCAGAGGCACTGTGTGTGGCTAATAGGTGAGCACCTGGAAGCTAGTCAGTGGGAATGGTTGTGTGGGTCTGGGGATATCCCTACAGGTTAGTGTGTGTCTAACAGTTGTCCCTCGCCATTTGCAGGTGACTCTGGTTACCCCAACCTGTCATAGCTAGTGACCCCAGTGAGAAATCCCAGGACAAGGGCAGAGGAACGCTACAATGAGGCCCATGGGTGATCGAGCGGACCTTCGGCCTCCTGAAGGCCAGGTTCAGGTGCCTCCATATGACAGGTGGATCTCTATTCTACTCACCAAAGAAGGTGTGCCAGATCATCGTGGCCTGCTGTATGCTTCACAACTTGGCTTTGCGATGACAGGTGCCTTTTCTGCAGGAGGATGGTCCAGATGGCGGTGTTGTTGCAGCTGTGGAGCCTGTGGACAGTGAAGACGAGGAAGCAGAGGAAGAAGACATGGACAACAGCGACTCAGTGATCCAGCAATATTTCCAGTGGCACACAGGTAAGAATACAGACCTGCCTACTACATGTACTTAACCACTACTGCCTCTCTACTGTCTGTCGTTTTCACCCAGTGTATGGTCACTGAGTTGTCACTTTCCCTTACGATTTCACAGATGTGGGTCCCACTGTGTGACATCAGCTTTTATTCCTCATGGACTAGAGCTGTGTGACATAGGTATGTTGACATTACCAATGAAAAAGCTTTTTGACACAGTTTTTGCTAATACAGCATTCCGAAATCACAGACAGACTCCAGACTGTTTTGCGCTTTAAGGGTGTTTATTTAAGTGCTCAATATTGGAGGGGGTAGTAAAATGGTGAGGGTTGATGGTGGAGGAATGTCCATGGCAGAGTCCAGTCTATTAGTCTCACAGGGGCATTGCCCATATGGGCATAGGAAGTGGAGCTGGGGCAGTTTAAGGATGGACAGGGTGACAAAGTGGGACAGTAGGATGACAATCAGGGTGGTCTCATTTCTTGGTGGGGGTCTTGGCATCGTTCTCTGTCTTGTTCCTGGATCTCAGGGACCGTTTGCGAGGTGGTTCTCCCTCTGCGGGGGGTGGGGTGCTGGTGTGGTGGTCCTGTGGCGGGGCGTCATGTCCACTAGCGCCAGCGGAGGTGGTGGGCAGTTCATCGTCCAGGATAGTGTCAGGGGCCCCTTGTAGTGCCACAGTGTCCCTCCTGGTGTTCACGAGTTCCTTCAGCACCCCTACGATGGTGCCCAGGGTGGAGTTGATGGTTCTGAGTTCCTCCCTGAAGCCCATTTACTGTTCCTCCTGCAGGCACTGGGTCTCCTGAAACTTGGCCAGTACCATTGCCATCGTCTCCTGGGAGTGGTGGTAGGCTCCCATGATGGAGGAGAGGGCCTCGTGGAGAGTGGGTTCCCTGAGCCTGTCTGCCCCCTGTCGCACAGCAGCCCTCCCAGTTCCCCTGTGTTCCTGGGTCCCCGTCCCCTTGACCGTGTGCCCACTACCACTGTCCCCAGGTCCCTGTTGTTGTTGGGGTGGTGGGTTAGCCTCGGTTCCCTGTAGTGGTGGACACACAGCTGATTGACGTGTCCTGGGGACGGAGGTATGGGCCCGCTGGGTGGGTGCTGTGCTGGTGTTTCCAGAGGGGGGAAGCTCTGTAGTGGCCTGTGACTGTGTCAGGGGAACCGACTTTCCCGAGGTCCCCGATGGGCCGGGCTGGTCATCTAGATCCAGTTGGACAGAGCTGCTGTCATCACTGTGGGCCTCTTCTGTTGGTGGTGTGGACCCTCCTGTCCGGTGATGTTGGGTAGGGGTCCTGCAGGGGTATAAAAGGATGGTTATTACATCTGTGTGTGTCATGGTGTGCAATGGGTGGGTGACCGTGTACCCCAATGCTTGCATTCCTGTGTGGGACCTCGTGTGATGATGGTTTAGGGGGGTGTATGGGTATGTGCAGTGGGCATGCTTTGGTGATGGGTGTCCATGCTTTGTTGTTGCATGCAGGGCTTGGTGTTAGGATGTGTGGTTTGCGATGTTGCGACATTTGTGAGGAGTTAGAGTGATGGGGGTGAGGGTGAGGGTGGGGGTATGTGCTGGCATGCAGGTAGGGTGGGGGATGTAATAGTTAAGATTTGACTTACCAGAGTCCATTCCTCCACCTACTCCTGCGAGGCCCTCAGGATGCAGAATCGCCAAGACCTGCTCCTCCCATGTTGTTAGTTGTGGGGGAGGCGGTAGGGGTCCGCCGCCAGTCCTCTGAACCGCCAGGTGGTGTCTTGAGACCACGGAACGCACCTTCCCCCATAGGTCGTTCCACCTCTTCCTGATGTCATCCCGATTTCCTGGGTGCTGTCCCACTGCGTTGACCCTGTCCACTATTCTTTGCCATAGCTCCATCTTCCTTGCAATGGAGGTGTGCTGCACCTGTGATCTGAATAGCTGTGGCTCTACCCGGACGATTTCCTCCACCATGACCCTGAGCTCCTCCTCCGAGAACCTGGGGTGTCTTTGCCGTGCCATGGGGTGGTGTAAGTGATGTGTGGGGTGGTGTGTGGGGTGATAAGTGTTCTGATATGTAGCGGTGTGTAGTGTGCAGTGCGTGGAAGTTATGTGGGTGATGGTGTTGTGTGCCTGTGGATGCTAGTGTTGTTGATGGTGGTGTCTCTCTCTGACCTTCATTTGTGATTTGTTGTCGTAATGGTTTGTGGGTGATGTGGGTGTGTGTTTTATATTGTATTGGGTGTGTGGGAGTGGTGTGTGTATGTGTATCAGGTCTGTGTATTTTGAATTGTCCAATGTGGATGTGTTTTGTAAATGTGTGTGTATTTTGAGCTCGGCGCCAATGGAATACCGCGTTTGAAAGACCGCCGCGTGGATTCGTGTGTCGTGATAGTGTGGGTGTATTTCTGTTGGTGTGACGGTGGAGGTTTTGTTTTCGCCAGTTTATCACTGACCTTTGGTGTGGCGGACTTGTGTGGGTGTCTGATTTTTGGAGGATTCCGAGCTGTGGGTCATAATAGCTGTGGCGGATTTCCGCGGCCGCGGCGGTGTGTTGGTGGTCTTCTGCACATCTGTAAGCGGCTTTTACCGCCAATGTTGTAATGACCGCCTCTGTTTGTTTTAATTAATGTGTATGCTGTTAGAAGTTAAGACAGACTTCCCTTAGACTTCGAGGGGTACAGACCTCTCTGCTTCCCTTTATCCTTCTATGTGTGAAGCTTCAAGCTAAACACTTATTCCTTTTCTTTGCAGGACTTCTACTGAAGCCTTTGCTATGCTTACACCTTCTTTCATTTCCGAATTCCCTTAAGATTCCATTCCAAAAATCCTTATTCTGACTAGATGATCTTAGAATCATTTCATGTTTAGAAGAGAGAGTATGGGTTTCTTTATGGAACACCTATTTCTAATTCCCTTTTTCTGTGTTGCTGTGGTTTGGTTTGTATTGCTTTGTATCTCAGTTTGATTATACTGAACCAATTGCGATATTTCAGCTTGCCAATGGTAATCCTGTCCCTTTTCAATATTTTCATGACTTGCATATATATTGGATTGATTACGGATTTGAAATAAATTACTTTACTTTAGTTTTTGATTCTTGGTCCCTTTTGTGTGGCCAAATGGGCTTCACAGAAATCTAAATTGTTTGATATTGTTGATTCCCTCGCTGTATCTGTCAACGAAAAAAGCTCTGTCCAGTGAGAGATTGTATAACATGCTCCATGCGTGCTTGCAAATCCTATGATGGATTTTTGTTTTTCATTAAACAAATATATATTTTGTGTTTTATGTAGCACTTGCAACGACAGAATTAGTCATTTTGTAGCACTGTAGGTAGAATAGTTGTTCAGTTAAATCCATTTTATCCCTTTCATAAAATGATTAAATGAAGTGATGTTCCTTCTGGGATTAGTGCCAGTGTTCTGCTGGTTACACATAGATCCCTGCAACAGGCACTACAGTATATAGACACAAATACCGATTTACCTACTTATGGAATTACAAGTGAATTAAGCACAGTGATACTTATCATGTTCTTCATGTAACCTAAAATCAGGATTCAACATTGCTTTTACTTACTTTGTTTTTGCTTTATTTGAATTTGTTGTAATGGTTTTAACTAACTTTTTTAATATAGTTTTTATTGTATTATTCATCATAACACAGCAAACCAGTACCAGATATCTGCATTGCCAGTAGTTAAAAAAAACAGATAGTTACAGATAGTATGACAGCGCACAAAAAATGGGAAAGATCTTTAATAACCTCCCTCTGCATCTCAGTCATATTGATATTATCATGCTGTAATCATTTGCTGCAATAGCTATCCTTGTATTCCCAGAACACTAAACAAGTCGCCTGTGATTAGTCCCCCCATCCTCTAGGTTCCATGGCCTCAGGCAATAGCATGGGGCAGTACTTTCCCAGTTCATGAAGCATCAGAGCCAAGGCAATGATGGCCCAGTATCTGACGCACCATAACATTGTATGTGTATGTAAAGCATATCACAAGGGTCAGTGCTTCTACAGTAACCAAACAGTTTCCTACAAATCAAGTTGGACTGTGTATCCGGTCAACATAAATGTTAGAGTATAGGGACTTGGTCCGCTTATACCACCAAGAAATGTAGACAAGGCTCCTAGCTAGCTTACAGTGCCCCATCTGAACACCCTAAACACCGCAGGGTACCAGATGGGTTTTGCAGTCTCGAACATGACTACTCAGATTCCCAAGGAAATCATGGAATGGAAACAGTTCTAACCTTTCTTACCCAAGATGAGACATAAAATAGATGCGAAAATGCCTTTTAGAGCATTTAGTGCAACAGCCTTATTCTTGCATAAAAACATGAGCTGCGATTATTAGGCAAACTAGACAAAGTATGGTAACCATCATTACAAAAATGATGAAAAAGATAAAACAGTTCAACCACGGTAATAAAACTGTTTTGGTATACTCCTATCTGCTACTACCTACGCTATCGAGAGGATAGTGGGAGCACCCTCTGCCAGATCAGTGCTGATCATACCTGGTTAAGATCGCCAGGAAGCCAATTCGGTGTAGTGCAGACCACCAAATAATGACTATGGCGATGATCCCTCCCATAGACAGCCAATGTACCACCCCAACCGCCAGTGCGGTACAACCACTGAACACGGCGGTAGCAATCTCTAAGCGGGCGGAAGACAAGGATCCGCCCACCATATAATGACATAGCACACCGCCAGGATTTCCGGGGCAGTAGCAACGCCACAAAAAGCCTGGGGGAAACACATCATATAAAAGGAGACACTCACCTCCAGGGACACAGAGGAGTCCACGGCCGCCATGGAACTATAACTGGAAGTCTTTCCGATGCTGTACCACGCCATGGCTGTCCTGGAGCACCAACGGCGACGAAGACGACGACAGTGAGTACAGCAGCCGAGCACATAAGGGGAGGAAGCGAGGGAAGGGAGAGTGACACACACACACAGCACACACACACCATACACACACACACCACACACCCAGAACCATCTACAGAGTAAATCAACAGTAAAAGGACCCAGGAGCAAAGAAAGCCAGGACACATACCTCTGTTCCAACCACGCTAATCCAGTAGGATGAAGAGCCCAAATCTAAACAAATTCAGAATTGCATATATACATGCAGGGCCATTGGCCAGTTCAAAGTCTGAAAATGCCCTCAGGGCAAAGTCCAAGCCCCAACTTGACTCCTGACAATATCGGGACTTCACTGTTCATGTTGTAAATGGGCAGGCACCTCAGGGGCTGTGAGGGTAGCTTCTTTTTGGGAGGGGGTCCTTGGGTTTGGGTTTGGGAGGGGGTGGGTCTTTACTCTTCCGTTTTGGTGGCGGAGGAGTGGGCTTGGTGCGGGGGGCTGGAGTCCCACTCATAGTGGCAGCTGAAGTCTTAGGGGGTGGAACAGGGCTAGATTTGGTGCTGGTGGTACTGGGTGGGGGGTCCTTTCTCTTACGGGCAGGATGGGCGTGAGGGGGAGGGAAGAGGTCAAGGCGAGAAAGGAAAAGCTTCTTAGGATCATTGGGGCGGGCTGCGGGAGGAGGTATGGGAGTGGAGGTAGAGGGAGTGGTTGTAGGAGGAGGAGGTGTGCTGGGCTTGGGTGCAGGTGCAGGTGCATGGACAGTGTGCGTGTGTGAGGTGGATGGCTGTTGGGGTGTGAGTGCGAGCAATTGTGTGTCTTTGGAGGGGGGCAGCCAGGGTGGGGGAGGTCAAACAGGATGTTAGGATGGATGTTGGGGTGGAGTCTGCAAGTGAGGTGGGCGTGCTACATGAGGTGGTGGTGGTGACTGCGCATGTGGTGTGTGGGGTGCATGTCTGCGGGTCTGCTGTTGTGTGTGACTGTGGGCAAGGCTCTGCAGGTTGTGGGACTGTTGATGCAGTGCATGCAGGTGTGAGTGTTGATGTGACTGTGAGGGAGGACGAGTAGGAGGAGACAGTGGAGGCAGTGAAAGATGTTGTGTGTGCATCTGTGTGTTGGCTGTGTGGGTGCTTGTGGACTGAAGTGTGCTGCCTGTGTTTGTCTGTGCAAGTCTTGTCTGTTGTTTTGGGTGCATGCTTGTCAGAGTCTGGACACTCTGCAGAGTCAGAGGAGACTGGGACTGGGAAGTGGTAGTTGGAGGGGGGACAGAAGAAACAGGGACACTGGCTGCCGTCAGAGAGGAGGCCAAAGCCTGAAACGATCTCTGTAGGGCCGCCAAGTCACCGTAAATGACCTCTAGGAAGGCATTGCATTGTTGCATCTGGGATGCCAGCCCCTGGATGCATTCACTATGGTTGACTGCCCTACAGAGCTGGATCTCAGGAGGTCAGTAGCCTCCTCACTGAGGGCAGCAGGGCTGACTGGGGCACGGCCCGAGGTGCCTGGGGCGAAGGAGATGCCCACCCTCCCTGGTGAGTGGGCACGGGTGACTCATGGGGGCTACTGGGAGGGCGGTGCTGGTACATGGGTGGCAGGAGATCCTGCAGCTGGGGTGGTCCTAGAGGGGTCCGCCTCCACCAGGGAGCTCCCATCGGAGGAGGAATCAGAGTCAGTTGTATCGGCTCCTGTCCTTTCCGTGGTGCTCCCCTTACCCTCCATCCCACTTGTCCCATCAGCGTCGGTGGACTCTGCCTCTGGGTCCCATGGTATTCAGCTCCCTCACTCGCCGATGCCCCTGCTCCTTCGCCAGATGATGCTAATGCACACATGGGCAGGATGAAAAAAGGAGGGGGGGCAGAAGTCAATCACAGCACCAACAGCACAGATGGCATACACATCACTATCAACCACTGAGACTAAGAATGGGCAGTAGGGACCACACTGGATACCATTGGCTAGGTACCACAGCAGGTAGGAGGCAAACAATGCCATCTGCACACCAACTGGGACCAACTAAGCCCTGTCCGACATGGAAAGCCAGCTACCTAGCTGTCAAAAATATGCATTACACCCAAAATACCGAAGCTGGACCATGCAGCAATGTCTAAACTGGCATATTTGGGCATCCACTGACTAGAACCCTTTACCCAATGCCCATGCCAGGCAACAAAGATGGTTGTCACACACACTCTAATCACCCCCTTGTGGCTGCTGTGATGCCCTCAAGCGCCCATCCAGCTCTGGATAGGCCACCGCCAGTATGCAGGCCATCGGGGGTCAGGTTCCGACGGGCACCGCTCCCTGGGGAGGCCATCCCCAGCTGGGCCTCCGCAGTCTTCCGGACCCAGCGTCTCAGGTCCTCCCTCCATTTCCTGCAGTGGGTGCTCCACCAGTTATGGACCCCCAAGGTCTGCACTTCCTTGGTGATGGCACTCCACAACCCCTTCTTCTGATGGGCGCTGACCTGCAGAGGAAACATAGGCAGAGGGACACCATGAACCACACAGTCAAGCCTGTCACACAAATGGCCCACATACTGCATTTGCCCCTCATCACGCACACACATGACCCATAACTCTGCATTAACAGTGCCACCAGCCACCCCCCCCCCCAAATGACACACTGCCAGCACACACACACACATCTACATGCAGCCATGTCGCATGCAACCTACCCATCATGTACTCACCTGGTGGTCTGGAGGCCCATAAAACCGCCCATACAGGGGTAGGACCCAATCCACAAGCCTCTCCAACTCCTCCGACGTGAAGGCTGAGGCCCTTTCCCCTGTTGCACAGGATATGGCAGGTTCCAGACACAGGTCACAGCAGCACACGCAGTGGAGATGTAGCCTGTGGAAAGTCAGGAATCAAGTGAAGTGATATAAAGAAAATGGCGGTCACGTCCGCGGCGGTGAACGCCGTCACCGCCGGAATTGATCATCATTGGTTCCTGTATTCCATACAGCCCCATGTTAACCAATGAGGAATTGCACGGTGGTGCAGACCACCTCCCGCCATGACACCTAACGCCGGCGGAGTGAGGTCACTTCCACCTCGCCCTGCATACAGGACAGGCAGTTGCCATTTTCTACTACTAGTACATATGTTTTGATTTAAAAGTGCGTCATTGGTGTCCAATCTACACACCTAGACAATTCCAGTGTCCAACATACAAACATGCTCTGTGTACACTGATATTGTGTGTCCATAGTTCCTGTTGTCACTCCCTTCTTACTTTTGGGTCACTTAGGTACCAACTACTGCGGATGAGTTAGAGGAGGAGGCAAGCACTCGTGTACAGACCTCTTGTGGACTTGGCTATACTGGAGGACTGGCACATCATACTCACCTATCGTCTGGACAGGATCACAATCACAGAGCTGTGTGCACAATTGATGCCTGATCTGCTACCTGCTATCTGTTGCACCACAGTAATACCCCTTCTTGTGCAGGTACTATCAGTGCTCCATTTCCTGGCAACAGGCTCTTTCCAGGTGACAGTGGGGTTGGCTGCAGGAATGTCACAGCCAATGTTCTCTATTGTGCTTGCAAGGGTTTTGGCTGCCTTGCTCAAACACATGTGCAGCTACATCACATTCCCCCAGGAAGATGAATTGCCCACTGTGAAGGCTGGATTCTGTGCAATGGGACACATACCACATGTGATTGGGGCCATTGACGGTACCCATATTGCCTTAGTCCCCCCCAGGGCCAATGAACAGGTGTACAGGAATAGGAAGAGTTTTCACTCACTCAGTGTCCAGATGGTGTACCGTGCTGACCAGTACATCTCCCACATCCCTGACAAGTATCCTGGGTCGGTGCATGATGCCTTTGTCCTGAGGAATACCATCGTCACACAGCTGATGGCAGAACTACAGAGGCACAGAGTGTGGCTTATAGGTGAGCCTGAGTACCCACCCATTGTATGTCAGTGTATGCCTTCAGGAGTCATACTCCATGCCATTGTGCAAGGCTAGTGTCCCTCACTTCTTCCAGGTGACTCCAGCTACCCAAACCTGTCCTGGCTTTTGACCCCTGTTAGGAATTCAAGAACGGGGGCTGAGAATAGGTACAGTGATGCTCATGGGCATACCAGGAGGATTGTTGAAAGGACCTTCAGTCTCCTGAAGGCCAGGTTCAGGTGCCTCCATCTGAAAGGTGGATCCCTATGCTACTGCCCTGAGAAGGTCTGAAAGATTGTTGTTGTGTGATGCATGTTGCACAGTTTGGCCCTCAGATGCCATGTGCCCTCTCTGCAGGAGGAAGAAGAGGAGGGTGTGGACAACAGGACATATATGATACAGCAGTACTTCCAATGACACTCAGGTAAGACTGTTGAACTAAACATTTCTCCATTTAAGTGTTGTGCTGTGTGGCTGTAGCATAATGCCAGTCACTACCTTTGCATCCCAACTGACTGTCACCTATGCCTTTCCTTAATTGCAGATGTTGGTGTGCTTACAACTGTGTGTTGCTGTGATGTGTACAGACTGGATAAACATATTACAGGACATTTGGACAAGATCATACACTTCAATACAGTTCAATACATTGTACATTACCCTCAGATAAAGCACTATTACTCAAGTTGTGTCCAAGGGTGTTTATTAATTAATCAGGTATACAATGCAAAGTGCAATAGAGTGGGTGATGGTGGGAACAACCCAGTGTAGTGGGCCAGTCTGTCTGTTGCACAGGTCCAGTGTCCAAGGGGCCATAGGAAGGGGAGCAATGGCAGTTCAAAGTGGACATGGTGACACAGTGGAACACAAGGGGGGCATTCTTAAGGGGCTCATTTCCTGGCGATGGTCTTGGTCTTGGCAACTGTCTCTGGTGTCTGTCTGGGTCGCAGGGAACGTTTGTGGGGTGGTTCACCTTCTGCAGGAGGAGAGGTGCTGGTGGCCTGTGGGTCCTGTGGCAGGGCCTCCTGTCCACTAGCTGCAGCAGATGTTGATGGCTACAGTGGAGGCCATGTTGGCATTAAGGCCCTGCGGCTGCTGCATTATCTCCTGGTGGTGTACCCCCTGCAGCCACTGGTTCTCCTGCATGATGTTGATCACCTAACCCATCCCGTCCTGGGATTGTTGGTATGCCCTACGACATTTGTGAGTGCCTCCTGGGCAGTCGATTCCCTGGGCCTGTCCTCCCCCTGGCACACAGCTGGCCTCTGAGTGTCCCTGGACCACTGTGCCTGTGTCCCCTGGACGGTGTGCCCACTCCCACTGACACCAGGACCCTCATTCTCTTGCCTATGTAGTATGGACTCTGTCCCTGTACAGGTGGGCACACTACTAATTGAGGTGTCCTGGGGACAGAGGTCTGGGGGCATTGGCTGGCTGCTGTAGTGTTGGATTCTAAGAAGTGGGGCTCTGTGGTGGACTGGCTGTGGGATGGGGTAGCCGACTGACCAGTGGTCCCACATGGGCCAGGGAGTTCATCTAGATCCAGAGCTCCTGAGTTGCTGTCATCACTGGGGGCATCTTCTGGTGGGGGACTGGGTAGCCATGGCACCTCCTCGCCACTGACATTGGCTGGGCCACCCGTGGGGATGTAAGTGATGTATTATGCTACATGTCTGTGACATATTCGGCATTACTAGCTTTCCCAATGTTATTGCTGTAGTCCTCCCACCTTTGGTTGTGTGTGGTGATGGATTGTGGGATTGTTATTTCTCCATGCTGTGCATGCATTTGTGGTGGGTGTGCATGCAGAGATGGAAGG